>NW_016107402.1:2715831-2740170 GCF_001604975.1 Cebus imitator
TTGGAGTCGTCTTAATGGGAGCAGGGACGGCCTCAGCTGCCAGCGGCCGCTGTTTCCAGCCACCTCGGGCAGCACCACCCCCAGCCGCCGGCCTTTCCTGCCCTGCCCTTTTCTCACGGCAGCTGCGAGAGGTTTAGGGGAAAACCGAGGCGTTTTCGTTTCATCTCGTTGCCCCCTTAAAAAAATGAAAATGAAACAGTCGCCTACTCCATGGCATAAAGAAAAAGGTCCTCTGAATGGCTGGGGGCTGCCAGGGGTGGGGGTGGGGTCCCCCAATCTCAACCAGCCATTAGGGACGCAGAATATCCCCTAGCAAATGTCTGCCGGGCAGTGCCCCGATTCCGGCCTAGCGCCGTCCCATAAAATTTCAGAAGCCCTAGGTGGAGGGTGTGAGCAGGAAGCGTTTGTGAAGCGGCGCGAGAGGAGGGGTGCTGCCGGCGGAGGATAGGCCCTTTCACCCTCCGCACCCCACCAGCGGTGTCCTAACCCGGGTCTGGGATCCTCTCCTCCGTTGCCCGCAAGGCTGTGTCTGAACAATCCGGGTTAGGGCGCGGGAAACCCCATCCGCCCGTTTCCGCACCAACGTCTCTACGCAGAGCTGCCCATGGCCCAGGTGGAGCGGGGCAACCCCCTGAAAACGCATCTGTGCAGGGCGCATCCGAGACGCGACGCCGAGGTCCCCGAGCCGAGCGCGCAGCGAGGCCGACCCGGGTGCCCGGGTGTCGCCGCGGGGTCTCGGCCACCTCCCCTTCCCGCGGCTCCCAAGGCCCCGAACTGCGCAGCGGGGACGGCCCGCGCCTCAGGGCCGGCGCCCTCCCGCCCCGGCGCCCTCCCGCCCCCGGCCCCGTACTCACCTTGAAGGCGACAGGCAGCGTCTTGTTGCAGCGCCAGTGCGAGGGCAGCACGGAGCAGAGGAAGTTGGGGCTGTCGGTGCGCACGAGCTCGCCCGGGTGGTCCGCCAGCACGTCCACCATCGAGCGCACCTCCGGACGGGCGCGCCCACCGGGCACCACGGCCGCCTGCGCGCTCAGCGCGCCGCTGTTCTCGCCCATCTTGCCGCCGCCGCCGCCGCCGCAGGGGAAGGCCGTGGAGGGAGGTGTGAAGCGGCGGCTGGTGCTCGGGTCTACAGGAATACGCATAACAGCGGCCGTCAGGGCGCCGGGCGGGCGGCCGGCGCGGGCGCCTCCTCGGCCGCCGCTGCCGCGAGAAGCGGGAAAGCAGAAGCGGCGGGGCCCGGGGCCTCAGGGTGCAGGGGGCGGCGCCCGGCCAAGACCCGCCGGGACCCGCCCGCTGCAAGCCCTTGCCGCCCCGACGGCCGCCGGCAGCCCGCCCGCTAGTCCCGCATCCCAGGCGCGCCGCCCCGCGTGCGGCCGCCCCTCGCGGCGGTCCCGGCTGTCTGGGCCGCAGCGGGGCCCGCCTGGGGCTGCGCCGCCGCCACCGCCTCCCACCCCGAAGCCTGCCCGCGGCCGCCGCAACTCCGCGGCCGCAGCCCCAGAACAAATCCTCCAGAATCAAGTGGCGGGGCCCTGGCCGCCCGCGCGGGGTTACTACCCACGGGGCCCGCGGGGCGGGGCGGGGCCGGCCCGAGCGACGCGTCGCGCAGCCAATCGGCGGAGCCCGCATCGCGGGCACCTCGGCTGCGTTAGCTGGGAGGAACGGGGCCTGCCGGAGGCCGCCGGCAGGAGGGGCGGGAGGCCCCGCCCCGTGGAGGTCGCTTCCAAACCACAGCTCAGGGCCCCCGAGAGCGCTGAGAGCCCCGCGCCGACGCTAGAAATTTGCTTAGAACGTCCGGGTCCCACAGAAGTCGCCCTTGCAGCCCTTTCCCGGTTCGCGTCTCCCTGACGCGGGGGCGCAACCCCTTCGCTCCTCCTCCCCGCTGGCCGCGGCCGGACTTCCCCAGCTCTTGCTGCTTCGGGCCCGTGACTTCTGCACCCCCGGCTAGGGGCCGCGAGGGCCCAGGGCCGGTGACAGCGCAACCGGGAGCCGCCCCAAAGAGGTTAAGCACCTCCCTAGTCCCGCAAATTATTCTGACCCAAGCTCCTCCACCCCAAACGGGATTTTGCGCGCCATCCACGCCCAGCCGGCGGGCTCTGCAACTCCCGGCCCTGCGCGGCTTTGGTCCCAGCCTCGGTGGCCCCTGTGCCAAACCGGGGACAGACGGAAGGGAGTCTCCCAGGGACCCTAAGTATCCTGGGGTCAGCAACCCCTTTCCCCTGTGCTCTCCCCTAAAAACAAGTTTCAGGATCTCGCAGGCCTCGCGGCGTCGTTCTTCGTTGTGGCGGCCTGTGGCTCTTTGAAAACTACGGCAAGGCCTGCAAAATGCGTTTTCCCGAATTTTTTCCTCCACGCCTGTAGTCACGGCCCTGCATCGTGAAACAGTTCGCGGGTCGGTGGCAAAAGGAAAACTGAACCACTGCTGCAGAGTTAAGGGCCCCGGCTTCCAGAGGACAGAATTGCCTTTCTCCATGCAGATGGAAAGTGGCCTCCGCGGGTCCGACTCCACTTCTTCTTGGGCCCCTGTGCTCCGGCTGCGCCGCAGGGACGGCGGACAGTTTCGCCGAGGCACTGCCTGCCCGCCTGGCTCTGGGTCCCCGCTCCCACTCCCAGCTGCGCGGCCAACCGCTCCTGGGCTTCACTGCAAACAACCCCTGCCTCTCCCGCCTCCTAAGTCAGTCGAGCAGGCCTAGGGGCCGGCTACAGCTAGGAGGGCCACGGGAAAGGTCAATCCCCAATCCTTCCGAATTATCACCCCAGACACCTTCTAGACTCTGGAGGACGAATGCGTGCTGAGCCTCCCCGCCGCTTTGGAGACCGAGCTAGATTTTCGTTGCCTCTGGCCCTCGGCAGGTGCAAAACAGTTAATTCCAAGCCTCGGAAGCAAAGAAGCCTAGGATCCGACGGTGGCCGCAGGATGGATCTGACCCCTGCCCAGCGCGCGCCATTTCGTCGTCGCCAAACGAAATCAACTCCCGCGTGCGCTCCAGGGGCATAAGACTCTGGCCTCACCCGGAACATCGGGAGAGCTGGTCCCTACCCCCCTCGGGACCTCACATCACGTCTTCAGGACGTGTCGAAAACAAGGGCGGCAAAGGTCCCTGCCTGGACCTTTTCAGAGAACCTGCGCCTGGCAGCTGACGATCGTGGACCAAGGCTCGCTCGTCTGGCACAAGCAGCAGAACCAGAGGAAGCGAGCGATCCGGCCTGGGCGCTCCCACCTCCGGGAACGTCTCTGGGGAAGGCCGAGCGCGTCGTGGCCAGGTAGGGCCCGGGCCCGGGGCGGGCGACACGTGCTGCCCTCGAGCGGTTGCGGAGCAGCGACCCGCTGTTTCAGGTCGTGGCAGATGCCACGTTTCGAGTGTTTTCAGTTTGCCTCGTGCCCTTTGCTTGTCCCTCTGCCTGATTTCTCCCTCTCCCCTTACGGCGGGTTGACAGACAAGTTTCCAGAGAATGGGGGCTTTTGTGGGCCCGGGCACCTGGCGCAGGACCCGGCACGGCTCCAGCCCTCGGGAGGGCGCTCGCTGCCCGTGGTCACCAGACCCAAGGGACCGGGGGTGCAGGCCCTTGGGTCCCCAGCCCTAGGTCGCCGGGCCGCCTGGCAGGCACAGTGGCGGGAGTCGCCGCTAGTTGGCGCCCGCGTCCTGCCAGCCGCGGAGGTGCTGGCTCCGCCGGGCTACAGATGCGCGCCAGCTGCAGCCCGGGTGCAGGCGCGGCAGCCGCCCCCGAGGAGCTGTCCTTCCCGGACCGAAGGCCCATCCGATTCCATCGGTGCGGACAGGTTTCCGACAAACCGATGGCTTTGTGTCAAACCGAGGCTGCCTTGCTCACCTCTGATGAGACGGACGCCTTCTGCCTTTGCGTTTTCAGGCACCGGGGACGACCCACAGAACTGGCTAGCTTGTTCCCAATTTCCACTGATCGCCAACCTGCTGCTTCTTTATCCCAGACCTACAACCTTTGCCAACTGTTCGATGGGAGGGAGAGCTCCCACTCCCCCATCTGGGGCACGCGGACACCCTTGCCCTTCCCCAGCTGGCATGGACCCTCCTCTTTTCTCTCTCTTCCATCAGATCGAGGGACAAACAGCCCAGTTTCTCTCCAGTGGCCCCCACCTAAGAGCACTGCATGTTGTCCACAGCAGGACAACGAAGTGGAAGGTTAGGACACTTCGTCCCCTACCGTAGCTCAGAGCTGGGTAAACCTAGAACCCATCCTCGAGCAAATATAGCCAGCTCCTTTGCCCCACGAAGGGGCATTCGTCTACCTCAGGCATTTAGGAGTGCACCCTGAGTGCGGTCTTGGCAGAGGGTGCGGGCTTCCCAGGGCAGGCATAATTCACAATGCCTCTGCCAGCACCTGGGCAGGGATCCCCCAAGTGTACCAGACGAGGGGCAGGTATGCTCTGGGAAGCCCCCTAAGAGTCCCATGGACAGTAGAAAGAGCTTGGGTCTGCAGTCCCTCTACCTGAGTGTGTCTTCTTCTCTCACCCACAGCCCTCTAAGGAGAGTTGTGTAAGTCTCTCTGAGCCTCATTTCTTTCATCTGTAAAATGGGGGCACTCATAGTGGCCCTTCACAGAGTTGTGTGTGAAGTGCTTATCACAGTCCTGGCACACAGAGGGTGCTCCAGCCACGGGAAACCATCACTATCATTATGAAAAAATAACACCTCTCCATCCTTGCTGGGGCCTTTAACCCTGCCCCCCCCAACACCCCGATCTGGGCCTCACACTTCCCATCTGTGAAATGTCCAGTTCTCACGTTCAAAGCTTGCCAGAACTCTGAGCCAAGTCCATGCTGTCCTGACCCCTCGGTTTACCCACATGCTGCCTGGGGAAGGTAAGGACTGGCTGTGACCTAGCTCCACGTGGAGTCAGCTCACAGGGGGGTTTCCACCATCACGGGGCGGCAGGAGCTGGGTCTTGATGATTGCCCTTCTGACCATTCCTCTCAGAACCTCACTTTGGCCCCTCCCATAGGCAGACACTTTCCTAAGAAGCAACTGGGCCTCAGCAGACACTGCCAGGGACCCCGCTTCCTTCCCAGAAGGCGTCTGTTTCCCATATCCCTAATCGCACAGGAGCCTACTCCAGCAAAGAGGGCAGAGGGGGACATTCATGCCCCTCACTGAGCCTCAGTTTCCTCTTCTGTCAATGGAGGCCATTCTAACCACTCCATTTCACAGGAGGGGGATTAAGGATTCTCTCTAGGACGGGAGGGGCATCGTGTTTCACTATATCTAAATTGTGATCGTTTGAAGAAACAGAAAGAAAATGCTGCTGAGTAAACTGGGACTCATCTGCATCCCAATTTCAGATCATGATATCTGAATATATAAAGGAGAAAAGTTAATGAAAAATGGCAGTGTATCTGGGTGGAAGGGGTGTCTCCTGCAGGCTGGGGGTCCACCCCCAGGGAGTCCAGCTCTAGGGTCAACTCTCTAGGCAGCCTCCCTGGAAGGATTCAGAATGTGTGGGAGGACAAGTGTGCTTCTCGAATTACAGAGATCTTTCTTCCTTTTTGGAAAGTGTCAGACTTGGAGGGGAGGCAGAAGGAGCAGGGGAGATAGGGTGATGAGGGCGTTAGGACCCAGATACTGCCTGTGAGGTCTGAGACTTTTGCCCTGTGTCTGCGCTCACCTGAGCCTTGGTTCCCCCCACCTCCGATGGTAAATGAGAAGAATGGTAACAGCCGGAGGTGCTGAGGCTTTACATTGTGCCAGGCACTGCACGTGGGTATTAAGCATGGTATTCAATGCCCATGGCATTGTATGTGGTAGGTGGTATGCCCACGTAAGCAAAGAGGAACGTTGCTCGAGGTCAGCCAGGCTAGAGAGGGCTGGACCCAGGTTAAAAGCCTGCTCTGGCTCAAAATGTGGGGTACGAAGGCATCGCCAGTCCGAGCTAGTTGGTGCTCTCCTCCTAGTGGCTGAGTGATGGGAAAAGCTGGCATCTAGATAGACAGGAAAGTGCTACCGTGATGGGGAGAGGGAGCTGGGGCGGTAAATTCTGCTAAACAGCCCTGGGCTTGGAAATCAGCAAACCCTTCAAATCTGCAGGGAGTTGCAGGACTTGCTAGGGTCACTCGGGAGGGTCTTGTGATAGCTGAGTGTACCCACCACCTGCTGTCCTTTGGCCTCAGAACCAGTCTGCAGGGAGGCAGGATCCGAAGTAGTCCTCAGTTTGCAGTTGAGAACACTGAGGCCCAGAAAGGGGAGAGTCATGATCAGGATCTAGACTGAGCTCCAGCACCGCCAGGGGCGAGCGCCATGAAGCAAAACGCAGGCAGGTGGGAGGCTGCAGCCCCGTAGCCTCAGACACGAAGGTCCAGATGCGACCCTCAGTGCCTCTCGCCCCGGGAAGTGCTAGAGTCAGTCACGTTTCCTTCTGGGCCTCAGTGTTTGCATCTGAATGCCGGGGGCGCACTTTCAAGGCCCCTCTACAGGCCGGGTGGGTTCCCGCAGGACCCCAGGGTTTCTTGGTGGCCTGGAACCGAGGCCCCTCCTTCCTACCCAGCTCCTTACCACCTCCTGTGGGACGCTAGCTCCCTTGTGTCCACATGACCTGGGATCCTTCCATGCCCATCCCCACCCTGTTCTGCAGGTGGGTGGTCAGAGGGTACTCTGCTTCGGGGATGGGAAAGAGAGAGGGAGACAAAGACAGAGAAGAGAGAACAGAGACCCTCTCTCTTTCGGGGGATAGGGGTGCAGAGCAGATAAACCAGCAGCACCATCTGTTACCAGGGAAGTGGGTTCTGGTTTCGGCTCCCATCACTTGGTGGGGCCTTCCTACTGCCCCCCCCCCCCCGCTACTCATACTTGTCATCTGTAAATCAGGGAAATATTTCTAGTAGACAGTTATTTGGTCTGTGACTTTGATCAGTAGTCTATGACTAATAATTGCCCTAATTTTTTGGACACTTGCCGCATGGTGGGAGTTTTCCGCCAATTGTCGCTCACTCTCACAGTGCCTCTGCAGGGCAGAGATTTTATTCTCTACATTTTGCAGATGGGGAAACCCAGGCTCTGAGAGTAAAGAGCTTTCCTCCGTGAGCCTCAGAATCTGAGAAGTTAAAACAAATTCTCAGGAGCCCTTCCAGCACCCCTACTCCTCCATCAGGGAGGGGCTGCCTATACTCTGAGGACTGTCCTCAGCGCAGAGCTGTCTGTCCAAAGCAGCAGGTGAGTGCGGAGCTACCTGTCGGCAGAGCCATCAAACACAGGACTCTTCTATTGGGAGGCCCAGAGTGGTAGGAGGGACCTGAGCAGCTTGAAGCCAAGGGGGCTTCTGGGAAAGGTGTGCCCTTCCCCCAGCCCCAGGGTGGGGGTTCAGCTCTAGCAGGCAGGGAGAGAAAGAGCCTCTAAGTGGCTCTCACTTTACACACATTTATGCCTCACAGCATTCTTAGGGGGTAGGGATAATTATCACTCCCGTTTTACAGGAAAGAAAGCTGAGGCTCAGAGAGCTCAAGTAACTTGCCCAACATGACACCGCTGGGAAACCACAGAGGTAGGCTTCCAACTAGGGAGCCTGGCCCCAGAGCCCACGTTGCTGCCCACTACACTCTATTCTCATGGACCCAAACCTGGTGCTCGAAGTTACAGTCATGGAATAGAATTAGAATCCTGGCAGAACTATGGGCAGGATTCAGAATTTTACAATGTCAGACCCGAAAGGGCTCTGAGACAGCAAATCCAAATCCCCATTTCTCAAACGGCAGAACTGAGGGCTAGGGAGGAAAAGAGTCTCACTCAAGGTCACAGCCGGTGCCAGTGACAGAGTCTGCACCCCCTCCTTCTCCGGCTACCTCCCGCTAACTCCGTACCTTCCTCTCCTGCAGGCTCCTCTCCCCACTGCCCACCCAGCAGCTTCTGGGCTCAGCCAGGCCCATTAGGGATTTTCCACCTCCCTGAAAAGGTCCTAATGACTGTCAGTCCTTGTGAAGCCTTAATTAATCTCAGGGGCCAATGGCTTGGAGGAGACTGGGGGCTTTGGCCTTACGCAGATGAAGATTACGGCTGTGTTTCATGTGGTGGTGAAGGAACGCCTCAGACATTCCTGCCAGCAATAAAAGCCACATGGCTTTCCAGCGTTGCCCTTGGAAAAGAAAAAAAACTGCAGCCCTTTGCGGAAAGAAATCAGCTATGTGCTGTATGCATGGCATGAGATAAAAATGGGCATAAGGACGTGGAGAACAGTCGGTCTTTTATGCCTCCTCTGACAGCCACTGACAGTGGCAGGGCCGGCAGTCACAGTCCCAGCTGTAGTCCTGGGAGAGGGAGTGGCCCCCAGTGCAGTGGGGGAAGCCTCAGTCCCTCCACCTGAACTGGACTTGAGCCACCCCAGAGGCAGGGCCAGCTTCCTGGGCCTGTGAGCTGTGCAGTCGCAGAGGGACCCGCTCTCAGAGGGTCCTGAGCTTGCTTTAATGCCCTGCCATTGCTGCCTTGAACTTCTGAGTATTCAGTAAAGGTCCTGCGTTTTCATTTTGCACTGGGCCCCCCAAATTATGTAGTCAGTCCTGACTGAAAGTCTCCCCCATCACCAGTTGCCACATCTCACCTGGACCCTGCCATGTACCCAGTCCTGGGGAGCTGGGTTTCCTGAGTGCCTACTAGCCACTTTACTTATATCACTCTAGATGAATTTCAAAACAACTTTGCGAATTGGGCAGATGTGGAAAAAACTGAGGCTCAGAGGGCTTCCGTGTGACAGAGAAGCCTAGATTTGAACTCGGGTCTTCCTTACTCCCAAGTGAGTGATCTTAGCAGCTCTGTGTGTTCTGCAGTATTTCATCTTCACCATGCCCAGGGAGACGGGATGCACAGTCAGGATGCCCTATTCCCAGATAGCAGGAGGCATAACTGAGGCTGGAAAAGGGAAGGTTCTCAGGGTCACACGCAGTCAGTGTCAAACCAAGGGCCTGGGCAAAAGGGGAGCTGGGCCTGGATCCATAGGGCTGGGGAGGGAGTCCCAGTTTTATAGTTGTTTGTGCTGCTTGTACATTTACTAGCTCTTTCTTTGCAGGTCACTGCCTTGAGTCTGGCCTGGGATGTAGCTGGAGCTCTGCCTCGTCTCCCCTCCCCCACAGCTCTCCATTCTAAACATCTGGAAAGTCCTTCCTTTTGCCTTCTTCTACTCTTTCATGCTGCAGTTTTCCTCTGTCACCTACACTGGTCGGGAAGCGGTTGCCTCTGGCGCCTTGATAAACTCTAAAGAGTCCAAATTCTTGATGAAAGTTGGGGCTGAACAGAGCCCAAAGATTGTGGTGTCCTATAACCGGGGCTGGGCCTGAGGCTCATAGAGCCAGCTGCTAGATCCAGAGGAGCCACTTCCCTGTTCCTTACTGGGTAACCTTGGGCAAGTCTCTTCCCTCTCTGGCCCTCAGACTCCCCTTCAGGGAGGCGAATGCATTGGACCACGCCTGAGCCCCTGGTGGCCTCTCTGTCTTCAACATTCCAGAATTCCATGCCAATCTACAAACAGTCTGCTCATCTCCCCATCTCATAACTGGGGAAACTGAGGCCCAGGAAGGCTCAGAGACTTGCCCAAGTTCACAGAAGGTGCTTATTGGCAATTGGACTTTGACTCGGAGGCTCCTGTTTGCAGGCCCAGCTGCCTCTGCACAAACCTTCCTGGCCTCAGCATCAGCTCAGCCTGCCTTTGTCCCACCCCCTCTAGTCCACATTGACCTGTCACGCAGCCTGAGTGTCCAGGCCTGGAAATCACAGCTAAGGATCCTTGGCAGGCAATAAAGATCCTCTTCTATGGTTTGAGTGACTCCCGAAAGTCGTACGTTAAAATTTCATCCCCATCATGGTGGTATTAAGAGGTGGATGCAGGGCTTTTGGGAAATGATTAAGTGGTGAAGCCTCTGCCCTCATGAATGGATTAGGTCCTCTTTGCCCTCTGACTTCAGGACACAACGTTCTGTGTCCTCCAGAGGATACAGCCAGAAGACACCATCTTAGAAGCAGGGAGTCCAGGATGTCACCAGATGTTGAACCTGCCAGAGTCATGATTTTGAACTTTTCAGTCTCCAGAGCTGTGAGTAAGACGTTTCCATTTCTCTACTTCTATTTATAAATTACCCAGTCTCAGGTATTTCGTTATAGCAACACAGAATGAACTAAGACACTCTCTTTAGAGAAAAGTGGGCCTGGGATGGCAGCAACCCATTTCTCCCCAATGGCATTTAGGCTGTGTTAGCATTTCCATAACAAAGGCCACTTTTCCAGGGGTTATAATTTAGCTAGAAAATGAGGAGGAAAGGCCAGACTCCAGGATCTGAGGGGCACGTGAAGTAGGAGGCTAGGATGGGACATTCTCCACTGGACCCTGGGCACACAGGGTGCACACACACACACCTGTACCCTGCATGGGCACACTCACACAGCACCCAGGCTCATGGGCACAGTCTCTCTCACACACTCACTGGCAGCTCACACCCACCGACATGGACAAGCCCTCATGGAGAACGGCATTGTTACAGTGCAGCCACAGGTGTAAACAGTTGAGTGCATGTGTGTGCAAAGATACTCCTAGGAAATGTCTCCATCCGCATCAACAGGCATGGACCTATTGGTGTAGATGCACAGATAGGCCCCATATAGAATGGTGTGGACACACACATGATGGTGTGGAAACCCACATCACAGTTGTATAAGCAACAGACCATTGTGTGGACAGAGCTGTATACAGAGGCAGGCACTGAATCAGGGCTCAGAACTTTGGATTTGTTCTACGTATCAGCTCTGGGAGGAGGTGAACCCTGGCTGTGGAAGTTTCTGCTTCTCCTCCATTCAGAGACATAGACTTTCTGGGTGGTTTTCCCCCTGGGGCTGCCAAATGACTCCTTAGCATCTGAGTGTAACCCATCCCCTCATTACTCCATGGGGACAAGGAGAGCCTGTCCTCCCAGCCTGGAAAAGGCAGTGGGAGGGAAGTGTGGGAAGGTCGTAGCTAGGGTGCCGCACGTGATGTGGGTGGGAGGGTAGGGCACTTAGCCTGTGGGTCCAGAGACCTCAGCTTGGGTTTAGGTTGAGATGCCCTAGGCCAACATTTGGGCTCTCTGGGCTTCATCCTGAGCCCCATCTCTTAGGGCCATGTGACACCCCCAGGTACCTCAGAGTGGGGAAGAGTATTGAAACCATGTCACATGATGAACTGTTGAAGCAACTGGAGACTTGGTCCTGGAGGAGAGCAGGCTTGGGGGGATAAGAGCTCCTCTGTCAGGTCTATGAAGAGCTCCCAGGTGGCAGGGACCACGTGGATGCTGGGGGCTCCATACCAGGAAAAGAAGTCATGAGAGCTGACTAGGAATAGAGACATATCCCCTCAGAGGTAGAGAGCTCTCCATTATGGGAGGTATTCAAGTTGAGACCAGGATGTTGTGGAAGGAGTTCAAGTGTTGGGTGGTGCAGGGGCTGGACCAGATGCTAGTGTCTAGAACACTCAGCTCATAGAAAGCACGTGTTGAACAAATGAGAGCGTGACTGTAGAGCTCCATTTCTGAACAGTCATCTGTGATTCAGAGCAGACCAGCTCTGGGGTCCCACCTTGCCATCTGCGTGACCTTGGCCCTCTCTAAACCTCAGTTTCCTCATCTGTGAAATGGGGAGAACAAATTATTTCCAAGAGCTCCAGTAAGTCACATCCCCTATTGTTGACCTTTCACGTTGTCCCAGAATTTCTGCTCTTATAAATAGAAAATGACAATGAAGGCAAAAAGCAGACAGACAAGTAAGAGAATGGTTAATACAAAAATCATAGCTAGGCATGGTAACTTGCATTGGTAATCCCAGCTACTTAGAAGGGTGAGGTGGGAGGATCACTTGAGGCCTGGAGTTCAAGACCAGCCTGGGCAACAAAATGAGGCTCTGTATCTACCAAAAAAAAAAAAAAAATCAGGAGAGTGGTCCCCACCACTTGCCACCCATGATGGGGAGGGAGAGGGATGCAGTTAGGGAGGGGACACTGGTGGGAGCCCTAAGGTCCCACTAATGCTTTGTTTTTAAAAGCCAGGTGATGGGTACATAGACGTCTGCTTTATTATTCTTTTTTAAACAATAGTTATATTTTATACATTCTTCTGTACACATATTTTACATGTTTAAACATATTTTTAAAGGAAAGCAAAAGATAAAAATTCGAAAAAGTCCCTCTGCCCCAAACCTCTGAAAAAAATGGACAATATGCTTAAATGCACACAGAGTCGTATAGCTGTTCGTGATGCAGCAAAGCTAGGGTGTGTTTATTCTCAGCCGAATCACTGTTACCACCGGATGGTCCTGCGTACCGTCACACTCTCAGCTGAATCTCGGCAGGCCCTTGCGACCATCCTCATCAGGGCAGCCCCCACCTACAAACCCTTCTAGGTAACAGCCCCTGCTGAGCAAGCTCCCCAAGCCCTCCTCATGGCCCACCAGTAGCCCTCAGGTATGTGTCAGAGGGCCCACTTTACAGGCAAGGAAGTCCCTTGTACCCACATAGGAAGCGGCAGAGCTGGGATCTGAACCAGCTCTGTCAATGCCAAAGTTGTGCAGCAACCTCATCCCAGGGACCAGGCCCCCTGATTATAGTAACTAATGTTATGTCCTGTGACACATGCCATTGAATCCTCGGAGCCAGTTTTGTATTAGGTACATAGTCATCACCCCCCCCATTGTAACAGTAGGAAAACTGAGGCAGAGCAAGGTCAGGAACATGTTCAAGTTCATACCTTGAGTATGAGTGTCAGAGCTGAGCCTTGAACCTTAGCAGCCTGATCCCAGTCTGTGCTGCCTGGGCTGGCTGTGAGGGGAGCTCAGACTTCATGGAAACAAAAGACAGAGTGGTGGCTCCAGGGTCCACAGCTGACCCCAAGGGACCAAAGGCTGGCAAGGTGGTTGGCCGGGGTTGGAGGATGCTGCTTGGGATGGGAGATCTGCTCCCAAAGTGATGCCAGCCCCACATGATGAGCTGAGTCCCCACCTCGTTACGGGGTCATGGCTGCTGGGAAGGTGCTGAGGCTGTGGGTACAGCCAAATAAAGGCTAGAACAGGCTTCAGACTCCCTGCCTGGCAAGTCCAGGTGACAGGCCCAGACACTGGGCACTCTGTCATTTGCTGTTGGCATAAGTTTCCACTGGCAGGAATGCGATAGTGTATTACCTGAGTGGGCTTCCAGAAGCCCACTGAATGTCCTCAGACCTGGGGTGGGAGGGCTCTCTCACTGCCTCATCCCTGAGCCTCAGTCAAATCCAGCGTGGCTGGATGATCTGAAGGCCGTTTTAGCTCACAGAGGCCTGGACTTGCCCCTGCCTCCATCCTTGTCCTCAGGGGAAAATGTTCCCAGTCCTGTCCTTAGCAGCTCTGAGCTTAAATGAGGGGAGAGATGAGATGGGAGAGGAAAAGAAGTAAGAAACAGACAGAGGAGGAGGAGGAGGAGGAATTAGATTCAAGCAGTCAATACACACCAGTTGAGCCCCTATTATGTGCCTGGGGCTATTTTAGGTGCCGGGGATATAAGCAATGGAGAAAGCTGTCTAACTCCTTGGGGCTTTGATTCCGGCAGGGCAGACAGAAGACAGAGAAGGAGGCAAATAAATAAGCATGTCAATATTGGACAGTGTCTTGGGACACTGAAGAAAACAGATGGGAGTAAAGTGACAGAGAGTGACTAGGTGGAGGGGAGAGAGGGCTCGTTGCCCGTACTTTAGATGGGGTGGTCAGGGAAGGTCTGTCGGAGCAGGTGACACCGAGCTGAGACCCAAGGGTTGAGAGGGACCCGTGAAGGGAGAAGGGGGCTGGTAGGAGGGCCCACTGCGCAGCGGAACCGGCTTTACCCACCTGCCTTCTCCCCGCTCCTCTGCACTGCCGGTATCCCGGGTTCCTAAGACTCTTACTCTCTGTTGTTTCTCCCACAGCCGCCCTGAGAGCCAGATGCGGTGAGTCTAAGTAGCCTGACATGCAGTTGAGGAAACTGAGACTGGGGGGGGCAGCATCAAGTGGTTCCCAAATGCCAGGACCTGCCCCAGGCTCCCGCCTCCCAGCCTTCTGCTCCTCGGAGCCTGCCCATTGTGCGGCGTGTTCTTCAGCCTCCTAAGTCCAGGCAGGCTGCAGTCGCTGTGGAGCCAGCTGTGGGCACCGCTCCTGAGAGGTCACAGGGCTGGAAACGTGGGCCGCTGGGTAGGGTCTAGGAGGGAGCAGCAGCTCAGGGCTGGGCGGGGGTCCGGAGCGGAAGGTGCCCAGCCCTGATTGGAACAAGGTGGCAGCACTGGGAGCTGAGCCGGGTGTCATTGATCTTGCCTGGTGTTCCAGCCACCAGGCGGGGCCAGCGCCGGGCAGACTGCCGGTTTTCCCAGGTGTGGGGACACCCTGGGGGAATGGCTTTTCATGTGGTTGTGGGGTAGGCATGCCACCCAGCACGTGGGGGAGGCCAGGGCTTTGGGGGCACGCTGGCAGTGGGGTGGAGGGGGGTGTCTGGAGACTCAGAATCCCACAGCCAGCAAATGTGAGGCTCTGGGAGACAGGGTCACGGACTTGAGGCTCCGAGCTCCTGAGGATGTTAGAACCTTCTTCGAAGTAGCTCCCACGGATGGCAGTCTCAGCGGGCCACGCACGGTTCTGAGAACTCACACAGCTTAACTCTTTTCATCCTTGCTCTGTCCTAAGAGGGAGGTTCTATGATCATCCCCACTTACATATAGGGAAACTGAGGCTCAGCAAGGTTAAGTAGCCTGCCAAATCACACAACGACAAGATTTTTGTTCTAGGAAATAAGAGCCCTGGAGTAGCTGGCCAGTGCTGGGAGGACCTTTGAAAATCTTTGAGGCCAGTCCTCCTCTGTCAGAAAAATAGGTCTGGAGAGGGGATGTGATGCACTAAGGTCACAGGATGATGAGGGGCCCAGGGGAGTCCAGGATCAGGACTCGCTCTTCCCCTAGGTCATCGTGGGAGTTCCGCTGGTGGCTGAATGTCAGGCCCCTGAGGGCAGGGTCCTCAGCCAGGACCTAGGTTCCCAGATGTTACCAACCTTAACTGACAGTTTTCTGCTAGCACACAGGAAGTTCTTTTAAATGTCTAACCCGAATCCCTCATGTTGCAGGGAAAGCCTCTTCCTTCTCATCTTGCAATACTTCTGAGAAGAGTTTGGCCTTTGGTGTTAGGGAAGATCACCAATTCCCTGGTGGTGTGGAGGGTGAGCCTGTGCCTCTCAGGCCTAAACATTAGCAGCTTAGCCCTTGGGGCCTTATACAGTTTCTTACCAAAACGTGAATACTCTTGGAATGAGTGTCAGCTTAGCAAGACAGGGTAGTACTTGTGGGGCAGGGCTTGGGGGGCTGGTGAGGGGCAGGAGAGGGCTGATTCTCTCCTTCCAGCCAGCCTTGATGGGGTTCTACGTGACCTGCCGCCCTCCACCTCTCAGACCTCATCTCCTTCCACACTGCCCCTCCGTCACCCTGCTCCAGCCACCCTGCCCTCAAATATGCTGATCAGACTCCCACTGCAGGGCCTTTGTGTGTGCCGTTCCCTTTGCCAGGAAAGCCCCTCCCATTTTGTCTGCCTGGCTCAGCTCCCCACCTCATTCAGGTTCCTGCTGCCTCCTCTAAGAGGCCTTCTCTGACCTCCTGTGGTAGACAGAATAATGGCCCCAAAGATGTCCACATCCTAATCCCCAAACCTGTGGCTATGTTACCTTATATGGCAAAAGGAACTTTGCAGATATGACGAAGGATAAAGACTTTAAGATGAGGAGATTGTCCTGGATTCCCCAGGTGGGCCCCATATGATCACAAGGGTCCTTATACGTGGAAGAGGGAATCAGAAAAAGACAGTCAGAGGGAGACAGGGCATGGAAACTGATTAGGGAACCCAAAAGATAGTGGTGTGGGAAAAATGTGGCCAAAAGCTGTGGGCTTTGAAGGCAGAGGAAGGGGCTATGAGCCATGGAAAGCAGGCAGCCTTAAGGAGCTGGACAAGGCAAGGAAACGAATTCTCCACCAGAGCCTCCCGCAATGAACACAGCCCTGCCCTGACCTTGACTTTAGCCAAGGGAGACTCATAGAGAATTTATGATCCCTAGGACTGTAAGATTATAAATGCTTGTTTTTTTTTTTTTAAAGACACTAAAAGTGTGTTAATTTATGATGGCAGGCATAGGAAACAAATATATCTCCCTTCCTTGATTGACAGTTCTTCAGCACATTGATTAGCACCTGATACACAATAGCTTGACTTATAAATTGTCTCTTTTCTGCCACAGAACCTCAGCTACAGGAGGGCAAGGATTTTTTGTTTGCTTGGTATGACATTTGCAGATAGAGTTGTCAGAGTTAACAAATGGAAATATAAAACACGCAGTTAAATTGAATTTCAGATAAATAATGAACATCTTTTTAGTATAAAGTTGCCGCAAATATTGCAATTATTTATTGTTTATCTGAAATTAAAATAATTTAGTAGTCTTGTATTTTATCTGGCAAATTCATCCCCAGCACCTAAAACCATTCCTGGGTACATATTAGGACCTCAAAAAATGCTTATTGAATCAGTGAAATAAATAAGCAAATGAATTCACATTAACTTCTAGCTTAAAAACCCTCTTTGGCTTCCAGAATGCCTATGGGGTAAAGTGTAAATCACAGCAAATGACAAAAGCAGATAGTTTCATAGCTGCTTCGATATGCCAGACCCAGGCTGAGTGCTTTACACTTATTAACTCACTCTGTTTTTGCAATAACCCAATAAGATGGCTGACCCATTTTCCAGATGAGGAAACTGAGGCTCAGGAGGCTTAGTAGCTTGCCCAAAGTCACATAACCATTGAACAGCAGAGCCAGGCAACTCCAGGCCTTTGACAGACTTGGCTCATGGAATGTTCCAGTGTTATCTTCCCACCCATTGCCCGGAACACCGTGGATCCTCTCTGTCTAACAGCCCCCGGTTTCTTTTCAGGGTGTGTGCTTCCCCATTCTCTGACTGCCAAGCTCCTGCCCATACATCAAAGCCCTGCCCTACTTTTCCCTCTTTGTGAGACCATCTCTAACACTCCCAGAAGGACTTAGCCCCCTCTCTTTCCCCTCCCCACCATGGCCCCTTGTCTGAACACATTGTAAGGATATGCTGTTGCGTCCCTTACACCCCCTGACTATCACCTCCCTGAGAACAGAGATGGGCCCCTTTCAGCTCTTTGGCATGGGACTTCAAACTGAGTCTGACTCTAGGGGGATTCCCAGAAGCATTTGAGAATGAATGAATGAATGAATGAATGAGTGAGTGAATGAATGGCTGAGTGAATGAACGACCAGTGAGGACCAGTTTCCACTCTGGTCCTCAGTTTTAAAGTCTGTAAAAGGGGAAGAACAATCCCGAATCCCCCCCATTCCTTAAAACAGAAGACATTTTTTTCTGATTATAAAAATAATACCCATTCATTAAAGAAAAATTGGAAAATAATAAAATTATGAAGAAGAAAATTAAAACCATCCATAATCCTGCCACCCAGAACAACGGTTCCCACTTGGTGTTTAGCCTTCTGCTCTTCTTACTGTATGCATAGATTTTGTTTCTTCTCTTCTCTGCCCTCCCTCCCTTTGCTCCTTCCTTTCTTTTAGAGTGTTGGGAACATGCAGTATGGAGTCCTTTAAACCTGCTTTTGAAATTCCTCAACGTGTGTGTGTGTTCTCCTGTGTCCTTAAAGCCTCCTCAATGGCAGGGGACAAGTGGCTGCTGGGCAGGGCTGGTAGGGGTTGGGTGTGAAAAGCCCATTGCCCCATGCCTCGTGGAGCACCTTAGCTCCCTTGTGATGGGCTGTTGAGCGGGTGTCTGGATTTCTGTCAGGGAACACCCTGCATGGATGTCTTAGCTGCGTCGCTGGTTCCTTATTTAGGACAGCTTCTGGACTGGGCTTGCTGAGTCCTGTACGGACACTGAGGGGCTCTGGACCCTGCCCCGCATTCTCTCCACAGCTGCTCTCCAGCCCCACTCTCCCGGCAGCCTGGACTTCTCAGCTTGGCAGAAAGCCAGGGGGCATGATTCCAGCTCCTCCAGAGAAAAGCCCTGTCTACACCCAAGGCCTCACTGATTCCATCCAATGCTGAAAATACCCATTTACTCAGCCTTTTCTCCACATTATGGCCTAAGGCTCAGATGCTTAGTTCCAACCAAAACAGCCACAGAGGTCACTGCGGTCTGAGGGTGCTCGGGACCTCAGGCCTGTGCAGGCATCATACTTGTTAATAATTAAGCCACGGAGCTCACCACGTGCCAGACTCTCTGCGTCTCTGTGTGTCCTTATGGTCACCCTGAAGCTAGGGATGGCTGTGCCCCATCTTACAGATGAGAACACTGAAGGTGTTCTGATGCTGCTCCAGAGAGCTAAGGGCCCTGGGCCTTGTCACCTGGCGGTGCAGAGACACTGCCCACTACATCCCCTGCCTGCTACCCAATGGGACACAGTCCCAGCACTACCCAGAAGCGAGGACAAACTTTGGCTTAGAAGTTGGGCAGACAGGTCCTGTCCCTGTTTTGGCTCCATATGCGCCCTGGGAGGCCACCACAGCTCACCCTCTCGTCTGTGAAATGGGAGAGCAGAGATTCGGAGACAGCCTCCTAGGCCTGCGGCGGCTTTGAGCAGAATGGGTACAGATATGCAGTGCTGAGTCAAAGGGAGAGAGAACCCTGCCAGATGGGCCAGCTCGCCACAGGCAGCCAAGCCTGGTCTTTGGGGGTTGGAGTGGGCAGGTCTGTCTCAGGCTGGGCTGGGAAAGAGCTGTCAGCCCCAGATGGAGGCTGGGGCCCCGCCCCAGTAGATGGGAGGCTGGTTTTTAACTGACCCCACAGGAAGAAGAGGACAGAAATGATGCAGCGGGCTAACCTGGGCCCCTGGGGACACTCCCTGCCTGCATCTTCCTTTCCCCACAACCTGGAGAGCTGTGCGAACTTCACCTGGAGCTCCCTGAAGCCTTCTGGAGCTCCCCACAGATCACAGCCGGAGCTGGAAGGGCCTGAGTAGCCCCTGTCTGACAGGTGAGGGACCCAGAGCCCAGAGAAGCTTGACCAGGACTGGCTTCCTCTGCCCTCTCTGCTGTGTGCTTCCACCCGGTGAGGCTGCCTCCTCCGCATATACCTTTCTTCCTGGGGTGACCTGGGGAGCCCCACCCTCGCCCTGCCTCAGTTTCCCCATTTATCAGACAATGAGACCCGTCCAGACATCACTGAGGCTTCTTCCAGCTGGGAAACCTCCTGAGCTGGGGCCCTGACTCTGTCACATGAGTCCTGGGTTCCTGGAGGCCTCAGCCCTCCAGAAGCATCAGCCCAGTGGACAGCACATGGCAGGTATCTGGGGACCCCCAGGAAGAGGAAGGATTTCCTGGCCAGAGATAAGAAGACCAGCATGGGTAGAGGCAAAGCAGCCTCTCCCTGCAGCCTCCCTCAGACCATGCCACCAGGTGGCCCTTGGCTCCCCCAGAAGGAGTTCCTGAAAAGTCTGTGTCTGTGGCAGCCAGTGCGGCCTCTGAAGTATGTTACACTTGTGTGAGGGCAGCGTGTGTTCACATGCACATGGTTGGGGTGGGCACACAGGCCGGGAGGCCTGATGTGGAGGCAGGGCCAGACTTTGGTTGCTAAGTTGGGACAGCTTCTGATAGAGGCCCGCACACCTGCAGGTCTTACTGGAAACCCTCAGCCGGTGGAGGTCTAACCTGAAGGTGGGCACATGCAGGAGAGGGGTACATGCAGGGCAGGGGTGCATGGGGGGTGTGAGCAAGACAGGTGCATGGGAGAGAAGGGGTCACGAAGGGCAGCAGTGCCTGGGGAGTGCGTGCGGGGCAGGTGTGCTTGTGGGGGAGGGGCATATCCAGGGCGAGGGTATGTGTGGGGAGGCCACACGGCCCAAATGCTGACAGGGCCTCTGGGAAGCTGGGAACCCAGTGAATGCTTGAGGGGAGGCAACTCCGCCTGACCTCCTCTTATTATTGTCTATTTAAACAATACTGTCAATTAATAACATGAGTTGACTCCACCACTCTGCCTCCTGACCCCTGCCCCTGTAATACAAATAATATCAGCACAATGAAAAATCTTGGAAAATACAGAAAACACATTTTTAAAAAGTTAAAGCCCGAAGTCTTATAACCACAGTGAACACCGTGAGTGTGTTTGAGGGGCTGGGGCCTGCAGGTCTTCTCGATATAGTCCATTCATTCCCACAGACTGCAGCATTTCCCACGGGCAGCTGCGGAGCCGAGCTCGTCAGGTTCGTCTCAGTGAATTCTCTAGCAGCCCCAGAGGGAGGTACTGTTATTCTGCCCATTGTACGAATGGAGAAACAGCAAAAAGGAGGTTAAATATCCCCCTCGGAGTGTAAGCAGCAGAGCCAAGATTTGAATCTGAGTCTGTCTAAATGGAAAATGCAAATCGTCCCCGGCGGCCAGGGCTGTACTCCAGCCGTGCTCCCTGCCCCGCTCCCCGCAGACCACTCATTTATTCCCTCCGCCAGGAGCATTTACTGAGCACCTCCTGTGACTCAGACCCTGCTCGGCACCCGCACCCGAGGACTTGGCGGATGTGAACGAGACAGAGAGAGGCCCCAATCTCACTCCCAAATAGCCACAAACTGAGTCCCAATCTTGACCACAGCTTAATTCCTAGTCCAAGTTGTAACCGACCCCCACTGGCCCTCATCACTGACTGCACTGTGACCTGGCCTCCTGCCATCCGCAGTGGCCTCTGGGAGCTTTTCATTCCCCATGATGTGTGTGAAAGCCAAGACCAGGAGCCTGCCTCACCCAGTCCATCATCAATGCGGCCAGCTCCAGGGAGGCGGTCAGGAGCCCACCCTCCACCTCCAGCCCGCTGCTCTGGGCCAGGCCTCTCTGGAGCAGGAGTTTGGCTTGACCTTTGGCACCCTGCTAGGCAGAAGGGTGGGCCTCAGCTCAGAGCATGGGGCCACCCCAGGAGGAGTCTGCATAGGTGAGCTCAGGTACCTGTGGGAGGGGCTTCCACAACCTGGGGTCCTCACACTGCAGCCTCCTCTTTTTGCCTGGGCCCCAGAATCCCAGGAGACCCCAGGAACCATTGCCCCCTCCTCTCACTGGCAGAAACTGAACAGGGCAGTCCTCCTCTGTGCTCCCCTCCGGCCTGCACTGTATTTCTGGAGGCCTTGCACGTCTCCCCAATCCTCAGGCAGGGCCAACTACCTACTTTATAGGACCCAGTGCGAAAAGAAAATACAGAACCCCTTTTCAAAGTGCAGGGGAAAAAAGCTTTTCCTTTCTTCTTTCGACTCTCAACCCAGCATGGTGTTTTTTATTTGTTATTCAATGTCACATGTCCTAGGACTTGGGGGGACTTGCGCAGAGAGCACAGACCTTCACAGATGCCCAGGAGCCACCCCAAAACTTGGTGTTTGGATTCCATGCCCCTCTCCTCCCCATGCCTGCCTCAGCGAAGGGTGGCAGTGCAGGGTGGCGGGCTGCCAAGAACCCATCCCTGGAGGCAGCAGGAGGCAGACTGGACCCAGACTCCAGATCCTCAGGCGTGCTGCACCAGCCCATCGGACTTCACGTACCACACACCAATTCTAAGCGAAAATGATCCAGCATTTTCATACGGCAACTGCTGAGCGTTAAATCCAAGTGCAGGGGGTGGGGGGGCAGGTAGCCCTGGAACATAGTCTCACGGGTGGCTGAGTATGGGGCGAGCTCTGGTCTTGGAGCAGAGGGCTGTGGAGTGCATCCTTTTGCTTGGAGTATCTGGGATACCTAGACAAGCACAGGGGGCCATGAATAGGGTCATGCCTATGTGTCTGCCCCTCGCTCAGAAGGGGGGACCTGACAGGAATTCCAGGGCACATCTGCACCATGCCCTGGCAGGAGGCCTGCATCGGGCAGACCTGCCATAGGTGGAAGGGCCCCAGGAGAGCTGAGGAGCCTAGAAGAGAGGAACCCAGAGGTCTCCGCCAAAGCGCTTGCTGTGCTGTGGTGAGAAGGGCAGCGTGACCACTTGCCAAGAGAGAGAGAAGACCTTTCCCTGAATGTGCTGCAGGGACCTGGGCGGGCCATGGGATTCTGGCCTGGCTCCCTAGGGTGCTCTCTGAGCTCAGCTTTGGCCCTGTCCCCCACTTTCTGTGCCTCAGTTTCTCTAACTATGCACTGGGCAAGAAGAGGATCACCACACCTCAAGTACCTTCTGCATGGGCCATGCACTGGGTTTTATGAATTTCCCCTCTCTTGTTCCACAAATTATTACTGGCCCATTTGTCAGATGAGGAAACTGAAGCCCAGTGGAGGCAATGACTCACCGTAAGAAAGTGGTGAAACTGGTTCTGCCTGGCTTCCCCTCACCCCTTAAGTTGCTCCAGCTCTCTGGGTGTGAGTGGAGGACATGGGAAGCACGCTTGTTGGAGCACCACCAACTCTTCCCAGGAAGGGGGCCGAGAGGAGACCAAGGATGCTCCTTGACCTGAGGAAACGTCCATTAGCTCATAGCTACTGTGCTTTGACGAGCCACACAGGCTCCAGATGCAGGTTGCCCAGGTGCAGGTGCCTTAATCTCACCTGAGCAGGTGCCTTAAGCTCTCTGGGCTTCAGTTTTCTCATCTATAAAGTGGACCTCATAATAGCTTTTGTCTTATAGGGTTGTGAGGATTAGCCTGGGAGGCAGAGATTATAGTGAGCCAAGATGATGCCACCGCACTCCAGCCTGGATGACAGAGCCAGACCCTGGTTCAAATACATGTATAAACAAAACAAGCAGAGGCATGTAAAGCAGTAGACAGTGCCCGGCCTAGAGTTAAGAGCTATGTAAATGTTTGCTGCTAATAGAACTATTTAAGGGTTGAGTCATCCTAATTTATATTTTCTAGACAGTCAATTATGAATATACTAACTTCAACATTGTACTTTTCCTTTTTACATTTAGGATCCAGTCGATTTTCCTGCGAAGTCTCAGGACAATTTTCTCGGTCGTTGAAAAGATAATTTCCCCGCGCCCACAGTGCTTGCAGCCCACGGTAGATTCCATAGCTCTCTCTAGAGCAGCTTTTCCCAAAGTGGACTCTGTGCACACCAGCCCCTTCCAGATGCATAATAATCTCAGCCCAAGAGATAACTCAGTAAACAGCCGAGCATACACTATTTTAGATCTGCATGGCCCAACAAAGTATCCATTAGCATATCAAAGGCTCTGAAAAGTCCTGCAGCAAAACACCATTGAACATTGTTTGAAACAACCAATCCCAATCTTGTTTGACCACAGAGCTCCATTATTTCTGTTCAACACCTGATAACATCTAAACGCTTGCTGGGAGATGCCACCCTGATTTCCTGGTTTCTAGGAAACAGGGAGGGGAGCCAGAGCTGTGAGGAACACCATCTCACAGGAATGAATCGTTCCACCCCTACAGAAATCATCTCCAGCAATTCGCACCCATTGCTAGGCCAGACCTCCTGTTCTCACCTTCTTTGATTCAATCCCCACAGCTGCCTGGAGAGGTCACTAGCATCAATATCCCCATCCTACAGATGAGGAAATTGACCATTCACGAAGGTTAAGTGGCCACACAGCCAGTAAGTGGCAGATCCAGTAGACAAACCCACAGCTTCTGATTCTAAACCCCACATACGTTCTCGTGTACGTTGATCGGAAAAATAAAAATAGATCCTATTGTGCCAGGATCAATCTTCCCCCATCAGAGGCTTTTAAAAATCTAAAGTATTTTTTCCCCATAGCATTGAATGCATTAAAAACCTAATGTTTTCAGTAGCTTTCTTCTGATTACTCTAGCAATACATGCTTGTTATGTCTAAAACTTTTCAAACATTTTGAGTTGAAAAATGAAAAACTACATAATCTCACCCCAAGAGATAACTCAGTCAACAGTTCAGTATACACTATTTTAGTTAGAACTGTGTAGCCCTACAAAGTAGCTTATTTAAGTGAAAATATTTAAAATGAAATAAGATAAAAAATTCAGCGCCTGAGTTGCGGTAGCCACATTTCAAGTCCTCAGGATTCACGTGCAGCTGGTGACTGACATGTTGGGCCGCACTGACATGGGACATTACCATCATCACAGAAAATCCTATGGGATAGTGCTGTTCTAGATTCTTCCTAGACATATCCTGACACGTATACAGGTTGATTATCCCTAGTTCAAAAATCTGAAACCTGAAATGCTCCAAAATCCAAAACTTTTTTTAGGGCCAACATAGCACTCAAAGGAAATGCTCATTGGAGGATTTTGGATTTGGGATTGAAGTATAACACAACTATTCCAAAATCTGACAAAATCAGAAATCCTAAATTCAGATGCTTTTGGCCCCAACCATCTTGGGTAAGGGATGTTCAAGCTGTGATGACTATT
>NW_016107402.1:2740255-2769325 GCF_001604975.1 Cebus imitator
TATTATGTTTTTTTTTAGAGACTGGATCTCTCTCTGTCACCCAGGCTAGAGTGCAGTGGCACCATGTAGTGGCATCACTGCAGACTTGACCTCTTGAGCTCAAGTGATCTTCTTGCCTCAGCCTCCCGAATTGTTGGGATTACAGGGGAGCCGCCACGCCCAGCCTCTTGATATTCTTGCTGAGGTTCTCAGACACATCTGCATGGCCTTGCACATGGAGGAAAGAGACCCACAGAGGCAAAAACAAGACATGGGGTAAAAATAGACGGGAAGGAAACACACCGAATGATAGCGGTTTCTTCTGGGTGTTGAGATTACCGAGTTTATTTTTAAATTTCTTAGATCCTTCAGGTGTTCTGCAACATAAAATGCAGACAGCGTAGGGACGTCGGTTGGATTCATGTTTTCCCTGATGTTCTTACTGGTTCTAAAATCTTCAAGGCATGCTCTCACCCAAGGCTTCACTCATGATTATTATTTTAAAACTGTGGACTCGTGAAGAATGGAAGCCGCATAAGTTTGAGGAAGGCAGGCGAGGCAGGCAGAGGTTTATTTTCAAGCCTGTGCGGTTGCACAGGGTCCCTTGCTTAGAAGGGCCTCATGCTTGGTTTTGTGTTTGGTGGTCACTGTCTTGAAATTCTTACTGATTTTTGAACAAGGGATCCTGTATTTTCATTTTGCACTGTGTCCTGAAAATCGTGCCGCCGTCCCTAGTCCTGGGATTCTCCCCAGGACAGGTTTCCCTTCAACTGCTCTGAGACTTCGCCCTTGTCCTCGTCTGACCACAGACGTGGCCATCCACAGAGCCCTCTACGTGCCTGAGAACAAGTGCACTTCGGCTGCTCAGATGTGTGTCTAGAGACTGACAAAAATAGGGCTCGCAAGCGGGTGCGGGAGGCCCCTGCGGTCTCCGTTGACACATGTACCTACCCTCAAGGCCACGTCTACACTGGCCTACTTCAGAGAGCCACCCTGTGCTTCATGGGATGCTTTGCTGCATATCACCGCCCAGCTCGGATCAGTCCTGGACCCCCACGTCCTGAAGCCATGCCCAACCCCAGGCCTGGCCCACCTTCCTCCCGTTTCCTCCCCCTCAAGCCCTCCCCAGGACCCACAAACCCTCCATCTCCAGGTCATCCTTTCATGTGGCCCTTCTGCCACACCTTCCCCATGCTGTTCACTCTGCTTGTACTAGCAAGGTTCCTTCCTTCCCACATCTGCCCTTTCTAGACTCATCTCAGGTCCCACCCTTTCTAGGAAGCCTTCAGGAGATATTTGAGAAGGGCCTGAAGATGCGGTGTTTGCATAGAGGAGGATGTGAATCACCTTGCCTACATGTATTAGGGAGGGCTCCATGGAGGTGGTGTCCTCAGGCCAAAAGGAAGAGAAGACACCATCCAGGCGGAAGGGAGAGTTTGATGGGCTGGTTTGACGTCAGGCAGACTCAAGGTCCTCTTTCCTCTTCTTGGACGTTCGCTGCCGCAAGTCCCACCAACTGTCTGAGTCTGCTTTCATCTCCACAATGGAGGTGGTAATGCCTAGCACACGGAGCTGTGATGAGGATTTAATGGGGAATCCGGAGCATTTATGGAAGTCCCAGGAGGCTGACATTCTACATAGGTAGGAAGGACCTAAGCCAGAGGGGTGTGGGTGGCCAGAGGAGAGACCCTACCTTCGTAAGGCTGGGTGGGCTAAGGTCTGGGCTGAATCTCAGGGCCCTCGAGCTTAGAACAGCGTCTGCAACTCTCTGGCTGTGGGGCTCAGGCAAGGATTGCCTCCTCTCTGAGTGTCAGTTTCCCCATCTATAAGTGGAAAGCTGACACGGAAAAACACAGTGGGGAGGGCGGTTCCTGAGGCAGTCTCTCTCCACACGTCACTGGAATATCGGCCCCCCCAGGGAGCAGGCATCTTTGTCCATTGTGTTCACTTCTGCATCCACAGTGCCCAGAACAGTGCTTGCATGCAGTAGATGCTCAATAAATGTTCAGTGAATGAATCAGCAGCAACCAGTTTGCCCACCTCACATCCTAAGTCCACTGGGGACCTAGGCCCACCTCTCCAGGGAAACTGCAGATTGGGACCACACCTCAGGTCACAAGCATTTCCTGAGCACCTACTGTATACATGGCTCTGCCCAGCCCAGAGCAGACCCTTGCTCCACAGCCCGACAGGGCAGAGCCAAGTAGCAAGTGACAGACACAGTGATTTGGGAAGAAGAACAGAGGGCAGCGTGGCCAGCAGGGCCTTGGCTGGGTGGGAGCAAGCAGGTCCCAGGCTGGAGCCCGGGCTGACAGCAGCCCAGCTTGCCTGCTCCTGGGAGGGTGGGGCTGCCTGTTCCTCTTTCTTTCTTTGAAAAAAAAATTGTTTTCCCTTAAATTTACAAGAAATATATATTCAGTATTAAAAGTTTGGAAAATACACAATCATCAAAAGAATGTAAGATAAAGGTGACCTGCCGTAATGGCACACCACACAGCATTATCCACTGCTGACATTTCAGTGTCTCCTTCTAGTCTTTTTTCTAAGGTGGCCTTGCTCTCAGAGGTGGCTTCCTCCCCCCCTGGGAAGGGATATAGCTGCTCTGCAGGAGATGTGGGGGCACCAGGCTTTCTCCATGGGCTCCTGTCACTTCTGACTTGGGGGCACCAGGCCCTCTCCATGGGCTCCTTGTCACTTCTGACTTGGATGTCTTTTCTCCATCCATCCTGAACCTGGCACCTCTTCCTGAGACACGGGAATGTGAAGATCTGGGGGAGTCAGATCAGGTCTCACCTCCTGTCCCAGATCACCCCGCAGAGATGGGGTGGGGCAGAGCTCAGGCTTGAGGAGGTAGTACTGAAGGCCAAGCCGCAGGTGCTGGTCCTCAGCCCTGGTACCCAGGCAAGTTGGGTTTGGGGACAGAGGCATGACCAAAATGGATCCCTCCTCTCCTCCCCACCCCTTTCCACTCCATCTGCGGTTCCCTTTGCACTCTCCACGTGTTCCTTCCACCGGATGCCCTCTGCTTCCTCTACTCCAGCCATTTAACTCCTCTCCACAAAGGACAAGGAATCAGACCGACTGTCGACACTCAGGTGCGCCTGATGGGAAGGGACCTGCGTTAACAAAAGCCCCAGTCCTACAGGACTGTGTGTACTGGTGGGATCTCAGTCACCATGTCCCACAATGAAGGATGTTTGGGGGGGTTGACTTTGGTCACCCTTCAAATCATAAGTTATACACGTCTGCCCTTTCCGCCCACACGTAAGTCTGAACCATTTGCCAAAAAACACTTTTCCCAGACTCGAAAGAAAACCCCAAAGAGGAACCTAAACCTTCACGCTGCCTGCACCAATTGGACCAGAGTGCTCAGGCTCGCGCCAACAAGTATTTCAAAGAAGAAGCCAGACGGCGAAGGAGGAAGTGGGGGAGAAGCTGGAAACCTCTCAGGGTGACAAGTTGTCAGCCCATTCATTCATCTATTCATTCATTCATTCATGCATGCATGCATGCATTCTTCCTTTCCTCTATCCATTCTAGTGAGAAGGGCTGAGCATCACCTGTGAGCCTACCCCTGCTGCCAAGAGCACCCTTTGGACACCTGTGGGGTGAGGAGTGAGGGGCAGCAGTGGCAGGGCACCCCCAACGCCTGGAGGAGAGAAAGGGAAGGGCTGGGAAGACTCCCCAAGGGGGCGGCCATGAAGCTGGGCCTCGAGAAGACAGGCCAGGGTTTCTCACCTTCCACATCCTGCTTAGAGTCAGAGAGAAGGTTTTTGCAGAGGAGGAAGAACATTAACTAGTAGTAATTTCTCGCATGGAGGGAGGGCTTGACTGTGCCAGGCCCTGTGCTGTGCACATGATATTCACTATCTCAGTAAACCCACCCAACAAGCCTCGAGGTGGGTGCTGTTCATTTTCTCCATTTTACAGGTGAGAAAACGAAACACAAAGAGGTGAGGCATCTCTCCCAAGGCCACACAGCGAGGAAGTGGCAGAGCCTGGCTGCAGTGGAGGCTCATAGCCGCATTTACATTGCTTCCTCTCCAAAGAGTGCCTTCATTTATCCCTGGGAGCCACTGACAAGGGGTCTGACAGTCCCTCTAGTCTTGTGCCCGCTCAGCCCTCTCTACCCCTGAGAAAACCAGGGCATGGCACTGGAGAAAGAGCAGGAGGGTGAGCTGTGGAAACATCTGCAGAGTGGCAGGGGATCAGGTTGGCGTGGGGGGACCCAAGCCGACGCGGTGCTCACTGTGCCTCAGGTGCCATTTGCGGGGCTTCAGGGCAGGGCCACAGTCAATCCTCCCAACTACCCTTTGAGGTCAGGGTTACTAGCCCATTTTACAGAGGTGGAAACTGAGACAGTAAGAGGTGAATTAACACGGCGGGTCACCCAGCTACCATGCAGTTTAAACCTGGGTTGTTTTGACTCCTAAACTGTGTGCAAGGTGGATGATTGGCCCCAGGAGCCGAGGAAAGTCAGTTTTCCCGCTGCTGAATTCAATGTTTCACAAGACCACACCCCTCCTTAGACCTCAGTTTCCTCGTCTATGAAATGAGGAGGGGACTCCGTCTCCCAGCTCTGACCTGCTCCTGGACTGATTCACTGTTCCTTGTTCTTGTGGCTTCTCAAGGCAAGACCAGAGTCTCACTCACAGACCTAGGCCCAACATTCCCAGCCCCACGGTGTCCAGGGCTCCAGCAGGTGCTATTTCCAGGCAGATGACAAGGGCCTGGGCTGGAGATCCACTGAGGACTAAAGGCAATCCATCCCTCCCTCCCTCCCTCCCTCCCTCCCTCCCTCCCTCCCTCCTTCCCTCTCTTCCTTCCTTCCTCTCTTTACTTCCACCAGGCAAGGTAGGGAAGAACTACTCGCTATGTCTCAGGGCTGGCCCAGGACTGGAGGGACTGGAGTTCAGAGGAGGACAAGGGTCCCCAGTGGCTGCAGGTGTCCCAGCAATGACTCCTAGCAGAGGGGATGTTTGGGTTCAGTCTGGAAGATTGGGTGAGATTCCCCAACTACAGGGGATGGGGCACACTCTGGGTGGCAGATTTGAGGAAGGGTCTGAAGAGGAGGTGTCCCCAGGAGATGGCAACAAGAGCTACTGTTGGGGCTTCCCCACTGAACCCAGAGCACAGGCCTCAGTTTCCCCACCTGTGGAGGAGTCCAGACTGGTTCAGTGGCAAGGCTGGGGTCAGAGGCCGCTGCTCTCCTCTTGCCTCTCACAGCCCTCTGGAAGGTCAGGTTTTCAGGCCCTCCTCAGGGGCATCAGTCCCCCGCCTCTCCCCACCCCCAGGTAACCAAGGGAGTCTTGGCTTTGATGCGGCCACCTCCAGGCCCAGGCGTCAATGGGCCCTCTATATGACCATTGGGGCTGCCGGCCGGCCAGAGTGGGTGCGGTAAGGCCTGGACACACAGTCCTGCTGTGTGGGGCCGGCTCATGCCTGCCTAGACCCTGTGGGCAGTCGGGGGCTCCCAGGAATGCTTTTCCAGCCTGGGGGGCACTTTGCACAGGCAGGGTGGTCTGGAGAGACGGGTGTGTGCAGGGCAGCCTCAGAAGCCACCGTCAAAGGGACCCAGCAGATGTGGCGCCAGGCAAGCGCCATAGTGGGCACAGAAGGGCTGGCGGTCAGTCCGTTCCTTTCCCAGGGATGGCGGGGAGGGGGAGGCCCCATGGGCACATGCGCTCAGGGTGACCAGCAGTCCAGGGCTGCCTGGGATGAAGGAGTTTCCTGGGATGTGGGGCTTTCAGTGCTAAAACAGAGAGCCCCCTGTTATTGGAACTTCCCGGACCTTCGGAGAGGATACAGTGATGACCTCTCTGGTCTGGGCAGCCTCCTCCCTGTCCAGTGACCTCTGAGTCAGACCATCTCAGCCAGACCTGCCCAGGGCCATTTTGCTCACCCCCTGCCTCCACACAGGACCCCCTCATACCCAAGAGTCCTTTCCACTTCTCCCAGGTATCTTCAGGGGAGGAACTGCTGGCCAACTCCACCCACTGCCGGGGGACCTTGGCCAGACCCACAGCATGCTCCAGCCCTCCCGGGGCCCCCAAACCAGCTCCTTCTTTCCTGCCTCCACGCTGTTGCCCAGGACGTTCCTTCTGCCTGGAGCATCCTTTCCCTGTCTTTGTTACCTCTTCACCCTTAGGGACACAGCTTCCAACTCACTCCTCCAGAGGACTTGTCCTCTCTTCCGCAAGCCTGGGCCAGTACCCCTCTTTGAACTCACAGCCTTGGTTCTTCTCCTGTACAACCTTTATCACACCCCAGGGCAATTTTCTGTTGACCCATCTTTTTCTCCACCAGACGTGAGCTCTTAGAATGGAGATTCTGACCCAGTCTCCCCGAGCTCCCAGCACAAGGCCAGGCTCATGGTGTTCAACAAATGGAAAATGCTTATTGAGCAACTACTCTGTGCTGGCATCATGCGCCTTTGATTCTCTCTGTAGCCCTGTGAGGTTGGTTCATCCCCTACAGATGAGGAAACCAGCAACAGAGAAGAGAAGTCACTCATGCAGGTGACAGCAGAGGGCAGAGTCGGGACCTGAACCTGGAGAGCCTGACTCTGAAGCCCGAGCCGGAATCTCGATACTCTACACCTGGATAAGCTTTTGGGAAATGACTGAATAAACGTGTGAAAGCCTTTGTCTCCCAGAACCCCTTGAAGCCTATATGTGGCAGTTTGGGCTCATTTCCTCAGCTTCCCTCCCTGGAGGGGCACCCACCTCCAGTGTCCCAGGTAAGCGTTTGCCTGTGGGGGTGTGAGTGAGGGTTCAGCAAAGGTGAACTGCGGGGAGGGGATGCCCTCCTGGGGCAAATTCAGAAGGAAGGTGCTCGGCCCCAGTAGAGCTGTGCGTGGGCACTCAGGAGTCCTCAGGGCCATTGCCCGTTAATTGTCAGATGGGGAAACTTAGGCCCAGAGAGAAGAAGGGACTTGTCCCTAGTCACACAGAGTGTCTAGATCATAGCCATTAGGTCTCAGCTTCCCCATTTGTCACACAGGGGCAATAAATCCCCCTTGTCCTGTCTGGGGGTAGACCCCAGGGTGCCCCATGCCCTCTCACACCTTCCATTCCAGCTTCTGGAATTCCACCGTCCCTGTGAGCCGGCCTTGGGGGTAAGCGTTGGCTTCTTCTCACCTCCTGCTCACCCCTCTACTGCAGGATGGGAGCCAAACGCCTCTCCACCCTCTTCCCAGACCCCTTCTATCCACAGTGAACTGAGGGAGGTTTCTGATCCCTTGGCTCAAAATGAATACCCCTACTCTTTTAAGCCAGAGAAACCAAGAGGAGAGGGCTCGTTGGGAGCTGTGGGGATGTCACACTGAAGCAGTTGGACTCTCCAGGGGTCCCGACTCTGCCTTGCTGCCTCGAAGGCCCCTGGGCAGGCCGAGTACAAGTGCCCGAAGGCAGGGGCATGGATGGGATGCTTCATTCTCAGCCTGTCTTTGTCAGTGAAGACAAAAGGGAAGTCATCTCCCGCTGGTCTATGGGGACACGGGGGTAGTAGACACTTCGTGATAATTCTAGGGACGACCCTGAGGAGTCAGGTGGGGGAGACAGAGAAGCCCATGTAGGAGGCACCAAATCCAGCTCTCGCATGCCCTTTTACTGATGAGAGAACAGGGACCCAGAGATGTCAAGTGACTCAGACACAGTCCCACAGCACAGGGGTGGCAGAGCCAGGTGGAAGACGGCTTTCCCGGCAGCAGTCCTCAAGCCTGCCTAAGAGGCCCAACAGAATCACTGTGGGGAACTTGCAAGACCACACCTGCCCAGGCCCCAACCCTAGAGTCTGATTCCACAGTCTGAGGTCGGAATTGGGAATCTGGTGTTTGAAACTCTCCAGGGGCGGCGATCTCAGAAAACCCGCTGGCTCCATCACACTTTGCTCAGGGACTGAGGTGGGATGGCACTTGGAGGACACAGGTAGGAGGAAAAGGAGGCAGTGGAGGGCAAAGGGAGACCCTTCCCCTTCTGTTAAAAGCCTACGGACGAGAGAACGGCCCGAATAAGATTCTGAGAACACTGAATTCTGAGAACACTGAGACATGGAGATTTTGCCTTGCATATAATGTGGGGGGTTTGTGACGTTGGGCTGGAGATGGCGGCCTCTTTCCTTCCCCCAGCCTCTAGCTGAAATTTAGCATCATGTTCCTTTGCGGTTTTCCACCAGTGGAAATCACAGGTGTTCTTGGTCTCACAGGGTGTCAGGGATTACCTGAAATATCGTTCATGCTCATCGTGACTGCATGGCTCGCCACGGGGGTCTTTCACTCAGTGAGTTCTTGAAGAGACACAGAGTGAGTCACTATGTCACCAACTTGCTTTCTGAGTTTGATAATGGTATTTCTGTCCATTTCTTTTCCTTTGTAATCCTTTGGATTTTGTCTTATGCGTTTCAAATGCAGCTCTGAGGAGGAACCCGCAGGCCCCCTGAGACTGCCCAGGCTTGGAGGCTCAGAGTGAGTTAGGGATCCTGTGGGGGGCAGCGTGGGGTCGGCGCCCTGCAGATGGGACCCTGAGGATGTTTCCTTGGGGAAGGAATTGGCAGCTGTAGCCCTGTGAGCCTCCAGGGATGGGGTTTGGGAGACAGGCCCCCACAGCAAGCATGTCATGAGCAGAACGGGGCAAGAGAGAGGAGGCTGGAGAGGCAGCCAGGCCCTCCACAAAAGCACAGGGAAGGCGGTCAGACCCCAAACCCCAGACTCCCGCCTCCCCACAGACCCCAGCCTACGAGGCACCTTCTGTGCTCCTGCTGGCCAGGATCAGCCTGTTCTGCCCGGCAGCCTCCTATCTTGGGACGCATATGTGACATGTTGGCCCAAAGCCACCTCTCCCTTTGTGCCTGCCTTTCGTGCTACTGCCAGCCACCTCCTAGGCTCCAAGGATCAGGACCCAGCCCAGGCAGACCGGCGCTCCAGCCCTGTCTCCCAAGGTTCCTTTGTTTTCAAGCCTACGTTTCTCCATCTTGCCCATGGAAGGAGAAATACAGATTACAAAGACCCGGCAAATGGATTTTATAAACTCTTATTTTCCTGCCACAGAACTGCCTTTAATTAGCTCCCAGGACTACAAAGGGAACACCGTTATTATAGCAGCAGCTCCAGGGAAGCAGCCGCGGCTCTCAGCTCCCAGACGTGGAGCTGCGGTTTGTCGCCGGCCACAGCCAGGTTTGGTGGGAGTGCCCCCGCTTCAGGGGACAGCAGGTGCCCTTCTCTCCCGGCCTCAGTCCCCATCTGCAGCAGCACAGCCTGCCTCAGCCTCATCAGGGAAGAGAAACAGGCCCCGCTCTCAGACAAGCTTCCCAGAAGCCTGCAGACTCGAACACCCAAATGTACCTGGGTCCCTGCCCCGAGCCTGCCGCCCCGGCACCAGCCCTGAATCACTTGGTCAGCCAGCAGCACCGCAGGCTGATGGGCAGGAGGGCAGACAGGCAGGCAGACCCACCTCTGCGCCTCTGCTGACCGCCTCGGCCGAGAAAGGCAGTACCAGCCCCCAACGCTGAAGTTCTAGATTCCACGAAGTCCCTCTATTCTGGAGGCGAACCCGTCCCGAAGAACCATCCAGAGATACCGCCCTTATACACGGTCCACCCCCAGCCTCAGACAATGAGAATCCTACAAGCAGAGGGGACTCTATTTGGAGCACAGAGAGGTTAAGTAACTCGCCTCTAAGGTCTCTCAGCAAGGAAGTCACTGAGCTGTGAGACTTGAGCTCAGGGACTTGATCCCCCGACTCAGGTGCCGCAGCCCTATCCGGGCTCTTGGTGGGGAGGAGGAAGGCCTCAGGGGGTGCCTGAGGCCAAGGTACATCAGCCCTAAGTGCCAGAGGCAGGGGAAGTCTCCCCATGAGTCCCAGCCCCATCAGAGGCTCCAGGTCGGGGACCCCAGACCCCCTGTCCTTGCCGGGGGGACACAACCCAGAACTCTGCACCCCTGCAGGCCACCACAAAAGGCAAAAGCTGCCCAGAAACATTTTCTTCTCTTCCATGGCCAAATCCACAAACTTTCTCGAGGGCTGTCCCCCAGCCCTGTGCGGGTCCAGCGTCAGTGCAGCCCAGCTCTGCGCAGCTTTCTACAAAAGCCTGTGGCTTCCTTCTCTGCCCTCTGCTTCTGAAAATACCCCAGGAGTTACACGCAAATCGTGGGCAGTGGTCTTCAGAAAGACCCTTGGATCCCATGGCTCTCCCCAGACGCTGCCCGAAGTGACCTCCTGAGCCCAGGTGGGGAATCCCAGGCAGGACAGGGGCTGGGACTGCAGGCCCAGGGGCCCCGTTAGTGAAGCAGGAAGCTGAGGGTCCCTAAGAGTCCCCCTTGGCCCCTCTGAGGGCTACCCTTTGAGGTCTTGAGGTCTTGGAGTATCCGTCACCCCCACCGCTTACTGTCCCCACCACTGAAGGATAAAAGTGCCACAGTGATGTTTCATGCCAAGAGACCACAGAGGCCACCAACCCCCCTTCCCACCTGAGGCTTTCAGAGGCCAGCGGATTTAGGTAGACAGGCCGTGCACTTGAGGTAGCCAGGGCGGTCGGTGGAGGGCCGGGTCCGGGGTCTGGCCACAGCTCCCCACCCAGGGCCCTGGGCAATCGTTACTTACCGCGGATGAAGGTCGGCGAGTAGGTCGGGAAGGAGTCGAAGATGCTGTTCGATGCCATGCCCCGCTCTCAAGAAGGCGAGAATTTTCAGCCCTTCAGGGGGTAGGGTTGGGATTGACTTGGTTGGCTGTTGTTTTATGATTTTTTTTCCTAACTACTTTTGAAAATAAAAGAGGGGGGTGTTGCTTTTTGTTGTTTTGGTTTGTCTCTTTTTTTTCCCCCTGCTGCTACAAAAAAGAAAAAAGGAAAGAACGCGAGAGTGTGTGCGAGTGAGACAGAGAAAAAAAAATCCCCAAGGAAAGTAAGTTTCTGTTTGTACCCAAGAATTTGGATTCCCGGTCCCACAGGAATGTCTAGCCACAAATTCTCAACAGAAGCGCATGCAGAGTATATCATTAGATGGCGGGAAGGGGCTCTCGGCAGCCAGGGTGGAGGAGCTCCGAGGCTGACAGACACAGCAGGCCCCCTCCAGCGCCACCGGGAATGAATGAATGAGGCTTACCCTCGACAGAGCCCAGGCTCCGGTGGGTGCAAGGGCAGCCGGGGGTGGGGAGCACCAGGAGCCAACCAGCTCCCGCGCAGGGCCCTGGAGGCGGCGAGGGCCTGGCCTTGTGGTTCTGTGGTTGAGGGACCAGGCCTTCCCAGTGTCAACCCAACCTCAGCTCACAGGATGCGAGAAGCCTGCTTGCGGCCTTGGCTCATTGGCTGGGCCGCGGTCACCTGGGCTGTGATGTCACAGCCTTATAGAAGATCTTGTGGCTGCCTCTCTTTTTGGAAAAAAAAAAAAAAAAAAGGAAAAAGAAAGAAAGAGAGAGAGAGAGAGAAAAGTGATGGCTTTTATTTGTGGGGCCGGCCTCAGCACGCGGCCCAAGAAACAGAACTGAAAGCAGTTGGAGTGGGCGCGGCCGAGAGGGCGGTTTGGCTCCTGGGTGGGAGACTCCTTCTTAATTAAGGCCAGCATGGGCCTGGGCGGGCCCCGTGGGCCCCTCACCGAGTGCCTGGAGCCCGGATCCACCACCAGCAGCAGGAGAGCTCCCTGCCACACCTCGCTGCCCCCGGGCTGTGGCTGACACCTTGCCATTGTCCACCAGCATTGTTGCTAGGGAGAGGGGTCCACATGTGTGGCTCAGGGCACCTCTGGGGCTTTTATGGTGTTGAGACTAAGTACAATGGGAAGCACATAAAGTGCTGTAGCAGCGCTCACGCCCAGCCTCAGCCTGCGCACCGAGAAGGGCCTGCCGGGTGAGACCTGGTGGTGGGCTGCGCCGGGAGGTCCTCTGCAGGGCTGGAGGCTGAGGACTGCCGTGTCATTCTGGGCCCTTTGCTCTTCTTGCCCCCCCATCTGTGCATCCCTTGGGGGTTTCTGCCCCAGCCCGATGCTCAGGAGCTTTCCTGCTCATGTTGTTCCCACAACCTGAAGTGCCCTTTGTACCCTCATGCCCTTGAGAGTTCAAGCCTCAGAGAGGCTCAAAAGCAGAAACATCATGGAAGATGATGCAGCCGAAACTGTGTCAGTATTGGAGGGAGGGTGGAGAGTGGGGGAAAGGTGGCAGCCTTTACCATGCCCCTTGCAAGCTCTACTCTCCCATGTCATAGGCCAGGCTGTCGGGCCCAGGGTGATGACGCCAGCTTGTCTACGGCCATGCAGTATTCTGGAATAGAATTGGAACTTCAGCCTCTGACTCATAGCCCTGGCCTTGGGCATGACACCAGAGTGCCCATCCATGCCCTTCATATGAAACCTTTGGCAAGTTCCTTTGCAGCCTGGCCTCCACCCCCTGGCCTCTCCCAGGGAGCCCAGGCTTGGGGCTAGACCCTAGCACCGGCCTCAAACTCCCAGTGGCCTCTGTAGGCCCACAGGGGTGGGGGTGGCGAATCCCTGGAGGAGGAGGGGCTGCTCCAAGGTCCCAAAGAGACTTATTTCCGCCCCAGCCACAGGTGCGTAAATGCCCTTGGAAACGTTCTCTCTGAGCCTCATCTGGAGCCTCATGAAGATTCATTCTTCTGTCCCTAAATGATGAGTCGACTGGTGCTGGGGGTGGGGTGGCGGGGACAGGCGTTCTAATTCGGCCAGAGAGGAGGCAGGTTTATGGTGACAACCACAGGGCTCAAGAGTCAGATTTGGTTTCCAGCCCCAGCTCTGCTGAATCTGAGCGGTCAGGCCTTGGGTCAAGTCACTTCCTTTCTCTGGGCCTCAGTTTTCTTCCCTGTAAAATGGGGATAACACCTTCTTCAAAGGGACGAACATGGGGTGAGGGCATCATAAACATTGGTTTCCTTGGCTGAGACTCCATGACGCGATTTGGGCTCCGTTATGAGTCAGATCAAGTAAGGAGCTATCACAGTCATGCAGGGGGAGACGCTGCCCCACCTCCACCCTTCGTGGTAAACTCATCAGTTGGCCAGCCTTCGTGGGACCATTGGGGGTCAGTGGCACAGGGGGAGCCTGCCAAGGGGCCTTGGTCTCCCGGTTGAATTTGATGCATTTTGGAGTCAGCCAGGTGTGAAATAGATAGGAAAATGGCACAGCTGGGAAGACCCCCCTTATACAGAAGCAGAAACTGAGGCCCCCAGAGGGGCAGAGACTCATCCAAGCTCACCCAATGAGTCAGTGGAACCCAAGCCCCTGCTTCCCAGCCCGGGAGCTGTTTCCATTCCACCAACACCGCCTCCAGTTTTGAACATACCACCCTACGTGCTTTGCTGTTTTTTCCACACCTAAGAGTGGGCCCCCCTAAGCCCCTATAACTTGATCACCCTGAGGGGCTTCCCCCTCCCTGGGAACCTGAGTCCAGGCCCAGGAAAGGGAGGTAATTCACGAGGCTGTGAAGGGCCCGGTGACGCATCTGAGCAGCGAGTACTTCAATGCATTCTCAGAGCAATGTGGCAAATGAGGGCCAGGCTTGGTCCTTGCTGCTAAGGGGCTTGTCATCTGCACATGCCCCCTCATAAGCATGTGATAGGCTTTAAACAGCCCTGGGGAAGCTGTCTGGGGAATCGGAAAGGACAAGGAGGCTGAAACCAGCCATACCTGAAGCTTGCTTTGTTTCTTATGAACTGGAAGATCCTGGGCATGAGGCTTTACTCTTCTGAGCCTTGGTTTCCTAGCCTGGGAAATGGGGCCAATTGTACTCCCCACCTCCCAAAATTGTAAAGAGGATTCAATGAGAAAGTAAATGTGAGTGTGTCTGGCACATAGCAGGTGCTCAATTTCCAGGGAATCCCTTTCCTTGAAATTCAGATTGTGCATTCCCCTGTCATGCAGTGGGCAGCCAGCCTTCCTCTTGTTCTCCACTGAAAAAAACTTTAATCAGGTTAATTAAAAAATGTGGTTGAAGAAGGAAATTGTAAGAAATATTATATAAAAATAAAAGGAAATCATAAAAGTAGCATCTTAAGCCCTTCTTTTAGCTTTAAACTTATAAATGTGCATTAAATGACCTTCCTCTTCTTCTAGCTTAACAATTCCCAGTTTGGGTTTCTGTTTTCTTTTCTTTTTCTTCTTTCTTTTTTAGAGACAGGGTCTCGCTCCGTTGCCCAGGCTAGAGTGCAGTCACAGCAGCCTTGAGCTCCTGGGCTCAAGCAATCCTCCTGCTTCAGCCTCCCAAGTAGCTAAGATGTCAAGTGTGTACCACCACACCTAGCTAATTAAAAAAATTTTTCTGCAGAGAGAGGCTCTCACTATGTTGCCCAGGCTGATCTCCAACTCCTGGCTTCAGGTGAGTTTCTTGCCTTGCCCTCTCAAAGTTCTGGGATTCCAAGCATGCCCCGCCATGTCTGGCGTAGTTTTGATTTCTTTAAAGTGGAACAAGAATGTCAAGATGTTAAGGAAGGAATGAGCACGTAGCATCTTCTAGACTGTGCTGTTTCTTCCCATCTTTTACAATGTCCTACCCGTACCAAATTCAATTTATTTTTTTTAGCAATCTGCCTTCATTAAGTCTTCTCAAAGTCTGCAACCCAGTTTTCACAGAAACGGAGGCTCCTGTTTGGCATCACACGATTGATGCCATCCTCACGGCATGATCATCATCAGTCAGAGTCCAACCAGGAAGCCAGGAGCCACACTGAGTCCTGGAAGTTAACTCAGGGAGTGTTAGCAACACAGCGAGGGACGAGCTGAGAAGCCAGAGACAGCGAGGAGCCCCAGCGTGAGCATCGGCTCAGCCACTGCGGCCCTTTGGGTAAGACAGACACACAGAGAGGTGGGGTTACCTGGGCCCCCCAGCAGAAGCAGGAACTTGGTGGGCCAGTCAGCATTTGCTAGAGACACAGAGGAGACTTAGCCACATGGAGGTATCATCTGAGACAGAGAATAGAGGGGAGACACACCCCAGCTTTTCCCTTGCTTTCAGTTTTCATCTCTTGGTGCCTCCCATTGGTTGAATGTAGTGGGGACCAGTTTGCTGAGGAGCTCAGGAAATGCAGCCCATGCCGTCAAACCTTCGTGTGACAGAGCCAAACAGGGGAACGGGTAGAGTGGATCTGTGGGCAAGCTGGCCAGGACTGGCATCATCTCCAGTGACGTTCTGTAGCCGTGCAAACCCAGCTGGCACCAACCGGTTGGGACACTTCCAACTCACGTCTGGTAAACAGACAGTTTAGTGGTGGGTCAGGCAGATGTGGCATTGCAGAGAAGGGCCTGCCAGCTGAGGGCATCCATTGGCATTTTACGCGAGAAGTACAGGTGAATCCTGGGAGATACCCAGGGATCGATGAAGAGGCGCCTCCTGTGAATGGTGATGAAATTCATTTCTCTAACCTGTGTGCAGGGCTGAGGTCATGGCACAGTCATGAGCACTGGATGCAGGCCCTGCCTCTGAATGTCATGGTTACGATGACAGGGCACCCCGAACCACTGGACCCTCCCAACAACCAGCGAAACAGCTGTGGCCCTCCTCACTTTTCAGATGAGAAAAAGACTAATCCAGGAATTAACCCCAAGATGTAGCCTCCAGGAGTCAGCACAGCCAGCTTGGACCGGGCAGGTAGTGGATTTGAGGTGGACGCTGGCCTTGGAGTTCAAATTCTGGCCTTTCACCAGCAAATCCTGGTGTGAGCCCAGGGAAGCTGCTGGAGTGATATTTGATATCTGCTGTGGGCTGGTGGGGGGAGGGCACTTCTATTTCAAGGACCAGCACAGGGACACTAAGACACTACCACTTCAGCCGGATCAGCCCCTCCCTGGGGTGGAGAATGGGGCCTGCAGGGCCGTGCAACCCACCCAGGGCCAGGACGCCCAGGCCAAGCCAAGGGCTCATCAGCTCAGGGCCTACCACGTGGGGCGCACATGCTGAGAGCTTTGGGCATGGTCCCTCCAGGGTTGGACTCTCAGGACAGGGCACCGTGCACCTCAGTGGTCTCACAGCCAGTCTCTGGGGGACAGCCAGAGAGGTGGAGAGACCTGCCCAAAGGCTCCAGCTCGCCGGTGGAGGAAGCAGGATTCAAACCCAGGCTGCCCTCGACTTCTCTCTTTCCTGTTACTTGTTTTGAACAACTGCTATCGGCGCCCCCTTCAGAACGAGAGCCCCCTGCCCTCGCCTCCTGCCTTGGCCCCTGCTCTTGGCCAAACCTGCACCTCCACCCCATGCAGCTGCTTCAGCATCACTTGCACCTCAGGGCTGGTGGCACAGACACTAAGGACGTCTCCACCGCAGCGACTGCCCCACCAGGGACCCCAAGAGCTCCGCCCACTGCCTCTCCTCCCACCTGAGGCTCCCTTAGTGCATGTTAGGGTTTGAACACGTTTCAGTGAGAAGTCCTGTGTTTAAAAGGCAGATGGAATCGTGAGGAGCAGCCTTGCTCCAGGGAGATTAAATGGTGGGGGTGGGGGTGGGGAGAAGCGAGGGGAGAGAGTGCAGCCTGGGATGCGTCCTGCTCCCCCAGGAATGGGCTTGCTGCCTCCTTTTGCCCAGTGTCATGTTTGCTTAAATAATGGTCAGTGATGTTCCTCTCACCCCACAGCCATCTACGCCCAAATGCCTTCTATGGGATTTTCCAGAGTAAGCAGTTCGGTAGGCAGACGGGGCAGAGATGGCTCTCCCCATCAAACCTGGGAGATGGCCCAGGAAGCGAGGCTCCCGGAGGGAAGGCCTCACACATGAGTCCAAGGATTCACCCGCAGGTTTACAGCAGCCGCATCCACCGTGTCCCCAAGATACCCCTCCACTCCCCGATTCTCCCTAAAGTCCCCTCCAGGGAGGTGGAGGTGCAGGGGCCGTGGAGTCGGGTGAATGAGCCAGGTTCAGATCCCAGCGCTGGCACACCTCAGGGCGTGCTATTGCTCAGCGCTGTCAGAACCTCACTGTTCTCACCTGCAAAGTGGGAAAAGTAAGCAACCATCATCTCCCCAGGTGTGAAGGCGAACAGGGACCTCCTGGGAAGAGCATGTGGTGGGTACTTGGCCAGGCTGAGGTTGTGTCTGTGTGTGTGCATGTGTGTGAGTATGTGTGCGTAGGGGTGTGTGTGAGCTCGTGTCTGTGTATACACATACATGCGAGCCACATGTGTGTTATGCATGCTTGTGGGTGTGCATGTGTGAGAGTGTGAGCTCGTGTCTGTGCATGTGTGTGTGTGCACGCATGCGTGACTGTGTGTGTGCGTGTGTAGGGGAGGACAGGGCGGAGGTGGGCAATGGAAGGGGACGTGTGTCTGACTCACCACTTTGCCAGGGCCGTGGTGCCCCCCAGCAGATTTCTGCCCTCCCACTCACTTCCTCCAAGGCCTGCTGTGAGGGGCACTGAGCTCCCTCCCAAGGCTTCGGGAGGCCAACCCCAGCCAAGGGCTGGCTGCACCTGGGTCCCAGACTGCAGGACGGGGAGCAGGAGGGGTCATGCGGTGCGTCCTCCCTGGGACGCTGGTCAGCTCAGGGGCCTTTCCTGAGTTCCTTTGAGGCCTGGAGAGTCTTGCCCATAAGATGCTCCCCTCCCTGAGAGTCTCAGCGCCCTCAGAGGAAGAAGAAAAATCCCAAATTACAGCCCCTTTGGCTCATAAAATGATCTTTCTCTGGGTCTTTGGGTGGAATAATCTATTTTTAGCATCAAAGAGTTCTGCCAGGGGCTTAGGCCTGGTAAGGGAAGGGCTTTGTGTGACCACAGCATGGCTTAGCAGTGGGCACTCCTCAGCTGGGATGGGGCAGGAGGGCACAAGGAAGGGAGCTCCACCCTCAGGGCAGGCAGAGCGGGGAGAGGGCCAAGAGAGCCCCACTATCCCGGGAGCCTGGCCCAGGGCTCCCTCCCATCCCATTCAGCGAGCATCTGTTTGGGGCCAGGCCTTGTGCCCCCACCGTTTCCTCTTAGTGCATTCTTGCTACAAACCTAGTGGTAATAACTAACAATAATCATAAGCCAGCACTTCCATAGCACCTACCACGTGCTGGGGACTCTTCTAAGAACCTTGCATAAATCAACTTAATTCATTTAACAGATACGAAGACTGAGGTCCAGAGAGGTCAATTCACATGCCCAAGTCCAGAAGAGCCAGAGCCAAGATTTGAACCCAGACAGTCTCTATCGTTATTATTATTACTCCCATTGACAGCAGAGGAAGCAGAGGCTTGGAGAAGCTGATGGATTTGCTCAAACTAACCCAGATAACAAATGTCGAATCAGAATCCGTGACAGGGCTGTCTGACCCAGAGCCCTCTGAGCTCACTTCGATCGCTGGGCTTCCATGATGGTGGTGGTGCCTATGACCTCAGTTGATTCTCCTAACAAACGATGCATGTGTGTGTGTGGAAGGGAAGTCCTCCTATCCTGCCCTCCCTCATTTTACTGAGAAGGAAACTGAGGCTCAGAGAGGAAAAGGGACTTGCGTGGACTTGCATAGCTAGGAAGTCATGGACTCGGTGTCTGAATCCTGCTGGAATTCCCAAACCTTTGCTAGAAGCTGACATTTTCAACCCCCACCTCCCACATCGCTCCCAGTCCCTGCTGCTTTCCTTGAGGGACTGGGTCCCAGGAAAAGCCAGGATTGAGTTGTCATTTTTAAAAAATGATTTGATCTTTAGGGTTCCCCCTCTATCTCACTCTTTTTCTTTTTCTTTCAACAATAATGACCCTATTTGCCGGGGTGTGCAGGCCAGGAAATTTGCTGACCCAGGCAAAAGGAGGGGGGATGTCATTATGTGGTTGGGAAATGGTGGGGCATTTTGTATGCCACCGACTTAGCATCCCAGGAATTTCAGCAGCCCTCAAGGAAATGACAGAATGAGTTGCCATCCAGGATTGTGGCTTCCCGTCTCTCTGCGTGTACATTTTCCTGACATTAAACTAGGATGCTTTGAGCATCCTCACATAAGAGTGTGTGGGAAGAGGGGCTGCCCTGCATGAGGAGAGGGCCCTGACCAGTGAGGTGACAGATAAGAAGACTGAAGTTCAGAGAGGTCACATCACATGCCCAAGTCCAGCTCAGAAGGAACAGAGCCAAGATTTGAACCCAGACAATCTCTGTCATTATTATTATTACTCCCATTGACTTAGGCTCAGAGAGGGGCAGGAACTTGTCCTGGGCCACACAGCTAAGATCTGCATTACCTGACTCTTGGTCCAGTGCCCTTTCCACATGGCAGGTCTGGGAGTAAACTGCTGTGTGCACACAGACAAGTTCTTTTCTCTCTCTGCCTCTGCATCATTTTCCTCATCTGGGAAAGGAGGATTGAGGTCAGTGTCTTAGTTTGGGTTCCCCCACAGGCAGACCCTGAGTCTAAACAGTTTATCTGGGGGGCGATTCCAGGTAGCAAGGGTGAGGGAGGGGGACAAGTGATGAGTGACACAGGGAAGGGAAGGCAGCCCACACAGGGTGCAGGAGGGGTGGCCTATGGTCCTTGATATCTGGAGCTCAACCCCACCAGGGATGCTCGGAGGTACTGTGTGGAATGCAGTACAGAGCTGCTCCCCTGGGGTGGGGAGCTGGGGTATGTATCCACCAGCTCCCATGTCTCGTTAGTCAAGCGTTGCTCTGGCAATAATGACTCTCGGCAATTCTTGCTGCTCACTCAAAGCTGGAGAACATCCTCAGGCCAACCTGACCTTATGGGGAGCTGTCAGTTTAGGGTGTATAATTTATCTTTTATTTTTTGAAATAAAAATTTAAATACATTTTTAAAATAAATCAATTTAAAAAATAAATAAATAAGGAAAACTCTGCTTGCCCAGGCTGGAGTGCAGTGGTGCAATCTCAGCTCACTACAGCCTTGACACCCGGTGCTCAGACGATTCTCCCACCTCATCTTCCAGAGTCCCTGGGACTACAGGCATGAGCCACCACAACCTGGCTAACTTTTTAAAAATTTATTTGTAGTTGAGACAGGGTTTCAACATGTTGTCCAGGCTGGTCTTGAGTTCCTGGACTCAAGCAATTTACCCACCTCAGCCTCCCAAAGTGCTGGGATTGCAGGCATGAGCCACCGCGCTGGCCAGGGCGTATGATTTCTAAGGCATCTCCCAGCTCTGACAGGCGAGGACTCATCATTTCACATGCATCTTCATTAATGTCCTAACTCAACCCTTCTGAGCTGCCCTGCCATCAAGGAAGTGATGTGTTGGCATCGTAGATAGGGGACAAAATCACTCCCTCACCCCTGGCCCAGGGCCTGAGATTCTCTTATCCAAGCTTCAGCATGTGAGGCCTTGGTTTTTAGAGTGTCCCTTGGAACCCTAGGAGGCAATGCCTCAGGGTGCCCCGAGGATTAGGCTGGATGGGAGAAAGGGGACTCTGTCTGCTTCACCACTTTGACCAGAGAAAACTGCTTTGTCTTATCTTTTCATTTGTATTTTTGCTTTCATTTTCTTTTCTTTTCTTTTTTTTTAAAGACTGGATTTCACTATGTTGGTCAGGCTGGTCTTGAACTCCCGACCTCAGGTGATCCGCCCACCTTGGCCTCCAAAGTGCTTGGATTACAGGCGTGAGCCACTGCGCCAGTCCATAGCTTTCATTTTCTACCTCAAAGTTATACGTGCTCATGGTTTAGAGTCAAATATTTCTAGAAAGCTGTCCTTCCCAGCCCCAGAGAAAAATCACTTTCAACTCTTTGTTTCTTTGAGTATTTCCTTGATTTCTCTAAATAGCATGTTTCCAAAGCTCATTGTGACTTTTCCATTTTTGGCATTATCTAATGACTTTCCACCATGGAGAAGGACTGGGCTGCTTTTCACCTGGCTCCCTCCTTACCAAGTGCCTTTCTATCCTTGCTGGATAGTTAGAGTTTTGTTTACAGTAATTGTTACTATTTCCCTTTTTACAGCTGGGTAAATGCTTTCCATAGCTGAGCTGTGTAGTATGATCTGATTTCATTTCCTTCCTTGCACGGCTTTGTTTTCCCTAGAGTTGTTATTTGTTTAGCTTTTCATCTGTGTAATTTTCTGTGTACTTGTCACGAATACATCCCTAAACTCTCTGCTAGCTGTCCAAACCTCCTATTGAGAAATTCCTGACTGGGTGCAGTGACTCTCACCCGTAATCCCAGCACTTTGAGAGGCTGAAGTAAGAAGATCATTTGAGTCCAGGGGTTCAAGACCAGTCTGGACAACATGATTTTATTTTTTTGGAGGACAACCCTGTCTCTCCAAAAAAATAAAAATAAAAATTAGCCTGGGGTGGTGGCGCATATCTGTAGTTCCAGCTACCCAGGAGGCTGAGGTGGGAAGTTGCTTGAGCCCAGGAGGTTGAGGCTGCAGTGAGTGTGATTGCACCACTGCCCTCCAGCCTGGGTGATAGAATGAGACAGATGGAAGGAAACAAGCAAGGAAGGGAGGGAGGGGAGGAGGGAGGGAGAGAGGAAAGGGAAAGGAAAAAAGAAATTCAATAACATCAGGTATTCTATCAGTTTCATCTTTTTGCAGCCCTCTCTCCTGGAATCCCCTACCTTGATTTAGTCTGTACTGATTGCTCGTAAGGAATGTTGCTCATCTGTCAACTTGGGAACTCCCTTCACTGTCATCCTGGGGTTCTCTTTGCCTTCTCTTACGCTGAAGCCTCTGTTTTCTTTTCTGGATCCATTCTCTTTCTTGGTTTACTCCGTTTTTTGTTGGAGCATATCTTCCATTAGCTTCCTGAGAAAGCACACATGAGAGGTAGATTTATTTGGGAATTTGTTGTATTTGATGTCTTTAGTCGTATATCACAAATAGTTTGGCTGGGTATAGAAATTATGATTGAAAGATTTTTCTTCAGGTTTTAAAGGTATTTCTGTATTGCCTTCTTGCATCTTGTGCTGCCATTGATAAGTATAAAGACACTAATTCTTAATATCGGAAAATAGCCTACTTTTTCTTTCTTGAAGTTTTGAAGATACTCTCTTTGTCTCAAGTGTTCTGAAATCCCATAGTGAGATGCATTCATGTAGTTCTGTCTTCTCCATTGTTCTGGACATTCAGTTAATATTTTTGATCTAGACATTTATAGTGATCAAACCTGGGTCACTTTCATGAACTATTTCTTTGATCATTTTCTCCCTGGCCTTTTCATTGTTCTCTCTTTTTTTAGATTCTAAAGAATCCTAAGATTCTTATTCTTTCTTATTTTCTATGTCTTCATATTTTAATAGTCTTTAGGTGGGGAGGGGGATGACATCTTAATTTTTTTCTTTCAATGCCTCTATTGAGTTTTTAATTTCTATTACAGTAATTTGAATTTGTATTTCATTTTCTAATTATTACATTTCAAACTACTTTTTCTTATTGCATAGATGAAGTACCTTCTTTTACTTTCTGACGATAGCATTGATAAGATTTTAAAAAATATTTCATCTCCCTACATAGTCTGTTTCTTTCAAATTACTTTCTTAACAAAGTCTCTATTTTTTCTTGTCTTTCTGGGTAGAAGCTTTCTTCATATGGCTGATGATTCTTTGCTGTTTGACTTTGTTTAATAACAAGGTACTAAACTCTGATCAGAAGCTCTGTGTACTTGTGTGGGACTGCCAAACTCTGGACTTCATAGAGGGGGTCTGGCTAGGTCATTTCCTCGGTCAGTATCTTCACATCTTTTGTCTTCTTCTTCTCGGGTTCCCTAGGGTAGACTCTACTGATCTGTTTGGAAGGTATTGGACTGGCTGTCAGTAATCTGGGGTGAAAAGATTGTGAAGATATGTATGTCACATTCACCAGATCCTTCATCTCAGCAGAGTAGCCTCTGTCTTTTTGAGGGCTTGTCCCCTCTTATCCAGACTCCCTCTGTTTTTCTCTCTTTAGAAAATAAACCTCAAATATTCCACCGGGGTGGGGAGAAGACCTGGGGGTCTAACTGCTTTCTAAGCAGGCTTTTCCTGCTGTCAGCCCCATCTTTACCTCCATTTCCGTATCTATTGCTTGAGCTGCCAATCCCCAAGTCTTTAGAGGTTTTGCAGGGTAAGAAGCTGAATGGCTTTCTGGCTTTCCCCACTGCTGTCTGCAGGGACTTAGGTCTCTCAGATCTGCCAAGTCCGTGGCTTCTCGTGCTGTTGCTTTCCAGGTTCCTATGTTTTGTTGCTGTTATCTTTGCCCCGTTCTCTTTAACTTTGTAGGTTTATGCCTAAAACAACACAAAACGCCACCACCAACAATGGTGCTTTATAGATAGGAAGCATAGGTGAATGCCTGCGTTCAACCCATACCTTTCTGTTTTCTACATCATGGGGAAGATTTTGTTTGAGGTAAGAATTCCTGATGTATCTTACGGTAGGGAAGACTTAATTTTCAAAAGATTCTCATTCTTCTCCAATTAATTTATAAATTATATTAGCAACTCAAATGAAAGCCTCAACAAGATCTTTTATAGGAGTTGACAAATTGTTTTTAAAGTTTATATAGGAGGTCAGGTGTGGTGGCTCATGCCTGTAATCCCAGCACTTTGGGAGGCTGAGGAGGACAGATCACTTAAGGCCAGGAGTTCAAGACCAGCCTAGCCAGCACCTGTTCATTGCTTATTGTGTAGTCTCCTGCCAGCACCTCTCTGACTTCATTACTATAAGTTAGTCTAGATCCTGGGATTTGGTGGAGTGATCTGCTCCCCTCCTTGTTCTCCCTTTTCTTTTGTAGAGATGAGGTCTTTCTTTTGTAGAGATGGTGAGATCCTGTCTCTACTAAAAATACAAAAATTAGCTAGGCGTAGTGGCAAACACCTGTAATCCCAGCTACTTGAGAGGCTGAGGCAGGAGAATCACTTGAACCCGGGAGGCGGAGCCTACAGTGAGCTGAGATCATGCCACTGCCCTCCAGCCTGAGTGACAGAGCAAGACTCCATCTCAAAAAATAAAATAAAGTTTATATAGGAGAATAAATGGCCAAGAAAAGCCAAGACAGTTTTGTAAAAGCAAAGTAAGGAGGCCGGGCCCAGTGGCTCATGCCTGTAATTCCAGCACTTTGGGAGATCAAGGCGGGAGGATCACTTGAGCCCCGGAGTCTGAGACCAGCCTGGGCAACAGAGTAAGACCTCATCTCTACAAAAGAAAAGGGAGAACAAGGAGGGGAGCAGATCACTCCACCAAATCCCAGGATCTAGACTAACTTATAGTAATGAAGTCAGAGAGGTGCTGGCAGGAGACTACACAATAAGCAATGAACAGAATAAAATACCCCCAAACTGATACTTCTATAGAGTGTACGTCCGCATCAGTGAGAATCCCGCAGGGAACAGAGGGCACCCTCACAGGGCTGACAAAGGGGAGTTTGATGAAGCAGCTCTTTGTGGACCTGAAGGCAGGGTTCAGAAGCCAGTGGGCTGCTGCTGCACCCAACGTCCAGAAGCACCCGGGAGCCATTACCCCCAGCCTGAAAGGGTGAGGAAAGATGAAGAGGGAGCCTGAAAAGGAGATGCTGTGGGAACTCAGCAGTCCTAGGAGACGGGAAGACTCACGGAAGGAATGCAGACACTGCCCAGATCATAGCTGGCCAGATTGGGAAGGAGTGCCTCCAGCCAGTGCCTCCCACTGTCTGCGTCCCATCAGGAGGCCAGAGGGCAAGGAGACCAGATGACACAGGCCACACACAGTGGCCTCTAGGGGCACAGGGCAGGGTAAAGGGAAGTGAGGAGCAGATCTGGGGGGCAAATCGAGAATAACCAATACACATGGAGATAGCAGGTCCTTCAGCTCAGAGGGCCCACAGACGATGCAAATGTCCCAGCTCCCAGGGTAGCACCCAACTCTCCAAGCCCCTGATTCCATGAATGGTGCTGCTGTTGGGGCTCAGAAAACAATAGCCAAAAATATAGGCTTGAGGCTGGGTGCAGTGGCCCGTGCCTATCATCTGAGCACTTTGAGAGGCCGAGGTGGGAGGATCGCTTGAGCTCAGGAGTTTGAGACCAGCCTGTGCAACATGGCGAACCCCATCTCTACAAAAGATTGGAAAATGAGCCAGGCATAGTGGCGCACACCTGTAGTCCCAGCTTCTTGGGAGGCTGAGGTGGGAGGATCACCTGAGCCCAGGAGGCCAAGGTTGCAGCGAGCCAAAATTGTTCCACTGCACTCCAGCACAGGAAACAGAGGGAGATCCTGTCTCAAAAATAATAATAATAATAATAATAATAATAAAAGTATAGCACCTTGATGTGCTGAACTGAAGAAGCAGCCTGGAGGTCTCTCTGACCTTCCCCACGCTTCCCGGCTGTCAAAGTCCAGGTCGAAGCCATTCTCTGAAGTTCCCTTGTCTCTCCACAAACTGGACCCCCAGAAAGAAACACAACTGCCTTCCATCCCTTCTCTGAAATTTTATTAACCAGAGAAGATTAAAATTTCTACCAGAGAGAAAGCTACTGAAAATTGAACACCACACATACAGCCCAAACTGAACTTTGGATTTTGTCCCAAACCATTGCTTGCTTTCCTGTTCCGTTCAGTTTCCAGAGAATCATTCACAAAATAATGTCTGCCTCCTGTCCATTCATTTCATTCCCCCTAAAAATCGTTTACTCCTATGCCCCCTGTCCCCTGTTCTCCCATGAAGAAGGTCAGATAAGCATCTGGACCTCACCGGGCTATTGGGTAATCGTTCTGCAATGCCCTCACGATACCCATGTTCAATAAATCTGCGATGCCCTCACGATACCACATTCAATAAATCTGCATGCCTCCTTCCCCTGGTAATTTGCCTTTTGTCGGTTCATTTTCAGTAGCCTTCAGAGGGTGAAGGGGGAGGCTTACTGAATGCCACTCACTCTGTCACCAAGCTAGATCCTCCCTCACTGTGCACTCCCCATTTACTGCCTCTTGTCTGGTGGTGTGAGCAGCTCATTCCCCACCTCTCATCCAGATGGGTGGACAATCGGTTAGCACCCTGCTGAAGCTTTCACAGCTTCCACTCTGCAGGAAAACCCTGCTCTTTTCTCCACCCGCCCCTCCCAGCCCCAGCCCTCCAGAGCTCCAGACTTCACTTCTGCTGACTTGAACCCGTGGAGGCCAGGCTCGTCCCTGCACCTGCCTCCCAACCATGGAGGACCCACTGTCTCTAAACCTCTCCTCATTCAGCCTCCTCACCGTCTCTCCAGGCCTATAGTTTGTAGCAGCTTTTGTTCCCATGCCTGGCTTCCTCCACCCGTCTGTGAGTGTCCTCAGGGCAGGAAGTGGGTCCCCAGCTCCCAGCCCAGGGTTTCATACAAAGCAGACACCCGCAAATGTTTGTTGAATGAATATTTGATTGATTGACCTGGTGGGAGTTCAAATGAATGCCCTGCTTTTCTGAAATATTGAAGAAGAGAGTGCTCAGATAGTTGGGCTTGGCATTCATTTCATTTCTTTGATAGCTGTGTACTGTGTGCTTAACTAGATGTCAGGCCCTGTGCTTGGTGCTAAGGATAGGGCAATTAACACTGTGGAGGGGATCTCTCCCCTTGTGGGCCTTAGTGTCTAATGGGGGAAACAGATTGATGTGGTTTGGCTGTGTCCCCACCCAAATCTTACCTTGAATTATAATAATCCCCACATGTCCAGGGTGGGGCCAGGTGGAGATAATTGAATCACGGGGGTGGTTTCTCCCATACTGTTGTGGTGGTAGTGAATAAGTCCATGAGATCTGATGGGTTTATAAAGGGAAGTTCCCCTGCACACTCTCTCTTGCCTGCTGCCACGTAAGACGTGCCTTTGCTCTTCCTTTACCTTCCGCCGTGATTGAGAGGCCTCCACAGCCATGTGGAACTGTGAGTCCATTAAACCTCTTTCCTTATAAATTATCCAGTCTCAGCTATGTCTTTATTAACAGCATGAAAATGAACTAATACACCAACATTCAACAAGTAGCTTCGCAAATAGTTATTTAATTTTAATCATGAAGGCTTCATGAATGATGTGACATTTACACAGTCAGGACTGTAAAGGACCCAAGTATGGGGAGGTGGGTGAGGTCTGGGAAGAGTGTGCTTGGTGGAGGGAATAGCATGGGCAAAGGCTCAGAGGAGGGCAAGAGTCCAGCCTGGTTTAGAAACTGAAGAAAGGGGTTGGGGGAGCAAGGAGAGGACAGACAGGCAGGCGGGGCCAGCGTGGCCAGGTGGGTCAAGTTGCCACAGGTAAGCAGAGCATTGGTAAGCTCCTGATGGGTTTAATTCGGTTTTGGGGTATAGACGCAATATGATCAGAGTTACATTCTTAAAGTTCTATCTGGAGAACTAGTTGTGGGAGCCTGGGAGGTGGGGTTGGGGTGTCCACACATACACAGTAACAGCCTGCATCAGTCACTATGTATATGTGGACACTCCTGACCCCACCTCCCTGTCACCAAGGGCAGAGGGCAGGTGACTTTCATCTCCACCCCTCCCCTGGGTCCCCCTAGTGTCTTCTAAGGGCTTACTTTTGTTGTCTTTTTTTCCCTTGTTGTGGAGAATGGGGTCTGGCTATGTGGCCCAGGAAGGTCGAATTCCTGCCCTCCTGCCTCTCCCCCGCCTTGCCTCCCTAAATGCTGGGATTACAGGCATGAGCCACAATGCCTCATGTAAGGGCTTATTTTAAGGTAGCCCTGGGCTCCTGTCCCCACCACCTCAGAAGTAAACCTATCTTTTCTGAACCTTCTTGCCCCACATATCCCTCATGAGCTTCCCCAGGTGCCACACACTATTGGAAAAAGGGGTGGCCTTTCCCAACTTGAATGGTGACCCTAAAATGATACATTCACATGCTAAACTCTGGAACCTGTGAATATTACTCTATATGGCAAAAGAGTGAATATTACCTGATATGGTGGCAGATGTGATTAAGTTGGGGATTTTGTGGTGGAATCATCTGGAATTACCTGCATGGGCTATAAGCACCATCACAAGTGTTTTTACAGAGAGAGGCAAAGGGAAGTAACAGGTGGAGGCGGCCACGTGGTGGTGGAGGCAGATATCGAGAGGCGTGGCCTCAAGTCAGAGGATTCTCCTCTAGGGCCTCCAGCGGGAGCGAGGCTCTGCCTACACCCTGGTTCCAGACTTCAGGCCTCCGGAGCCAGGAAGGAGTCACTGCTGCTGTTCCAAGCCACCCGGCTGTGGTGTGGCGCCGCGGCAGCCATGGGGAAGGACCGTGCGGGCTGAGAGCCGGCTCGCTGGCTGGGGTTTCTGTTAAATGAGTGTAATGTGTTGTGGAGCTCGCTGGCTGAGGCCTGGCAGGGCCGGGTCCGGAGTGCCCAGCCCAGGGCTTGCCGCACCGCCGCTGCTCAGAGCACATTTGTTGAATTGGATTGAGGACAGTTTGTAAGTGGACAAGGCTGGGCTCATCAACCAAGCAACCTGTATTCAAATCCTGGCTCTACCGGTTACTTAAGAGACATGAGCCCCGGTGAGTGACAACACCCCACATCTGTAAAATGAGCGTGACGCCAGCACCTGTCTCCCAGACAAGGCGGGGGATGGGAGGGCCCAGGCCCTGAGGAGGGGTGTCTGCTTCTGGGGCCAGATCATTAGATCACCTTTGGCAGCAGACGGCACGGGCTTTGAATGTAGCTCTGCCGCGTGCTGGCTGTGCTTCTGAGGTCAATGTCTCACCCTCTCTGAAGTCACGTGGAAGGCATCAGGGAATTGGACAGAGGCAGCTTTTGGCAAGTGGTTTCAACAGTGTCCCTGACTCAGGGAGCGGCCCACAGGCCTGGACTTGCCCCTCAGCTCACCCCAGGCATCTCCTCCCTTGACCTCAGCCCCTCACAGGGCCTAGAAGCCAGAGACCCCCAGAAAGTGGTCCTGTCACTCGGGGGGAGCTGCCTTCCAGGATTCCTCGGGGCACTGAGGAGAAGTTGCTCCCCCTCCTCCGTGTTCCTAACCCCCTCACCCCGCCCCACTTTGTCCCCGCTGCTCACAGAAGTTTGATTTCCCCCTTTCGAGGAAACAGATCAAAGAAACTGAAGTTGCCTCCCACAGAAGGAAAAACCTGCCAGCTCTCCCTCTGCCCCAGCTCAGAGACGCAACTGGGTGCCTACATGTTGCCTCTTATGTCTCACCCTCACCCTCACCCTCACCCTCACCCCCATCCTCACCCTCACCCTCCTCCTCACCCTCACCCTCACACCCATCCTCACCCTCACCCTCCTCCTCCTCACCCTCACCCTCACCCTCCTCCTC
>NW_016107402.1:2770498-2824517 GCF_001604975.1 Cebus imitator
CACCCTCACCCTCACCCACACCCTCACCCTCACCGTCATCCTCAGCCTCACCTGATGACTGAGGCATCACCATCAGTCCCCATTTACCAGGTGGGAAAACTGAGGCTCTGGCTGAGCACATCAGCGACCCCAGGGGCTGGGGCTGCTCCACAGGCGTGAGGCCAGCAGCTGGGCTCCGACCCTCATGGCCTTCCCCAGACCCACCCTGCTGCACCCTTCACCAGCTTTCCTCCCCTCCCCGAGGTGCTGTCCCTCCTCCCTGGAAAAGTGACGCGTGGTTCATGCTGAACAGCTGAAAAGACTAAAAAAAAAAAAATCTTTAAAATCACTCCTGTCCTGTTACCCAGAATGAAACTCTGTTAACGCGCTGGGGTGTTTCTTCCTCTTGAGCCCAAACTGTCTTTTCATCTTTCCTTCTTTCTTTCTCCAAGTATCCCCCCATCTTTCCGAATGCCCCCCATACGTAGATTTTCCTGACTCCTGCCCCACAGAAACACTATCTGTTAACACAGCTGGCATTCTTGCCCAGAGCACACAAGCTTCAGGGAGCCCTGAAAACCTAACACAAAAGGATATGAAATGTGCAGTCTCCAGGGAGAGGGTCTCTGACTTTCATAAAGTTCCCAAAGGGTGCTGGAACCCAAATAAAGGTTCAGAACCCCTCCTCTGCCTGGGTTGTTTTGGGATGGGCCCCTGCTGGCCCGGGCCACAGACAAAGGCTGTGAGGGCCAACAGGACCAGCTCACTCTAGGGGGTGATTGTCACTCAAACATGGCCATGGACGTGCAAGGTGGTCCTCTGCAGTATGAGCCCAATGACAGGAGTGTGTTTCTGGGGGTTCCGTGGCCCCTCTGCACTTGGCATTTGTGAAAATACAGCTTCCTGGAATGGCAGGCCAGCTTCTGCCCACTCAAGTGCAACCCGCACCCCTCCAGGGGCTCCACCTTTCTGCACTCGGAGAAGTCAGAAACATGCCCTCTGATTTCTGAGCTTTGCGGAGTCACGGAGGCGCGTTGGCCCCTTCCTGAGTGGCTCCCGGGGCAGTGTGCTGAAACAGAGGGACAGATTACTTTCTTCTGCTTGCAGGTATTTATTTTGTACCTATTATGTTCTAGGCGCAAATCTCAAGTCTAAGGTTCACAGTGAACCAAACAGATTCTCTGCCTGCCTGGAGCTGGAGCCTAGCCAGGGCTGATGAAGAAGGCAGGAATAAGTGTGTGCCGTGACAAGTGGCGATCTGGGGAAAAGAAAGCAGGGAAAGGGATGGAGTGAGGGAGGGCCTATTTTAGATGGGCGATCTGGGACACTTCTCTCAGCAGGGGACGTGTGAGCAGAGACCCAGAGAAAAGAAGGGGTGAGCCTCATACACGGGGTAGGGGGGTGCCTTTCAGGCCGAGGGAACAGCAAACACAGCACGTGTGGAGGGACAGGAAGAAAACCCCGTGTCCCTGTTTCCCACGCCCATGGTCAGCTCCAGAACGCTGGGGGTCTCATCTCGCCAGCCCTCAACTGAGGCCATGGTGGTGGTTTGGGGGTCCAGGCTTTTGTGATGTCCAGGACTGGGGCTGAGCCTGAGACAGGACAGTGGTTTCATGGAAAGGGGGGAGATGGGTTTGGGAGGGGTTTGGGAAGCGGAGTTGAATGAGTCGAGGCTGGCCTGGGGTTTGTGTCCTGGAGACTGGACGGTGGTGAGCACAACAGGGCTTTTGGGGTGTGGGGAGATGAGGGTGGAGCCTTTAGGGACCTGGGGGCAGAGGCTGTTAGGTCAGAGTGTGAGGGGTTCACACTGACCCTGCCATGTCTTGGGGGGTCTCTCCTACAGCTCTGGAGCCCAAAAGAGAAGACAGGAGTTTGGGCATCCATCACTCGTCCAGACGTGGCCTTGGAGATGTTGTGTGTAAGGAGATGGGTCAGAGGGTGGGAGGCTGGGAGGTGTCAGACTTTAAAGGTGGGGTGGGGTGAGCCCAGAAGGTGACTGGTTGGGTTCGGGGATGAGGGGAGTTCGGGAAGGCCTGTAAGGAAGGGGTCATCAATAGGGTGAATGCTGCATCAGCGGATGCGGGACCAGGATCGCGGGGGAGTAATCAGCCACAATTTCAGGTGGGGAGCGGGTCTGCAGGAGAGGCCGGCAGAAGGCAAACAGCGTCACTTATCACGCGTCCATCACACACATCACAGATGCGTTCTTTCTTTCATGTTGAGATTCACTCCGGGTGGTTGGCAAAATATTGAAGGAAGTATCAAGGAAAGTTGTAAGACTATTAGTCTCAAACCTTTTGGAAGGCCGAAAGGTTTTTACTAACTTATGGAACAGGCTGACAGCGGCCAGTTCCTACCTTAGAGCATTACGTCATAGGGTGAAGACCAGGGTAATGGAAGCTTCCCCAGTGAAGCCTGTTTACCCCGCACCCCTTTTTCTCAAGTCTATTTGTTTATTCCTGTGACCTTCGTGCAGGTGGCCCTCTGGGGGGGGATCACGGGGGTTTACCTGTTAATGGTGTTTGTTCTGCGCTCGGAACCACTCGTTTCACTGTGTTGACTTAGACCCTCTTTTATTAAATCCATACTGAATAAATGCGAGGAGGCACCGCCAGAGGGGTCAGGTAGCTGCCCTTGCCTCCTAAGAGCCCCTGATGACCTCCCTAGCCCACTCGATCCCTGTACTCTAGTGTGTGCGTGTATTCTATTCATCCGCTGCTAAGTCAAAGTCTGCAAGACAGACCCCCTCACCCCCGCAAGTAGTGATCAACATCTCACTTTCAGCCTGGGGGCAAAGAGGAACATGGCCTCCCAGGAGCCCAGGCCTGGAAGGGCTAACAGGGGTGGCCAGGGGCCTGGGGAGTAGGGATAGGAAGGGGATGGCCGTGAGAAACAGAGGGCTCAGTGGGAGACGAGAGGGAGAACTGTCTGGGGCAGCATTTGGAAGCCCTAGACCTTGGGGAGTGGATACAGAGCAGCCTCTCCTGGAGGGCTGCATGGAGGTGGTGTCCTTCAAGACAGCCAGGTTCAGGCAGGTGGGATGTGAAAAGAAACTCCCAGAAGACCTTAAATCTTCAGCACACTTGTAACCATGGCCTGGGGACCCAAGGTGCTCTGCAGCAAGATTTGGTGTGATGGGGAGAGAGGAAGTCAAGGTACACGAAGCTCCAGTGATGGGCAGGAGAACTCTGGGCCAAAGGGGAGTGTGGCTCAGAAGTCCCAGGGCCCCCAATCTGTTTCTTGTCCTGCCTGATGCCTCCTGTTCCCACCCCCCCTCCCAGAATCCCTATGCTTTTCTATCCATTGCCTGCCAGAATCCATTCCCAGAAAACAATGCAATGCCTTCCCTGTGAGGCCTGCTGGACCACAGAGCCCCCTGCCCAGGCCTGCACTTGCATCCTGGTGAGGGCCAAAGCAGGCACTGGGCCAGGGCAGGCAGCTGTGCTGGCGGGTTCCAGGCAGTGGGAAGCAGAGGATGGAGAGGTCCTCCCAGCAGTGCAGAGCTGGCTACTGCAACTGCATTACGGGCTGATCCCCCCGTGTAATTCTGAGGTCCTGCCACACCAGGTGACCCAATAGTGACAGCACAGTACTCGCCCCAACCCTCACCAAAGCTACAGTAGCATTTCCAAGGCACAGCAGCCAGAGCAAGAGAGAAATCAAGACACTTCCCTCATGGCTCTGCAGACGCTGCACATTAACGCACATCAGATAAGCTTCTTTCTTGTATGTGGTCAAGGTGTCAGACAGGCTGGCTGCCGTCTGCCTCCCTCCGTGGTTCTCACTGCTTGCCTGGGCCTCCGAGAAGCATGGGGAGGACAAAGGCAGAGACCACTCACCACGGAGCCCGGGCTGGGGTGGAATCCTCAGCCCCATTAAAGCCCCCAGGGAATGCAAAATACCTGTCCTCTCCTGGTCTACAATCTCCTAGGGCTCCCCAGGACCACAGCATCACCACTATACTCCTCAGCCTGGCGTTGGGGTCCTTCTAGGTAACCCTCTTGCTGCATCTCCGCATGCACCTTACACTGACCGGGATGGAATATGCTCTGCGAATTTCAGCCTCTAGGACATGGCCCCCAGGGCCCTCTCCTCTCTGGAGCTCCTCCCTCCCCTGCCACTGTCTAAATCCTGCCCGCCTTTCATGACCCAGCCTGCATATACCTCCTCCAGGAAGTCCCCAGACTCACTGTCTATTCTTTGTAGCCAAGATGTCAACTTCTTTTTTTTTTTTTTGAAACGGAGTCTTGCTCTGTCACCAGGTTGGAGTGCAGTGGCGTGATCTCATCTCACTGCAACCTCCACCTCCCAGGTTCAACAATTCTCCTGCCTCAGCCTCCTGAGTAGCTAGGACTACAGGCATGGGCCACCACGCCCAGCTAATTTTTGTATTTTTAGTAGAGACGGGGTTTCACCATGTTGGCTAAGATGGGCTCTATCTCTTGATCTGGTGATCCACCTGCCTCAGCTTCCCAAAGTGCTAGGATTACAGGCGTGAACCACTGCGCTCAGCCAAGATGTCAGCTTCTAGGAATCTATTTGCCCCTTAGTGCCCAGCACTGTGTGGTATGTAGCATAGACACCCATAAATGCTTGTGTTGTTTACCCTGTTCAGCTTCAACTCACATGTGTTAGGCACCTACTCCAAGCAGGCCTCCGTAAACGTCACATACTGGATTGGGGAAATTTAAATTTCCCTAATGATGTGGTGATGTCAGTATCACTGCCTCCATTCTCATGTCAGGAAACTGAGACTCAGAGAGGCCAGGGGATACCCCCAGTCACATTGCCAAGAAGTGTCAGAGTGGGCTTACGTGGAGGGCTTTCTGGTTCAGAGTCTGGCTGTTTCTACTCCCTGCTTTGTCTGTGCATCTGGAACATCTTGTAGCTCTTCTATGTAACTGGGTCTCGGAGGAAAGAGGGGGTGGTTTCCACGCTGACTTTGGTTTCAACCACTCTTTATTATTTCTTTTCTTATAATAAAAGAAATGTTCACTCAGGTCTGACAGTTGAATCCAGTGCTCTTTCAAAGATACCCTGCCGCCTCTGTTCCAGGTGGTCCCCCTGAGTCAGAGAAGGTGGGGAAGGTGACCTGGTCCACACCGGTGTCTCCAGGCAACCGGCCGTATCAGTCAGGACTGATCTGGTTACTGCAAGTGACAAAAACCCAGCTCTGATGGTAATTTCGTGTGTCAATTCGGCTAGGTCAGTGTGCCCCAACATATCACCCAATACTAGTCTAGACGCTGCTAGGAAGGTACTTTTTCGATAAGATTAACTTTTAAATCAGTCGATTTTGAGTAAAGCAGGTGACTCTCCATAATACGGGTAGGCCTAACCCAATCAGGGGACAGCCTTCAGAGAAAAAGGACTGACTCCCCCAAGGAGGAGGGAATTCTGCCTGTAATCCGCCTGCAGACTCAAGCTGCAACATCAGCCCTTCCCTGGGTCTCCAGCCTGCCAGCCTACCCTGCAGATTTGGAACTTGCCAGCCTCCACAATTGCATGAGCCAATTTCTTAAAATAAATCCCTCTCCCGCCCTGGCTCCCCTCCACTCCGTTTGTTCTGCTTTCTTCTGTGCTGGCTTCATTCTTGAGCAGGCTCTTCTTGCAAAGAAGGCAGCCAGCAGCTCTAACTTACTGCCGAAGCTTGGCAAACCAGAGAAAGGGAGGGCCTCTTTTCAATAATTCCGGCAAAAGTTCCAGGGCTGAGGCTCATTGGTTTGGCTCGGTTCACGTGACCATTGATTCCTGAGCCAATTGCTGTGACTCTGGTGGGCCAGGGGGCCAGGTAGCCCTCCGTTCTGTGGCCTGACGATGATTCCTACATGTTTTCCTTGAAACAGATACCTAGACTTGGACCAGCCTAAAAAGGGAACTGCAAATCTGAAGGAGAAAAGCAGGAAATACAGTGGAACCTGGGATCGGTGCATGCAGTTGGGTGGAACCAAGCTTTAAACATCCCCCCAGGGAGTTTGCTGAAACCGAAACACCCAGGGACTGGCTCATGCCCACTGCCCCACCACCACCCCCCTCCAGGCTCCAGGGACTGGCTCACCTCCCCCCGCCCTCCCACCCCCCCCACCCCCTCCACCCCCTCCAGGCTCCAGGAACCTCAGGGTTCCTTTAGTCCCTGCCTTTGCTTAATGCATGAACTTTCTCTATAGTACTCTGAAGTGGCCACACACTTCTGATGATGAGGAGCTCACTACGTGTCATGGCAACCCATGCCGTTTTGGACTAGCTCGGACTGGGAGAAAGTTCTCCTTTATGTCCAGCTGAAGTCAGCCTCTGTATCTCTATTTATCAGTCCCAGTTCTGCCCTCGACCCATCCCCTCTCCCTCCCTCGTCCCTTTCTGTCTGCCTCAGCCCAGGCACCAGGCTAATCCCTCGTCCACACTATTCAGGCCTCCAAGTCAGCTCTCCCATCAGCTATTCTCCAGACAATGCACTGAGCACATCACTCATGTGATCTCATGACCTCCTGCCTGAGGCAGGCACTGTTACTGTGCCCATTTTACAGAGGAGGAGGCTGAGCTTCAGTGACATGAAGTGACTTGCTTAAGATCACCCAACTAATACAAGGCTGAGCAGGAGGCCGGCTCTCACTCCAAAGCCCATGTTCTTTGCCCCCAGGTGCCTGCCCTCAACTGTTCTTCAAATGACATGGTTTTGAGAACCCGCTGCTACCTTGAAAGCCTTCTTCTGCTCATGGTCCAGTGGATCAAAGCTTCTCAAAGTAGGGCACCCACAACTGAATTATAATGGTCAGGATTCTTGTAGTTTTGGATTACGGAAATTTCTTGCAAATTGATTTAATCATTGGCTCATATAACTGAAAATTCCAGGGGTATATGGCTTCAGGCATGGCTGGATCCAGAAACTCAAAGAACACAGTTAGGACTTAGATCCTCTTGTTCTCCCTCGCAGCTCTCCACAGTGCTCTACTCTGCCTTAGCCTCACTTTCAGGCAGGCCTCTCCGCTTAGTGGCCCTCAGCAACGGAAGCTTTATATTTTATCAGTTTAGCAATTCCAGGGGAAAGAGCTTCCCCTCTACATCCTGGTAGGCAAAGTCTCAGGACTGATTATCATTGGCTGGGCTTGGGTCATGTGCTCTCCCTTACACCAATGATTAGATACAGGAGCCAGTGCTGACTGGCCAGGCCTGGGACACGTGCTCATCTTTTGAGCTGGGGAGTGATGTCATTGATGGCAAACACGCACACGGAGGTCTATTCCTGAGCCAGAACTTCCCTATTTCCCTGGGGACTGGGTGCAGGTGTGGGAGCTAAAGGTAACACTCACCTCCTTTATCTGGGTGCCCTTCTTTTAGTAATGCAGTCGAGAATTCCAAAGTCAATTTTAGCAGCCATGTCACCCAGTCAATGCCCCTCTAAGTGCTGACTCCTGCCCTAGACACCATAGCTCAGCCCAGCCTCTTCCCACTGTGGTTTGGACGCAAGTCCAGCACTTGTCCGTGGGTCCCTCTGATGTCCGATCTTGTTACATTCCAATGAAAGTCTCATGGCTGCCAGGGTCTTTGCCTGCCTTGTTCACTGCTGTGTCCTCTGCACCTAGAACAACACCCGGTCCATACACTCAATGAATGTTTGTGGAATGAATGAATGAGACCAGCCTATGACACCTTAGCCGACCCTGCTATGTGGTCACTTTGGGCACCTGTAGGCTTGGTGCCAAACAGACCCTGCCTTCACAGAGCAACACTGGTGAGGGAGTCAGAGAGAGAAAATAAACTACAAGGCACAAACAAAAATGGAATATGTCAGATGGCAGAGGGCATTAAAAAGGAAACAGTACTCAGGATAAGAGGACAGAAAGGCACGCAGGTGTCAGGAAAGGTCTCTCGGATAAAGGGACCCTTGAGCAGGGGCCTGAATGAAGTGCGTGCACGGGCTGTGCTGTCCTCTGGAAGAAAGACATTCCAGGCAGAGGCAGAGCATGTGCAAAGGCCCTGAGGTAGCAACAGGCTTGGAAAGTTCTGGGAATAGCAAGGAGGCAGAAGGGGAGGGCAGGAGGAGAGGAGTCAGAGAGAAACAGAGGCCAGGGTGTGCAGGGCCTGAATGAAGCTCATTGTGAGGAGTTTTACTTGTTTTTCCTTTTTCCTTTTTTCTTTTTTTTTCAGACAGGGTCTCACTCCCATCACCCAGGCTGGAGCGCAGTGGCACAATCTCAGCTTGCTGCAGCCTCGACTTCCAAGGCTCAGGGCATCCTCCTGCCTCAGCCTCCCCAGTAGCTGGGACTACACGCATGAACTACCATGCCTGGCTTATTTATTTTTATTTTTATTTTTTTGTATTTTTAGTAGAGATGGGGTTGCATTGTGTTGCCTGGGCTGGTCTCAAACTTTGGGGCTCAAGTGATCTGCCCTCGTCAGCCTCCCAAAGTGCTGGGATTATAGGCATGAGCCACTGCTCCGGTCCTTGTTATTTTTCCCGTGGTGGTGGAAGCCATCGGACGGTTTTCAGCAGAGGAGTGAACTCATCACTCCTGATCAGGTGGACCACTTGCCTATGGTTGAGACTGGACTTCGGGAACATGTGTGGGAGCAGGGAGAACCTAGGAGGCTCCCCTAGTAATGCAAGCTGATGGGTGTGATGGGGACCAGCCAGGGAGGAAGCACTGGAGGCAGGGAGAAATGGGAGCTGTACCTTGAAGGTGGGAGCAGCAGGACTTCCTGACTGCAGGGACGGGGCGGAGGCTGCAGGTGGCAACGCTGTAGGGAGGTTTCATTCTGAGCAAGGGGAAGGATGCAGTGGCCACCACCTGAGGAGGGAAGGCTGCGGGAGGCAGGCTTGGGGGAGAACAGTCAAGAACTGTCTTTTGGCCACGCTCTGTTTGAGATGCAAGTGGAGACACAGGGCACAGCTGGAGAGGAGCCTGGAGATCAGAGGAGGGGAGGTGGGCTAGAGACAGAGGAAGGAGGGGTTGGGGATCAAAACCACTGGAACACAGGCTCCATTTCAAGTCCCAGCTCTGTGGCGTTGCCCAACTAACCCCCTCGCCAGCACAGTCACATCCACCACTCGGTGATCACACCCACTTTACAGGTGAGAAACAGAGCCTCCAGAGGTGAAGCGGCTTTTCCAGGGCCACGCAGTGAGGCTAGGGCCGAGTCTGAAAGAGACGCAGGATATTAGCAAGGACTAGGGGAGCCCCTGTGTCAGGACAAGTGGCAAATGACAGAAGAAGTGACTGTCAAGCTGGATCTCACAAAACAAAGCAAAATAAACTGGCAATAGGAATATTAGATTGGTTCATAGAACTGAAAAGTCCAGGAGTAGGGCCTACTTCAGGCACAGATGGATCCAGGAGCTCAAATGATACCATCAGAAACTCCCTCTGCCCATCCTTCCATTCTGATTTTGTCTGATTTAGCTGCTTCTCAGGCAGGTTTTTCTGACCCAGTGTCATAAAGGATCACCATCAGCCTGGCTTTCACCCTGTCAGCCTCCACCCCAGGTGAAAGAGAACACCTCTTGGCTGACAATGCAGCCAAGGCCCCAGGATTGACTGTCACTGGGTAACCTGGGTCATGAGCCCTCCCCTGGAACTTGAGGGGGACATCTCCCTCCCACACCACAAGGAGGGAACACGGGGAGGGCCGGTTCCTCACAAGAAAATCCAGATGTTGTTTTTAAAGGAGGGAAGAATAGAAGCCGGGGTGCCGGAACCACAGATGGCCATTGCAGAGGATGGTAGCCGCCCAGCTCTGCAGAAGAGGGTGGGCGTATAGACAAAGGGCTGCCAGAGACAGTTCTGGTGTCAGGGAGCACAGTCTTCAGGGCCCTCCTCCTCCATGTCCTCTCTCTCTTCTGCCAGCCTGTGGAAGTCACCCTGCTGGGTGATGGAGAAACACCCTGCCCCAGGCATTCAGGGGTCTGCCTTCTCTTTCCAGCTTGGGCTGCTGATCCCACCCTCCCCTCCAGCCACTCAGCCTCCTCACTCCTTCTGAATATGCTCTGCCTAGTCCAACCCCTGGGCCTTTGCTCATGCCATTTCCTCTTCCTGGAATGCCCTCCTTATCACCTCCAGGGATTGCAATCCTGCCAGGCTGCGGGGCTGGGGGTGGGGGGGCTGCCCTGGAATTGGCTGCCTGCGAGCCTGTGTCCTCTCTTACCTGTGAGCTCCCAGAGGGAGGAGAAACACATGTTCTGTGTCCTCATCTCTTCGCCTGGGCAGGTGAGTGGGAAATATTGGCTGAATGAATGAATGATGACTGAATTCATTATACCTGAATGTGAAAGAGAGAGGTGAGAGATGGAGGGAGGGGAGGGGAGGGGAGAGGAAGGGAGGAAGGACAACCCAGTTCAAATGTTACCTTCCTGGGAGCATGCCCTGAACCCCGTTTTCAAAGTCTGACGTGATTTATTTCTCAGCACCAGCCACTTCTGGATGTGGCACCTCAGATGTGAATCACCTCTGTCCTGTGATTCCAGGAAACATGCCTTAATCGTCTCTTTTCCTCCTGCCTCCTCATGCCTTCCTGTGCCCTCCTGTGCCCTCCCTGGCATGCTGTGCCTACAGGGGCTTAACGACTGCTGACTTCAGAAGACTAAAGGCCTCAAGACCTACCAGTGTCCTCCCCTCTCCAGATGATCAGCATTTTCCTACCCAAAGAGGGTAAGGCTCAGCTCCATGTTTCTTGAGCAGGAGAACCTCGGGCATAAAGGGAAGTGAGGAGGGTGAAAGAAGAGAGGCTTGTGAGTTCTCCAGAGAAGAGGGGACACTGGTTGAGTGATTGCTGTACGTGGATATTCATACACACTCTGAGCTGATTTTCCCTACAGCCCTGTGAGATGGGTATTGGTCTTTTAATTGTACAGGTGAAGAAACTGAGGCTCAGAGAGGTGGAATGATAAGATCAAGGTCACACAGCTGTTCAGAGACATGGCTGGAATCGTACCCCAGGCCCAAGGCAATGAATGGTATGCTAGTGGTAAACTGGCTCTCAAAAACAAAACAAAAAAAGCTCCAATTTGTAGTGTTTGCCAATTCTTGCGGTGTAAATACTCCCACCAAGTCCATTTGCAAGCTACCAACACAGGCCTGTAAAATTCCCAAATATTTCACAATCGCCTCTTGCAAACTGGAAGCAACCCACTGACAGTCTGTCTGACCCCGTAGAGAGGCTTCTTCCCACCGTCCTGGAAGGGGTGAGGGTGGGAGGACTGGCTGATGCTGCTGTGACGCTGCTGCTCTGGGCAGAGGGAGGTGCTGGGGAGGGGGTGGCTGGGGACCTCTACCAGCCTCAAGCATTCCCATGCTGCTCTGCGTCTCCCTGGCTCCCTGTCCCTCTGCCTCTGCAGCTCTCTCACTCGGCTACTCCCCGTGCTTCCCTATCCCAGATGTCCTCCCTGCTAGGCCTCTCCTTCTGGCTTTTCGTCCTCGTGGTGTGTTTCCCTCCCGTTTCTATCTACAGGTTTTTCTACTGTTCCTTTTCTTGAACTCTTCCTCCCTCTCAGGAAACATTTCAAAGTCTGTTTAAAAAACAACACAGAGACTGAATTTACAGGTTTTTTTCCCCCTGTTCTTGAGAACAGGACGTGAGAAGGCCAGGTTGAATTTCCTGTGTGAAATGGTGTGTGGGCTTTCTGAGCAAAACAAGGGTCAGGCTGTGGTCCTAAAGGAAATGCCAAGGTCACCGGGAATCAAGTCTCAGGCAATGCAGCCCCCCGGGATGCCCAGGCCACTCCTGCCCTCCCTGGGGATGAGTTTTTCCAGACGTGAGCTGGGGAGAGAGCTGGGACGGGCACAGAATGTTCCACCGCACACCACAGTCATGCCCCATTTATCCAGGTCCTCACCGCAGGGCAAGGGGCCCCCCACCCAACTCCCAGCTCCTAAGTCCAGGCCCTGCTCCACCTCCTCCCACTGTCGGTATGACCTGGGGCAAGTCACTCTGCCTCTGTGAGCCTCAGTTTCCTCATCTGTGAAATGGGAATGATGAAGCCAACTTGGGGGTCTTGCCAGGAGGACTATATGTAAGTAACACACCTAGCAGAATGCCTGGTAAGTATTGACATTGAGCTAATCTTAGTCCAGAGGGGAGTGAGTGGAGAGGCAGAGGAAAGGGAGGTGTTCCCTGTAAATGCTAACTGAAGTCTTCTCCCATTATATGGCAAAATCATGATTAATTGAATCTTTCTCAATAGAAACTTGCAATCATTAGCTGTGGGCCCTAGGCGAGTTAACCTACTTGTGCCTTCGTTTCCTAATCTGTAAAACAGTTTATAATAGAACCTACCACACAGGAGTATTACACGTATTCGATGAGTTAATAGATGAACGTGCGTAGGGCAATGCCTAGCTTATAGTAAGTGCTTAATCCATGTCAGCTATTACGATTATCAGTTATTTAAATACTCCTAACAGCCATTCAGCAGGAGAACATGTAATAATTCTCAGTTAAGTTCAAGGAGGCCTCTGATGGGGACACTTGCCACACATTTTGCTCCAAGACATCATGATTAAGGGTTTTTTGTTTGTTCGTTTTGGTTTGGTTTGGTTTTGAGATGGAATCTGGCTCTGTAGCACAGGCTGGAGTGCAATGGCACGATCTCGGCTCACTGCAACCTCCGCCCCCTGGGTCCCAGTTCAAGCAATTCTCCTACCTCAGCCTCCCAAGTAGCTGGGATTACAGGCACAAGCCACCATGCCCGGCTAATTTTTATATTTTTTAGTAGAGATGGGGTTTCACCATGTTGGCCAGTCTGGTCTTGAACTCCTGACCTCATAATCCACCCACCTCAGCCTCCAAAAGTGCTGGGATTATAGGCATGAAAATTAAGGGGTTTTAACCTCCAGTCCTCCCCTGGTGTTCTCATTGGTGACGTGGGCTGGAACAGTCCCCACTTGATAGTGAGTACCTGGGCGTGAGCATCCCTGGGCAGGGCTTAGAAACCATGGCGGGGATTATGTGCTTTCTCGTCCCACGGGTGGGGGATGCACAGGGTTTTGTCCCTCTGTGGGCATCAGAGCCTGGAGATTGAGTACCTGAGGCTCAGGGACCTGCCACCCCCACCCCCTCCAGGTGGCACCTGACTCACTGGGGCTTCCCACACCCTGGCCAAGGTGGTTGATTTGTGGAGGGACGTGTGACCCAAGCTGGACAGAGGCGAGCCTGGCCTTCCTTGAGCGTGGGTCGTGTGCTGGGCGCTGTTGCAGATACACTGGGGCATGACTGTGGACCCTTTGCAGGGTCCATACCTCTCCCCATGGTATAGATGAGAAAACGAGTCAAGAAGCCTGATTCCAGCTCCTGGTTCTGCCACTGACTCACCGTGAACTCGGGGAAGCCCTTCCATTCACTCAACAGACAGTTGTTAAATGCGGTGCTGGGGAGTCATCATGGCCTCAGCATGGGAGCCTCCCTGCGCCTCTCCGTTCACACCTGAGATAAATGCTTATTTATCAGGCAGGAAACGGAGGCACCAAAAGTTCGCAGGGCCAACACTAGCTGCCATTTGAACCTAGCTGTCTGCTTTACCGTCCGTGCTCTTGAACTGCTGACTCTCCCACCCCTCCTGAGTGGGGGTGGGGTGTCCTCATTGAGCAAGGGTGGTAAGGGTGCTGGCCTTGGCCTCACTCTTCAGCTTCCTGGTTGGCTCTGGTCTTGAGGCACAGTGGGAATCCCAGCTCTGAGCTCACTCACATGAGACCCCGGGCAGGTCATGGCTCCTCTCTGAGCCTCAGTTTTCCTAGTTATGGAGAGATGGGTTCTGGTGCTCCAAGCTCTTTGCACCTTCTGGGAGCGCCTGGGCTCTTAGCAGCCCTCCACCCCCCACTCCTGCCCCCGAGGTGTCCATTCCTCCCCCCTCCAAATTGTAACCCCTCCTCTGGTGACTTGCCCTTAGAACCAGCAGGCTGTGTATCTCCTGGCCTCCCTGCTCTAATGGGGGAAGCAGGCAGTCTGGGTGGGCGGGATCCAGAGGTCCAGGGTTGGTATAGATCCACTGCCCACCGGCCACACAAGGCTGTCTGGCCTGGTGAGGGGCAGGGCTGTTTCTATCGATCTGCACTGTCAGCACGGGAAAGCAGTTGTTTACCTCCCAATCTGAAATCAATGGGACCCGGCCCAGCAGATGCGGGTGGAGGGTTTGGAGCCAGGAAATAGCTCCCCTTGAGTTTTAGAAACAAGCCAGGGCAGATCACACTGGGCTTGCTTCGAGGGTCAGCCGGCAAGGCGGGGCTGCAGCGCATGGTGGGAAGAGGCCCGGGTCAGGGGCCCCTTCCGGGCTCAGGGCCCACCTAGATGCTCTGTGCTGCAGCTCATGGCTGTCGCCCTCCAGCCCTGGGCTCTGAACCTGGTGGTACAGGCTTGACATCCCTGGGCTGGGTCATCAATCTGGTTCGAGGCCCTCCTCAGACACTGACCTAGTGTGTAGACGAGGGGGAGTCTGTGTCCCTAGGCATCAAAGGATGAGGTCAGAGCAGTCATCAGTAAGGACGGTCCACCTTGGGCCTGAAGGATGGTGGTGACAATATTTCCTCCTGTCTGGGCACATTGAACCCCCCAGTGATGGCTCATGGGGTACGGATGGCTCTTGGGGGACCCATTTCACACCTTACCCCTGCCATTCCAGCATCAATTACTGCCCCTTCTCACACACATCCACCCTCTCCTGGCAAAGTTCTTTTCCAAAGACCTCATGATATGCCCACCACATTCCACACACATTCCCAGGGCCTGCCTGTCTCCCGAGGAAGCTGCAGCTCTCCACGGGGTCAGGAAAGAGGCCCTACATCTTTGGCTTTCTCTATGGGGGCCGGGCTGTCCCCCAGGAGGGGACCTCAGTGTTCAAGAGGAGGTTTGCTCCATGGATGCTGGTGTCCTCTCCCAAACTCTGAGAGACTGTGGGGTCCCTGAGGGCAGGGCTGGGCCCACAGACAGGGGCTGTGCAATGGCCCCGGGAGCTGGGCTCCGCTATTTGCTGCATCAAGGAGCGCTGGGGTTCTGTGTGGGCTCCCAAGCTCTGGGCACACCCTGATCTTTGGCCCTCAGTGTCCCCATCTGTAAAGGGGCACCCTAAGCTGGGAAAGGTGGAAGAGGCCTTCCAGGCTGCTATTCTCACATGTCCTCCTCTCTCTCTCTCTGCTCTCCACATGTCCTTGATTGCCCCCATCTTCCCTGCTCCATGCTGCTCCTCCCCTCTGGGCCCCTCCTTTTGGGTCTCATGTGCTACCTGGCCTCCTGGCCTAGGCTGGCCCTTCTCCCCCTGTTCCACTCTCTTCTTTACGACGAGCCATCAGAAGCACATGTCTGATCCACCCCACTGCCCTACTCAGCAACCTTCCTGGCTCCCTGGTGCCCAAGACACAGAGATCCAGTCCTCCAGGTAATATTGGAGGCCCCCAGCCTCCTCCCTGGGCCTCCGGCTTCCAGCCCCAGCACACTGGTCCCATTGTCAGCTGGACCCAGGGCTTCCCCACTGCAGACTCCGTACCTGTCCCTCTCTCTGCTGACAGTGCTTTCCCACCCCTTTCCCTTGCTCAAAACAATTCTCCAAGACCACACATGTGCCATGTCAGCCATGGACCAGTGTACCCCTCTAGAGCTCCCACAGCACTGGCTACAAGAGGGGCTTTGCTCCCTGTAGGCCGGTGTCCTCTCCCAAACTCTGAGAGACTGTGGGGTCCCTGAGGGCAGGGCAGGGTTGTGCCCATCACTTCCCTCGGGGGCTCCTTTAATAAAGAAAGATAGCGCAACAATAGTATAGGGATTGGAACCTGCCGGGGCGCTCTTTGTAGGGAGAGCAGGGGTAGTTTGTTTGGGACTGGGTTGGGTAAAAGGAATGAGCTGGATCAGGAGGATTTATCCTAAATGTGATGGGTTTAAGTTGAGTTAGGCCCAACCACCCAAGATGGTTAGGCAGGGCTCAACTGGATTGGTTAAATTGAGTTAGCCAGATTGGGCTTGTTAGTGGAGTGGGGTTGGATTAGTTGGGTTATCCTGGTTAGGCGAAATGACCTGTGTGGTTGAATTGGGTTGGGTTATTTGGACTGAGAGAGCCGGGTTGGTTTGAGCTGGGTAAATTGAGTTGGTTTGGTCTAGTCGAGCTGGATTTTGGGGTTGGCTTTGTTTGGGTTAGTTCAGTTGGGTTGGTTTGGGCTGGTTTAAGTAGAGTTGTCTGGTAGTTGCATTCAGCTAGTTAGTTGTGTTAGGCTGCTGAGTTAAGCTGGGTTGGCCATTGGGCCGTTCAGTTGGTTAGGCTGAACAGGTAGTGGGGCAGGGCTATTTAGGTTGGGCTGGGTGGCTAGGTTTGGTTAGACGGGTTGAGCCCATTCTTTGGGTTGGGTTAGTTGCTTGGGTGACTGGTTTGGGTTGGCTTGGGCAGGGTTTGTTGGGTAGAGCTAGTGGGTTGAGATAGGTCACTTGGGTTTCTAGAACTGCACTGGCTAGACAGGTGGGGTTGGTTGGCTTGTCTGTTGGAGCAGGCTGGCTTGGTGGGCTGGGCTATGGCCTGGCTGGGTTCCGGGTTGGCGGGGGGTGGCCGCAGGCCTCTGAGCTCTGCTTAGTCTCCAGCTCTGAGCCAGAGCGCGGGGAGGGGGTGGGCGTCGTGGCCACAAATAGCTGTGGGGAACACAAACAGTTTGGTCTTCAAAGACCTCAGTGGTGGCGGCTGTAACTTTCCACACGGCCCAGCAGGCATGTCTCTAGGCCTGTGTTCGGGCCCAGCTGCTGCTTCCTCTGTGAGCAAACCACAATGTGGGGGGCGGGAGAGGAGGGGAGCATGGGGGCTCCGAGTCTCCCCACAGGAGCCAGGCAGGCCTTGCCAGGCATCCCCCAGCTTAGGTGCCAGGTACTCTCTGCCAAGGGGAGAGACACTGACCCTGCAGTAGGGGGGTATCCCCTCCCCTACGGCAGCCCCCGCATGGCCGATGTGCCAGGCCCAGCAGGGGGTTGAGACGAGGAAGGGCTGTGGGGAGGCAGCAGCAGAGGTGGGGGTGATGGCTCAGCTACAGGCTTGGGAGAGTCAAGAGTGTCTGAGACCTTGGTTTCTGCACAGCTGTGGCGGGATCTGGGTGGACATTCATTCATTCATTCATTTATTCATTCAAACTACTACTTCTTGAGCGTTCATTAAGTACAAAGACCTGAAGACATGGGTCAAAGGAAGGAGAGAAGGGGATGGCCACAGAGACAGGCTGAGGCTTCCTGAAAAGCGGTGTCACCACGCTACCCCCTGTATTCTCACTCCCTCCGCTCAGCCCCTTTCTGTTGCTCCTTTGAAGGGACCCACTGTGGGCAGCTCGGAGCCCGCCTGTGTTCAGACAAGGTGTGCCCTGTGGGCAGACACGATGGTGGCCGAGCCCAGACAGCAGGGCTGCCCGCTTGCAGCCCGGCACCCTCCCTTCCCCCTGCCCAGCCGTCTAACTGCCCTGCCCCTGGTCTGTGCCCCACCCTACCTCCCCACCCATTCCAGCCGGGCTGACTCTGCTGTAGTCCCTGGGAAGACAGAGCGTCGACACCCAAGGGGCCTCAGAGGTTGTCAAATCTAAACTCACACTGTAGAGATGAAAAACTGGGGGCCTAGAATCACAGCATGGCTTGCCTAGGACACATGGTGCGTTAGAGGCAGAGCCAGGGTTGCCGTCTAGATGCCCTGACTGCCCACGCCAGGAGCAGCCACCTGGGGGAAGCCCAGTAGTCCTAGGCTTGTCACTTACATCTGAGTGGCCTGAGGTAGGTGTCTTCATCTGTCAGCTTCAGCCTCCTTCAAGGCAATGGTGCTCAGCCCTTGGTGATTTCGCCCCTGCGGGAACATTTGGCAATGTCTGGAAACATTTTTGGTTGTCACAACTCAAGGCGTGCAATGGCACCTGGTGGCTGGCAGCCGGGAATGCTGCTAACATCCCACAGTGCACAAGCCAGCCCCCTATGACAAACAACTGTCTAGTCCTAAGCATCAGTGCTGGTGAAGCTCAGAAACTGTCCTATGCTGACCAGTTGTCCCAGTTAGTCTGGGACTGAAGGGTTTCCTGGAACATGGGACTTCCAGCACTAAAACTGGGACAGTCCAGGGCGACAAGGATTGCTGGTCACGTTAGCTTCTTCCTCTGTCAAATGAGAACGTCGTTACCTTCCCCACAGCACTGCCACAGGCTTACTTGAGAATCTGGGGGGTGTTGGCTCAGCACCATGCCAGGCCCGGACCAGCGCTGAGCAAACCCAGTGGCGATGATGCCCATGACACCAGTACTCACCAGCCTTCCTCCTTCTGCAGTCTTTCTCCTGCTGGCTACTGCTTTCCTCGTTTCTAAGTCTGGCCAACCCTCCTAAGGCTCCCAGACCAAGCACATCCATCCACAGAGACCTCTCCCTCCTCTGACTTCCCACCACAACCCCGTCTGTCCCTCCCAGCCAGGCACTGGCCCATCACGGGTTCCTGTTTAGCCACCAGGTGTGCTGAGGGTTGAGAATCTTCTTCCCAGGTAGTTTAATGTATTCTCTAGCAATTCTCTGATTCCCTGCTCATGCCCTAACTAGACTGAGAGCTCCCTGAGGGCAGGGGTCATGGCAGGTGCATGTTTATGCCCCAATGCCCAGCCCAGTGAGCATCTGAGCCCTTGCCGGGGACCACACTGCACCCTCTGAGAGTCCTGGACACGCTGTCTTCCCTGCCTGTCACCCCTGCCGCATGGTGCCTGGCACAGGGCTGGTGCACAGCAGAGACCCGATGGAGACCTGGTCTTGCACCCTTGAGAAACATCAGGATGGAAACCAATAACGTGGCGAGAGGTTTTCAGTTCACTGAGTGCCAGAACCGATGACAACACTGCAGTGTGAGCATATGGGGAATGATATTTATTTGAAGGACATGGTTTTTGTTTTTGTTTTTGTTTTTTGAGACGGAGTCTTGGTCTGTCACCCAGGCTGTAGTGCAGTGGTACGATCTTGGCTTACTGCAACCTCTGCCTCTCAGGTTCAAATGATTCTCCTGCCTCAGCTTCCCGAGTAGCTGGGACTACAGGCGTGCACCACCACACCCAGCTAACTTTTGTATTTTTAGTGGAGATGGGGTTTCGCCATGTTGGCCAGGCTGGTCTTAAACTCTTGACCTCAAGTCCCCCAAAGTGCTGGGATTATAGGCGTGAGCCACTGCGCCCTCCAGACAAGTTTTCTTGACTTGAAATGCACTTTGGCTCTCAAGGGCAGAGGGGACAGCCTGTCATTGGCCTCGACCACCTCCTGGCTGTATAATGTTGAGCAGGTTTCTTAATTTCTCTGGGCCTCAGTTGCCATGTAAACTGGGCATTGTAACCACGCCTCCTTCCCAGGGCTTTCAGGGAGGATCTGGTGAAAATAGACTGCAGGGACACCACATGGTCAGCGCTCAGCGGTGTCACCCATTCTGGTCGTTAACGCTCCAGGAGATGCTCAGGCCGAGTCAATTCCTCTCCCTTTCGCTTTCCATCCTGCCTCTTGTTCCTCCCTCCAGCCCCCATCCCAGGCCCTCCCCAGTCACAGAGCGCCTCCAGAAACCCAGCTCTGAGCGTTTGTGGTCCCTGGAACAGGACGGGGCCTGTGGGTTTGTGCTTGGGCACCCGGACGAAGCCATACCTCGGCCTCACTAGCATCTGCCTGGGCTCCCCAAGCCACCCCTTCTGTGCCCCCTGCCCTGGCTGCTGCCAGCCATGCCCCAAGAGACAAGCTTGGGCTGGGCACGGCAGGATGTATTTACTCTTTGCTGAAGCTGGTTTCTCTGCTGCTGACGTGAAGGCCTGCTTGGTGCCCATGTTTCCTGCCTGGGTTTTCCCTGCCCGGTGCTGGGTTGCCATGTCTTCCAGCCACCCTGCCTGGGGCCCCTCCACCTTGGCCACAAGCTCTCCCTCCACATACACTCCCTGGCCACCGGAAATCAGACTCAGAAGTCTCCAGGGGCCCTCAGGTTCTCCCTCAGCAGGAAGTTGGCGTCCAAGGGCAGCTGGCCTGGACCAGGTCATCCTTCGGCCCAACTGGGATGCCACAGACTACACACTGGTCAGCTGCTCCGGAGAGCCACCACCTTGCAGCCCCTGGGTCTACAAAGAGACGTTTTCTGCCTCGGGCGCCTCTGACCATTGTTAGGGATGAGGATCCTGGATTGGGCTGCGGAGTTGCGCTGGGGGCAGTGACCCACGTGTTAGAGACCCGTGTTAAACTCCGGCCTTTTGGCTTGATGACTCAGAAGGAAACAGCCACACCTCACAACCTTGGGCACTGGGGCCACTCTGTGGTGAGCTGTCCTCCCAAAGATGTTTTTTCCAAATTTTAATCATTATGGTAACAACTGTGAAGTTGTTTTTCTTACCCTAAATTCATATTGTGCATATAAATATATGTTCTATTATAATATATAATATATACTATATTATATATTATAATAGAACATATATAGAGAGTAACAAAAATATGTTATATATTTAATATAATATGTTATATATTGTATTACAACATATGTTATATATGTAACAATATATAATCTAACAAATATATGATATATGTTACATTATAACATATATTTTATGTTGTCATATATTATTATAATAACATATATATAATATGTTATATTATAACATAATATGCTATATTCACATCATGAATATGATATTTTTATGTGTTAAATAATATACTATACATATATATTACAATGTAGCATACATATTAATAATTTTATTCTTTCTACTTTAATAAATTTCTCCTCATCCTAAGAAACCTTATTTGCGAAATCACAGTTTGCACACCCTAGGGCTGTTTTCTCCTAAAGCATACTAGATAACCATGAAAGTAGCAAATTCTGGCCGGTGAGCCATCTGTCGTGCTGTCCTTGAAGAGTGGCTTGAAGGGTTATTTGTATGGAGGATCCCTGAGCCCATTTCTTCTCAGGCCTCTGAGATGTCACAGCCCAGTCCCTTCAGAGCCACCAGAAGCTACAAGAACCCTGAAAGCCACTCGTGTCATGCAGGTTGAGGGGATCTGCTCTGCTCGGCCTTTATGAGTACCCAGAGGAGACACTGAGTCCAGCTTGACCTGGCTCAGGAGGCAAGACTGATGATAACAACCCCGTATATTGGCACAGCACTCTACAGTTTGTAGAGCCCATTCTCAAGTCCTAGGCTCACAGTGATCAGCCTAAGACCACATGACCAAAAAGAATGGAGCGGAACTTGAAAGCCAACGTCTTAGGATCTTCTTACTGGAAGGGCCTGGTGGTTATTTGGCCTTGTGCTTTCTGAGGCTGGTCTAAGGGATGCTTTGGGGCAGCTGCTGATGGGCACTGACTCACGGGGTGGGAATGGAGTGCCCTTTTCAGTTCTTGCTCATGGCTTTGATTAGCATCAGGGCAGAAGGGACCAGCGATGTGCCGAAGGGTCCTTGTACTCTCGTACTTGCTAACCACCCGCCTAAGCAGAGTCTCCCAGGCAGGGGCTTCAACAGATGACAGTGTCTAACTGGAGGCTCATCATCATGTGGTCGGCAGGACTCTGATTTGCCCATCTCCCACAGCTGCTCGTGTACACGCCATGTATAATTCCAGTCCCTTGCGTGTGGGTAGAACCCGTGAACCTCACTTAGAGTGAGTCACAAGGGAATCTATTCTGGCTGGCCTGATCTCATCAGAGGAAAACTTGAAAAGGTGAAGTGTCCACAAGTGTGATCCTGCCGGCCTGGAAGACAGCCAACAGCCTTGTTATGAACAACCCACGAAGGGGCCATGTGGCAGGGAACTTTGAGTGGCTTTTAGGAGCTGGGGGTGGCCTCCGGACGACTGCTAGCAAAGAAATAGAGACACAGCTCTACAGCTATGATGAACTGAATTCTGCCACCAGCGAGCTTGAAAGAGGACTTCAAGAACAGGTGAGATTACAGCTCCATTGACACCTTAATTTCAGCTAGTGTGGCCCTTAGCAGAGGACCCAGCTGACTCATGCCTGGACTCCAGACCTGTGGGAACCAGGAGAGAGTACATCTGTGTTTACTTAAGCTGATAAACTCATACATAGCGGTAGGAAAGTAATCATGCTTTTGCCTTTAATCTCGGCTCACTGCAGCCTCTGCCTCCCAGGTTCAAGTGATTCTCATGCCTCAGCCTCCTGAGTAGCTGGGATTACAGGCACGTGCCACCACACCTGGCTAATTTTTGTATTTTTAATAGAGACAGTGTTTAGCCATGTTGGCCAAGCTGATCTCAAACTCCTGGCCTCAAGTGATCCACCTGTCTTAGCCTCCCAAAGTGCTGGGATTACAGGCATGAGCCACTGCACCCCACCACTGATACTGATTCTCTATGTAGTATGAAGATAAAAATTTTCTTTAACATTAAAAAAAATTAATTGGCTGGGTACAGTGGTTCATGCCGGTAATCCCAGCACTTTGGGAGGCCAAGGAGGGCAGATCACAAGGTCAGGAGTTTGAGACCAGGCTGGCCAATATGGTGAAACCCCGTCTCTACTAAAAATACAAAAAAAGTTGGTCAGGCGTGGTGGTGCAGGCCTGTAGTCCCAGCTACTCAGGAGACTGAAGCAGGGAAATCGCTTGAATTTGGGAGGTGGAGGTTGCAGTGAACCGAGATCGCACCTCCGCACTCCAGCCTGGGCGACAGAGCGATACTTTGTCTCAAAAATAATAATAATAATTAATTCAATTCTAAAAATCAGTGGGTATATCTAAACATGGGCCAAATTCTTTGACAATCATCTCATCAACAGGTGGGCTTTATGCCCCCTCCCATGAATCTGGGCGGGCTTGTGCTGCTGCCACCAAGAGTGTCGTGAAAGTGACATGGTGTGGCTTCTGTGGTCAGGTTATAAAAGGCTGTGCAGCTTCTGCCTGGGTATCTTGGGACACTCCTGCTTGAGAACCCAGCTTCCACTTAAGACACCTGAATAGGCCTGAGACCACCACGTGGAGAAGCCACGGGTGGGTGCCGCAGCCACCAGCCAACATCAACTGCCGGCTGTGTGACAAGGCAATTTAGACATCCAGCCCAGCCAGGCCTTCAGAGAAGCGCAGCCCTGGTCAGCCTCTCGTGACAACTATAGGTGGCCCCATGCAGGAGAGACCCTGCCTTGCCCTTCTCAAATTCCTGACTGCGACATCACGAGCCAAATAAAATGGTTGTTGTAAGCCGTCATGTTTTAGAGTAATTTCTTTTGCAACAGCAACTGGAATAATGACTGACGCATTCATGTGGTTCAAAAATAAAAGAGTCTAAGACTATCTGGGATCAGCCACAGATGAAGACCGCCCAGAGGTGGTGGCTTTGATAAGATGCCACAGTGTCCCCACCCATCCTCTCCACCTGTTGCCTCACCAGCAACAAACATTCGCTGAGCACCTACTGAATACATTGCATCATGCAATTTAGACATTCCTAAAAGAGACATCAAGGAGGTGAGTGGGGGAGGTCCCAGCCTAATTAGAGGAGAGGACGTAGATGATGCTAACACATCCCAGCCAGGGTATGCTGCTTGTGCTCAATCAATGTTTCTTGCAACGAACTGGACCCCTCAGCAGCCATGCTGAGCACTCCTTCATTCATTCCCAAACACCGATGGAGCGCTGTGTTAGGCACTGTGTGGCTGGGGAATTGGAGAGGCAGTTCCTGCCACAGCAACACTTGGATCCCAGTGTGGCATGAGTGCTGAGACACGCAGGAGGGAGGTGGCAGCCTCGGGGGCTGAGCGGTCAGCAGAGGCATGCTTTCAGTGGAGCATTTATGTACTTTATAATTATTTAATAGCTAACATCTTAAACGTAATACACTTAATATATACCAGGCACTATTCTAAGCATTTTCGAGCATTTAAATCTCCTCAAAGCTGAGGGATGATATTACTATTATCTCCTCAGACAGGGAATTGAGGCTCAGAGAGGTGAAGTCAGTTGCAGGCAGGAGGCAGAGGCATAGCTGGGACACCAGCCTTTCTGAGCCCAGAGACCCACCTGGAGCCACCACCCTCCCCTGCTTCCCCAATGAACAACAAGATTGAGCCGACAGAAGGGACACTCCGGGTGAGGGAGGCTGTAGGAGCAAAGGCTTGGAGGCTGGACTTTGCCTCCCAGAGCATGGAGGTGGAGAGGAGGATGAGTGGGGAAGTGGAACAGAGCTTGAATATCCAGCCAGGACACCTGCAAGTGGCTGAGATGTCTTTGGAGGTGCCAAGATCATCAGAGTCGTGTTCCCCTCTCTCTGTCTCTATTTCTCTGTCTCTCTGGAATGGAGCCTCCCTTTCTTTGTAGAACCTTTTTATTTTTATTTTTACATTGTAACTGACTCTAAATAAATAAATATATTAATAAAGTAAACATCTATAATGAGAGTTGGCCCCTCAAAGGTATTTCCGTTTGCAAAATAGGTGGAGACACCAGAGCTATCTTCTGGTCTTCACTTCAGGCATTGCTCTGACCCAGGAAGGCCCCTGTGACAGTTGAGGTTTAGGAGAAACAGCCTCCAAGGCAGCCTGAGACACTCAGCCCAGGAACAGGGGACTCAAGCACTAGGACCAAGAAGCCAGACCCTCAGAGCACGGCAGGGTAGGCCCCATCTCCACGCCCAGGAGACAGTCCCACGTCTGCCACTCTCCTGGGAGGCACGGAGGAGCCCTGTCTGTTAGTGTAGGAGGGAGCCTTTGATCTCTCATGCAGGTGAGCCCAGGGAGAGCAAGGGGCATGTCCAAGGCCATGTAGTCACAGCGTGTGACTTAGATGCCCCCAATCCAGGGGGTTAGTCAGAGCTCTGAGGTGTCCTCATGTTTCCCTGTACCCCACTGGAAAGATTGACATGTGAGTTGATAAATGCTGGGATCCAAAGTGTTGGGGAGATGACAGTGGCAGGGTTTGAGTCCTGGCCTTCCTTCCAGGCTTGCTTTCTTCATTCTTGGGTCCCACAGCCAGGCAGTGGCCAGATCATGCTAGAAGGGAGATGGGAGAGAAGGAAAGAGAGCAAAAAGGGAGGTTTAGCCGGCCCTGGGACGCCATGAAAGAGCTGATGTGAATGAAAGAGGAATAGCTGGGGTGCTGGGAGGAGCACTAGCCAGGGAGTCCGAGGCCCAGAGTCCAGGGTGAGGAGCTCCCTGCCTTCTTCTGTGCGTGTAGACATGTGTTTCATTTACACAGTAAATACTGGCTAAGGATCTACAGGCCTGGCCCTGTGCCAGGAAAGGGAAAGGGAAAAACCAAGCAGGCCTGGTCAGTTACAGAAGCTCACTGTTCAGCAAGGGAGAGAACACGTGCGAATCTTGTTAAGATATAAACTTGGATCAGGACTGCAAGGGAAAATAGAGAGGGAGGGCTGCAGGGTTTTAGGGTGGGGGTGGTGGGGAGAGGAGGCACATCAGGTGAGATGTGGGAAGGGCACTCCAGGCACAGACACTGCATGAGCTAAGGTGGGGAATAGGGGGTGGGCGTACGGCCCCACTCAGCCGGAACCCAGTCCTAGGGAGAGGAAAAAATATCTGGAATGTGTGCTTGGTACTAGATCAGAGTGGGTCTGGAATGACCAGCTAAAGATTTTGGACTTCATTCTGCAGGTGGCAGGAGCCACTGAAGGTTTTTGAGCAGACATGCCAATAAGCATGTGAAGCGGGAAGAGGCACATTTTGGAAGTTTAATGCCTCTTTCTTTCTTTCTTTCTTTCTTTCTTTCTTTTTCTTTCTTTCTTTCTTTTTTTCTTTCTTCCTTCCTTCCTTCCTTCCTTCCTTCCTTCCTTCTCTCTCTCTCTGTCTCTCTTTCTTTCTTTCTTCTTTTTTTTTTTGAGACAGGGTCTTACTCTGTCACCCAGGCTGGAGTGCAGTGACACAATCATAGCTCGCTGCAGCCTTGACCTCCTGGGCTGAGGCAGTCTTCCCATTTCAACTTCCCAAGTAGCTGGGACTACAGGCGCATGCCACCACATGCGGCTAATTTAGAGACAGAGTTTTGCCATGTTGCCCAGGCTGATCTTGAACTCCTGGGCTCAAGAGATCCACTTGCCTCTGCCTCCCAAAGTGCTGGGATTCCAGGGAAGAGCTACCGTGCCCGGCTGTCCCTCTATTTCTTTAGGGATCACCTTCCTTATCAGTAGATGAAAGGAACTGGACTAGATTAGAGATGGCAAGTGTCTGACACACATATAATTACTTCCCAGTCTGCACCCATAACAGGCATCACTAGTCGATCCTTGCGCTTTTCTCTCCCATCAAGCTCGGATTCAGCTCCAGGGTGCCCCAGCCAGTCTCTACCAATCACACGGAACTGGCCTGAAGGATGGTGCTAATTGGCTATCTCTCAGCTAGATGATGATGATGGCGGTGGTGCTAATTGCAATGAAGTCTGCAGCACTTTTCACTTTTCATGTTGTCTTCTGTCTGATTCACCACTCAGGTGACTGCACGCATTACTGGCTACAGTCTCCCTAGGAGGAAAACTGAGGCACAGAGAGGTTGCCAGCCTTACCAAAGGCCACTCAGCTTTCTGCAAAAGTCTCTCCTCCGTTTAAGCCCCAGCACCAAGGGCCTGACCCCACTTTTCAGCTAAACTCCAAATGTTTGCCCAGCCCTGATGAAGGCGGCTGATGTGGGGGCATGCCCTTCAGCCTTGCCACTGTCCCCAGAGCGGCTGGGCTCTCTCCTGGCCCCAGCCACAGCCCTGGTGGTCCCAGATGCAGAGCATGAGGAGCTGCTGGAATTGTTGGCACAGGGCAGACGCCCAGTTAGTTAGAAAAACATGTGGCTTACTCTTCCCTCTCCTGCCCCCTCCAGCCGCCACCACCTTCTAATTCAATTTCCCTTGAAAAACAATGGTTTCAATGAAGGGGGAAACAAGATTTTCCGAAACTTCATAAAGTTTTGCAAAATAATTACCCCCCAGACTGGCAGACTTCCTCCCCCTTTCTCCTTAAATGAATGTCTCTGGGACATTTCCACAGGCTTTAAATCCCAGCTGGATGCACGCCTGGGCTCCCCGCCCAGATCAGACCCTGGGTATCTGCTGGGCATGGGGGCCATTACCCTGTCTCTGGTTGCCCACCTCCTTCTCCGGTGAGGACTGGCCAGTGTGGTGCCCGGAGCTGCTCCACAGATGGGAGCTGGGAATCAGGACGGGGAAGGAGGCCATCTGAGGGCCCAGCACAGTGCAGTGAAGGACAGAGCCAGGTCTGGACCCTGGACCGCCGGCTCTTGAGTCCAGCTGCCTTGCCTGGAAGCTTCAGGTCAGCCTTGGGCCTGAAACCTCGGGAGGCCTCTGGGAAATGTGTCTCTCGGTTGGCCACGCTCCCAACCCCAGCTGTTGCCAGCCCACATGGGCAAAGAGGGATTCTCCTTCCTTCCTCACTTCCCCTGGAGCCCGGGGTGGCCCAGCTGCTGTGACTGGCCCTACTGGTTAACAGTGGGCCTGCAGACCACCCCTCAATCAGACAGACCTTCAGGCAGCCAGCCACATCCTGACGGGCTGCCAGGGTCAAACCACCTGGACCAGAAGTTTCTCTTTGCTATGCTCTGCCCTCTCCTGATGCCCTCACCTGAGTACTTGGTAATTCCCATGACCCTCAGCAGTGGGCAGCCTCCCAGGTCCTCCTCTCACCACTGGCTTTCAGGGGGTCCCCCATGTGCTACCTGAGGTATTGCCCCCTTAATCCTCCCTCCAAGACAGTCCCCTCTGCCACTCCCTAGAAAGGCTATTCCTAGCCACTTCCTGCTGGGGACTGCCACCAGGTGCCCCTACAACCTTGAGTCCCCTCTGCCCCAGCTCCCATCCCAAATCCCACACCTTTTCTGCTGCCAGAGGTGAAGTTTGATGAACTCATTCATACTAAGGTATGAATGACTGACCATCTGCACCCTCCTAGAGACAGACTTTGTTCTGGGCTGAGATTTTGGGGTGGGAAAGCTACTCAGAAGACACAACCAGGTGCCACAATGAGAGACTCTGAAGCAGAGCCACCTGTCCCAGGTGTAGCAGTTGCAAGCAGGTGAATAGGAAGGTGTCTGGGCAGCAATGCAGCTGAAGGCAATCCCTGCTTCCTACTGGCACCAACTCCAGCCTCTGGCTCAAAGGACCCTGGAGGTGCCCAGCACAGGAGCCAGTCTCCAAAACTGACAAGGCTCCTAATCTCCTCCCTTACGAAGTCCCCGCCCACACTGGGCAGGGCTGACTTCTGTTGCCAACAGGCTATTGCAGAAACAGTGGTGTGTGACTTCTGAGGCTAGGTCAGTAAAGGCATTGCTACTTTTCTGCTTTACTTCTCTCTGGAATTGATTACTTGCTCTGAGAGAAGCTGGCTGCCATGCCGTGAGGACACTTAAGCGACCCATGGAGAGGCCCACTTAGCAAGGCCAGCCAACGGTCTGCACCACCTTGCCAGCCGTGTGAGTGCACTACCTTGGGAGCAGGTCCACCAGCCCCACTCAGGATTTCAGAGGAATGTAGTCCAAGCTGACACATGATTGCAGCCTCCTGAGAGACTGCCCAGCTGAGCTGCTCCTGAATTCCTGGTCTGCAGAAACTGCAACATAATAAATGCTGATTATTTTAAGCCAGCAGGTTTGGGGGTAATCATTTATACAGCAAAAGAGAACATGCCCCCAGCCCCCACACTGCAGAACTCTCCTGCAGCCTCCCACTGCAGCCATTCGCTCCAGCCTTGTTGAGAAAAGTTATCCAAAACTTGGAAATAGGCAAAAAGAGGGTAGTGTGTCTGTTCAATGTCATAGTGGGGGCGTTGTTTAACAGGGCCACTAAGGGTATCTGCTATGGTCTGAATGTTTGTGTCTTTGCAAAACTCATATGTTGAAACCGATGAATTTTGCAAAGACACAAACGCAATCCCTAATCACCAATGGGATGGAGTTAGGAGGAAGGGCCTTTAGGAGGTCACTGAGCCATGAGTGTGGAGCCCTCATGAATAGAATTAGTGTCTTTATAACAGAGGCCCCAGAAAGCTGCCTTGCCCCTTCCACCAAGTGAAGACCCAGCAGGAAGGCACCATCTATGAGCACACAGGCCCTCACCAGGCACCTTGATTTTGGACTTCCTAGCCTCCAGAACCGTGAGAAATAAATGTCTGTGGTTTATGCATTACCCAGCTTAGGGTATTTTGTTATAGCTGCCCAAACAGACTAAAACAGTATTGAATTATCTAGAGGGAGATATACCTTTAACTTAGTATGAGCCATTAAAAGACCAGATTTTCGAACCAGTATGTCCGGTAGAACATATAGCTTTCAACAGATTTCTGTCCAGTAGAAAATCCCCCAAAAGCTATGGACTTCTGACCCATCAGGACACTAACCAGTTTTGTATCTCACTGAGCCTTTGCATTCCAGGATTCTTTTCCCAGTATTCGGTAGTGCTATCTCCCCAGTCCTCCTTTGAATCCGCTTTATCTTCTTACTGGTTCCCTCATTCAGGGGTTGAACAAAGTTTGACGTGTGTTCAACCTATATTTGAATAAGAGTTATGCTTTTACTGGATTTTGTTTTGAAATTATACTTTGACAGCTTACATGTACCCTAGGAATGGGGAGCTCACTACCTATCAGGGAGCTTGGGAACCTTGGAACAGCTCCTCAGACAGACTTAGGGCATCTTCCTGATTCTCACTGTGACACCCTCTATCCCTGGTTCTCCCTTTGAGAAAAACCTCAAGAAGTGAGCCAAATCCCCACCTAATTCCCACAGCAGCCCTTCAGATTCGGCAATTTCCTATCGCTTTGCGCTGTAGACTATATATTTTGTATTCAGAAAAAGAAGTTATTAAAAAAATAATAAAAATTTAGATCGACATTTTACTTCCACGAGTTGAAGAAGAATGAATTCAAGGAAAGAGCCATTTATTGATGCTGCTGTGTCCAGTCCTGTGCAGTTGGAAGAACTGGAGATTGGCAGGGGTCTACTCTGACCCTCCACCCATTCCCTTCCCCCGATGCTCTGGGGGGATCTCAGGTGAAATCTTCAGCCCCCGTCCCTAGTCTCCTTCATGGCCTCTGGCTCTTGGGAGGAAGGTCAAATCCCTGCTGCAACCTCCTCTACAGCCTGGCCCTGCCCCCCTCCCTCTTGTCTCAAACCGAGCCTCGGCCTCTTGATTCCAGGGGCACTGTCACTCCCTCAGGTTCACGATTGCTTGCCCTGCCTGACTTTTGTTGCGCTGTTCTCACTCCCCGAGCAATGCATCCTTCAGCTCCAGGAGCACTTCCTCCTCGCCTGGGTCATTCTCTGTCCCCAGGAAGGCTCTCCAAGCGCCTGTTCTCCACCCCTGCTGCCCCCCACCCCCCACCCCTACACTCATTAGGTGGCAATTTGACCTTTGCTTGTGGGATGATTTGATAGTGTTGGCTTCCCCTGCTGGACTGCGGGTCACAGAGGGACAGGGACCGCTTCCGCCTTGTCCTACCTTTTGTCCCCAGGATTCACACTAGGCACAGCGAGAAGTGGACGCTAAGAGCCCCGGGAGTCAAGGCCCTGGCACCAAGGAAGCACCAAGGGGACTTTGCTGAGCAAGCAAATAAAGGTTTCACCACAAGTTGGGGCAGAACGGGCGGCTCACACCTTTGTCCTGGGCTCCAGGGCCAGCGTTCCTCCCACAGCACCATGCCTGGAGCACCCAGTGGGGGCCAGATTGTTTCTTGTCACTCTGAATGGAAAAGCACGGCCCCTGCGCACAACCATGAGCTGTGACTCAGATCATATGAAGTACAATCAAAATGCCCACTCTTTTTTTTCTCTCTAAAGAGAGCAACTTAATAGCCACAAGAGACCTCTTGACACCCACTCACAACCAGCTCAGAGAGTTTACTTTATTCAAAAAATAGGTATCACAACATGGGTAAAAATGGAAAACGCTGCCGAAGTGTGGTTACAAGGTGGAAGCCTCTGGCCACGCCACTCCCAAAGTAACCACTGCTGACCATCCCAAGTATCCCATCTACACGTGACAAATCGCCACATGAACTTCCACAGCCCACACTTACTTGGGGCCTGCTCTGGGCCGGGCTACTTGATATATTAAGCATCAAAATAGCCCCTAAGGCAGGTACTTGATTTTTTTTTTTTTTTTTTTTTTGAGATGGAGTCTAGCACTGTTGCCCAAGCTGGGGTGCAGTGGTAAGATCTCGGCTCATTGCAACCTGCGCCTCCTGGGTTCAAGCGATTCTCCTGCCTCAGCCTCCCAAGTAGCTGGAACTACAGGTGTGTACCACCACACCTGGCTAATTTTTTTTATTTTTAGTAGAGACAGGGTTTCACCATGTTGGCCAGGATGGTCTCAATCTCTTGACCTTGTGATCTGCCTGCCTCAGCCTCCCAAAGTGCTGGGATTATAGGTGTGAGCCACTGCGCCCAGCCAGGTACTTGATTTTTATCCCCATTTCATGGTTGGGGAACCTGGAATACACGGAGAAGTTGAGTCGGTTACCCAAGGTCCTATAGCCAGTAAGTGGCAGAGCTGGGATTTGAACCCAGGCAGCAGGTTCAAGAGTCTAGATGTCAGACCCTCTTGGTTTCATCCAGGTGTCTACACTTGAGGTCGATGGCACAGCTGTTCAAAGGTGGGGTCTGGATTTTAATGGTAATTCTGCTCCTTCCTAGCTTTGTTACCTTGGGCAATTTACTAGACCTCTCTGCGCCTTGGCTTCTTCATCTGTAAAATGGGGATGCGGTAGTTCCTGCTCTCTAGATAGTTGTGAGTTCGTGGATAGGAAGTGTCTGGAGCAGAGGCGGGAAGGCAGTAGATGCGCAGTCACCCAGAGTCATGTGTCAGGTGACACGTCACCGTCACCACTGCTACCCACACAGGGCCCGAGGCGTTCTCTGGACCTGACGACTCACACTTCCTGCTGTCCTGCCACCAGCCTGGGTCCCGCGAAAGTGGTGACTCCTCACCTCCTCTTTACTGACAGCCCAGGATCTGTGCCCAGGCTTTCTGGAATCTGTCAGGCATCAGCTACCAATGCTGCCACCACTGCCACCTGCACAGCAGCTGCCTCACTCCAGGAGCCCTGCCAGGGCCCACCTGCCCATCCCCATCGACCCAGGGCTCTGAGGGCTTAGAGCTCTGGTGTCTGACGCTCCTGAGCGCAAATCAGGCTGTGGCTCTTGCTGCTGTGGCACCTAAGCAGTTTGCTTCCCACCCTCTGGGCTAAGCACAGAGCAGGTGCTCAGTGAACAAAACAGGCCTCAGTGTCTCATCTGTGAAATGGGGGTGCTCGGTGCTGGTGTCGATAAGCCTCGTAGGATGGAGAGGACAAACTGAGATGACATTGGCACGATGCCCATCTGGTAGCACTTGTCTATGCGTGTCGGCCGTGAGCACCATCTCATTTCTCCTCGCCACAGTTTCCTGAGTAGGGACTTACCAGCCACGGTTTACCGGTGAGGAATCTGAGGCTTACCAAAGACAGTAACCTGTCCAAAGTCATATTTCTGACATTTGATGAACTCAGGCCGGAATTCAGGAGGATGCCACCCCAGCCCCCATCCTCCCCTTACACCTCTTAGCTTCCGCCCCTCCTACCACGGCTTAGCAGCCCCCTCCACATGGACACCTGGGCCAACTGGGAGGGCTCGGGGAGGGAGAGACCGCAGATGCCAAGAGGGAGAGACCTGGAGCTGGCCAATGGGATTCTAGGCACCCCAGACCTTGGAGTGGCAGCCACAGACATTCTCAGAGATCATGGCCCCAGAGCTCATGTCCATCCAATCTTCTGAGCAGGTGCCCGAGACAACTCACCCAGCTTCCACTAAGCAGGGCCTCAGCCCCAACCTGCAGCCCCCACTGCACCACGGGTCAGCACTGCTCATGAGATCCCACAGGGACACGGCCGCAGGGAATCGGGCAGGCTGGTGAGAAAGTGTCTGGCCCAGGAAAGTCCAGGGTCAAAGCCCACTGCAGCCTCCCCATTTTCCTGGGGCAGGTGACCAGCTGAGGCCCCCTTCCCAGAACTGACATCCTACTATTTCCACACAGGTTTAGCAAGTGCTGCCTCTGCATGTGCCAGAATCATACACAACCAGGACATTTAATCCTCCCAACAATGCCCTGCAGGGAAGGCTATGATTAGCCACGATGGAGAAACTGAGGCACGGAGCCGTGACATGGCCTACCCAGCCACATATGTAACTCCCATACACTGGTGAAACATCAGTATCAGAGGGGCCCTGACACAGAGTCTGGCCCAGGGACCCTCCCCTCCAGCTGCTCAGTTGAACCATTGAAAGCGTTTAAATTGTGTCCATCCAGAATCAATTTAGTATATGTTTCAAAAGATCCCCAAGCTGGGTGCCCTGGCTCACGCCTGTAATCCCAGCACTTTGGGAGGCCAAGGTGGGCAGATCACTTGAGACCAGGAATTCAAGACCAGCCTGGCCAACATGGTGAAACCCCATCTCTATTAAAAATACAAAAATTAGCCGGGCGTGATGGTGTGTGCCTGTAGTTCCAGCTACTTGGGAAGCGGAGGCAGGAGAATTGCTTAAATGCAGGAAGCGGAGGTTGCAGTGAGCCAAGATCATGCCACTGCACTCCAGCCTGGTGACAGAGCGAGACTCCATCTCAAAAATAAGAAAAATAAAAATAAAATATCCCCAGTGCAGCTGGGACTGAGAACCACTGACGGAGCCAAGCCTCTCATTTTACAGGTGGGATGACAAAGGCCCAGAGAAGGCAGATGACTTGTCTAGGGTCACACAGCAAGACAATGGTGCTAGACCTGGCTCTTGCAGTCCCTCTGGCACTTTTCGAGGTCGGTGCTGAATGAGATAATTGCATCTGGTTGGTCGACCCGCTGCCCACCTTCAGCCTGGGCCCTGGTCACCCCGGGCCACAGCTCCCCATCCCCCAGCCTGATTTCTTCTCCAAGTTAACTGGTGCCTTTGCATTCAGAGACAGAAGGAAGATCCACCAGGGGAAATGGTGGCAGGTGTGGGGTGGCTGTGCCTCTGTCTGTGGGTTTTTCTTCCTCTTACCTCTCATGAGATGGCCTAGGGGGTGAAGAGACCAGCGTTCCCGGTGGAACGAAGAGAGCTGCACTTGTGCAAAGACTCTGGGGTGAGGGGTGAGGGGCTGGCGTGGGGCTAAGGCGTGCTAGGGGCCGCCAGCCTGGGCTGTGTGAATGGGGCCGGTGGCACAGCACGGGGCCACTTGGTTTGGTGCTCGGCGGCTGGGTTCAGACCTCACTTCTATTTGCCGGTTGGGGGAGTGCAGCCCTAAGCTCCCACCTTGGTGGTCAGCTGGCTCCGGGAGGATTCGATGAGAAGAGGCATGAGGGGGCTTCCCACTGGCCCGTGTACCTGCTGGCTGTAATCACCAGGCACTGTCCCCCGCCAGCCGTGTGTTTGCAAGACCCCTGTTCTGGACCATTCCCACAGCCCTGTACGACTGTAGCCAACTCCCTTCCTCTCCCGAAGCCTCAATTCTCTTCTCTGTAAAATGAGGGTGGTGATTTCTAGGGTCCCTTCCTGCGCAGTTGTTTGGGGTTATTTTTTTATGTTTTTAGAGAACCCGATGTCGCAAGGTTGGGACAGGCAGGGCCAAGAAGAGCAACACCAGCCGGGTGCAGTGGCTCACACCTGTAATCCCAGCACTTTGGGAGGCCAAGGTGGATCACTTGAGGTCAGGAGTTCAAGACCAGCCTGGCCAACATGGTGAAACCCTGTCTCTACCAAAAATACAAAAATTAGCCGGGTGTGGTTGCACACGCCTGTAATCCCACTGCACTCCAGCCTCGGCATCAGAGCAAGACTCCATCTCAAAAAAAAAAGAGCAGCACCGGCTTATCTGACCCTGCTGCTTAGACAGTCAGTCAAGCAGTACTAGCCATGCTCCCATGCTGGGCAGGCACAGAAGGGGTCTCCAGCTGGCTTCCCGTCCCCCAGCTGCGGTGTCTCCGGACCTGGGGGCCCTGGGGACTGAAGCCACTCCTGTCCACACCATCTCTGGCTCCTGTTTCTTGACCACCTACTGTGTGCCATGGCCCAGGATGTGCTGTGACTTGCTGAGGACTCTGGGTGTCCCCTGAGTCTCTGGGTTTTGCCACACATTCCCAGACTTGGCTAAAATAATACTAAGGCAACCTTTTATCAATGCTTCTGGGAGCCTGTGGTGGTTGGTTAAAAGCATGAACCCAAGAACCAACCTGTCCAGTTAAGTCCTGGCTCTGGACAGCCCATCGCCAGCATCCCCTCCCCACCCCTGCAGAGCGGCCTTTCTCCTGGCCTCCAGATGGTTCTGGCTCTGAGCACAAGTGGAACCCAGCACTGGGGGCAGATGGCTCTTTTGGCCCCTTTAGATGTCAAGTCAGGCGGGGTGATGACTTCCAGTGGCTTCTCCCCAGAGGAAAGAAACGGGGTTGTCCTGGAGCACAGGGGGGATGGGGGAGGGCTGTGCCAGGCAGGGGTGGGTGTGAAGAGGACTTCATGGGGTCAAAGTGCCCAGCTCCTGCCTCTGTCAACCCCAGAGAGCCTGCGCCCAGCTCTTCCCTGGCCCATCACAGCACCTACAACCCCCGTCAGCAATCCTGCCCTTTGGGTTTCAAGTCCATTTGATCTTCTATGGCCAATTCATTGCATGAAACTCCTCGGCCTTGACCTTGGCCACAGACCAAGCCCTCATGGCTGACACATGGCCCCAGCCACACACAGCCCTGACCCTGGTCTCAGCTGGACCCATAACCACAGCAAGAGTCCTGACCCCGAGCAGACACTACAGGGAGGGAGAGGCAGGGCCGCACAGTCCCTGAGGCTAGACTGGCAGGTCAGAGTGTCATCCCGCATTGGTTCCAGGACCCACACCCCAGAGCCCCCGCTGGCCCTCAGGAGATGTGGCATCACCCCACTGAATGCCGCTAAGTATGTCCCCTGGCCTTGGCCTCAGCTCCCGCCTCTGAATGAATGGATGACGCTGAGAACCTTCCTGGCTCAGAGCTGGTGATCTAGGAACCCCAAGGTACTCCTGAGGGGATGGCTTCAGGCTGTTCCCAGCTCTCACTGCCCTGGGCTAAACCCTCTCCACTCTCCTCCCAGCCTCAGCATCACAGTCCAGTGGCTGGGAACAGCCCCTGGGGCCACATCCTAGCCGAGGGGCCTCGTATGTTTCCTCGCCTCTTGGAGCCTCAGTCTGCTGTCCGTGGGGTGGGGATTGTGAGTGTTGGGAACTCATCGCCGGCCACGTAGTGGATGCTCTCGGTGCCAAGCCCAGCATAAGCAAAGGGTCAGGAAGTCAGAACCAAGCAGGCCGGCCTCCCACAGTGCTCCCAGGCTTCGCTCAGCTCCAGCGGAGACTGAAAATACTGTAATTCCCTCCTCTCTTTCTCAGTGGGGAAACTGAGGCCTAGAGAGGTCAAGCCTGTGCCAACAGAGTGGGAGAAGCGGAGCCGCATGTCTTTCTTCTCACCCACCTCTAGCCTCCTTTGAGCTCCATGGAAGCCACAGAATTCATCATAACCCTGAGCAGGTGGCCACCCTTCCCTGAGCCTCAGTTTCCCCTTCTGTAAGAAGAGAGAGCAGAACCAGTGGGATATCCCCTGCAGGAAATCTCACAGATACTGAAGAGGACAGGAGCACACTGGGGTGGGAGGTCAGGTCTGCGTGGCAGGCCCTGAGAAACCTCTGGAATGTGGGTCTGCAAGTCTGGGGCCTGCTTTTGCTGCAAAGATTCCCCCTCTCCCCTCCTTTCTTTCCATGACATTTCACCAACCGTTTTTTCCCCTAATCCAAACCATTGTTTTTCCAGGGTGAAATTTAAATGAAAGCCACATGGCTCTCCCAACACCAACACACGTCCTTGCCAAATGCAAGCGTGTTCTGGGGATGCAGCAATGACCCTGCGGAAGGGTTCTGATCCCTCCACGGAGCTCACCAGGCAAAGCTGCGTGGCATTGAGAAGACTTGGGGCTTCAAGCTGGCCCGACTGTGGTAGGCTTGGAGGTATCCAGCCCAAATATGGCTCAGCCCAGGAGCAGCTGGTGAGCCTGAGTTCCTCCCTGAGGAGGCCAGGAGGCCTTGTCCCAAGCCAGGAGCCTCCATCCTATAAGCCATGGATATGGGAGGTGCCTGAACCCCTGGGGTCCATCTGGGGAAGGGGTTCCCTTGGTCCCCCCACTGAGGCTCAGCCATCAAAGTGACTTGAAGCATGGTAGTGGTGTGGCCTTATGGGAAAGAGACCAAGATTTGGAGTCTTGTTTGTGTCTGATTCTCACTCACTTGATGTGTGACCATGGACAAGTTCCTTAACTTCTCTGAGCTTCAGCTTCCTCATTGGTAAAATGGAGCTCCTGCCAGAAGCTCGCTCTGTGGTAAGCATGATGCAGGGGAACGGCCAGGGCCCAGCACCTGGCACACGGTGGAGCTCCCAAAAGCAGCTCGGTGAACCTGTGCAGAAGCCAAGGGGGCCTCGGAAAGCAAGGAGGGAGACGCCAGGCCCAGTGTTGCCAGAGGGGCTGAGAGCAGCAGTGGGAGGGAGGGCAGGCAGGGAAATCTGGGCATCGTGTGCCGCCCCTGGACATGAGGGGAAGCCCCGGAGTGGAGAGTCATGGGAATTTGGAAGGGGCAGGAGGCTTTACTGAGGGGAAGGGCACCCAGAGAGGAGGGGCCTAGAAGTCCCCAGGGACCACTCTGCAGGGATTTCCCTGGGCCTGGCCTGTTTTGCATAGTCTGGCGCTCTCTGGTGGGCTCACAACTTGGAGCCCCTTGTTGGCAAGAAGAAGTCAGGAGAGCAAGGGGCAACCTCCCATATACCCCTATACACAAAGAATCAGACACCTCACTCCAGAGCAGGTCTGGACACCTGTGGGGTGAGCACACTCATAGCTATAGGCCCACACATCCAGGCACACGGACTGAGACGTACATGCAAATGGCCACACGCCAGACCTGTATGCAAAACACAGACCCAGACAGACCACGCACACACCCACATTGCCACACTGGGGCCAGACCTGCATGCAGGAGTGTGCAGGCATGTGGAAGCCTGAGCACACTCCACACACATACATGCCCGTGCACACACACACATGTTGGCACACACACACACCTGCATGCACACACACATACATGCCTGAACACACACATCTGCACACACACACCTGCACACACACACATGCCTGCACACACACATGCCTGCACACACACCTGCACACACACACCTGCACATATGCACATGCCTGCACACACACACCTGCACACACACATGCCTGCACACACACCTGCACACACACACATGCCTGCACGCACACACCTGCTCACACATACATGCCTGTACACACATGCACCTGCACACACACACACACATACGTGAGCACACACATGTGCTGAGCAAGGCCCTCAGAAGCCTCCAGCACAGTTGGAGAGAACGGCTCCCTCTACACCCGAGTATTCACTCCACAAACCAGCTGAGCACCTACCGACGTCAGGCACCACCTCCAGCCCTGGAACTCACACTCTAGTGAGAAAAACGTCAATCATGCCTATCCAAATCATGATTATTCCTCACCCATTCAAGAGATTGTGCTCATTTAACCCTCAAAGCAGCCCTCTGGAGTCGGGGGTCTCTGCTGCTCAAATGAGAAAATGGGGTTCTGAGAGGCGCGGCGCCATGCCCTACTCGAAGCCCCAGAGCCGGCGAGTGGCAGCCCCACTCAGAGGGGTCTGGGGAGGGCTCTCTGCTTCCTCTTGGTAACTTCTGTCTCCCCGTCCTGTGCACACCAGAGGCTGTGGGGCTGTGGCCCGTGGGGCCGGGACAGGCCTGCTGAGGGGCCTGGGTGCTCCCACTGCAGCCTGGACGAGGCTTTCTCTCCCCACTCCCTCCGAGCCTGCTCCTATTGCACAAAGCGGACGCAGAGTCTAAGAGGACAGTGGCCTTGTCAGGTGGCCAAGCTGGGCACTGTGTACAGCACCAGGTCCTCTTGGCCACAAGAGTCAGAGACAGGGAGGGGGCAGCTCCTGCCACCCACATCCCCAGATCGATCGGTCCATGAGTCCTCGCTGAGCCTGGTCCTGGCTGCACGCTGTGCCAGGCACACAGGGACAGCCCAGCCCAGAGCCTCCACGTTGCTTCCCATGTTACCAATGCCACCAAACACTACCAGGCTCGGAAGGACCAAACTCCTCAGGTGGCAGGAAAAGAGCCGGCACGCACCTGGGCTGCAGGCCCTAGCATCCCTGCCTTTCCCAGCCTCATAGTCTCTGGACAGACAAGAGACCCCCATCACCCCAGGACCTGTACCCTACAGAGGCCTGGAACCACCCACCCTGGGCCACAGGGACCTCAGGGAGGGTGCAGGCCAGGCCCCTAACACCAGGCAGAGCCGTCCACAGCAGGATCGCCCACCTCGTTGGCTTCCTGGAGCATGGCCACCCTGTCCTGCCTGTGAACTCAGGGGTGGAGACAGCAGAGAGAGGCGGGGGCCATCATTCAGCCCCTCGGAACCCCTCTCCGCCATGCCGTCATTCCTGGAGGCCTTTGTGTGCTGGGCCCTGTGTACAGGCAGAGGTTGGTGCGGGAGGGGAGGCTGGAGTGTGTGCCTCCCACTGGAAGCCCTTGGAACCCCCTCCCCTCCTGCAGGGCAACCCATGCCTTCAAGTTGCTTACAGTCTGTTCCAAGCTTCTTGATCCATCAGGTCAACATCAGGAACTTTATAAAATGCAGATTCCTGGGCTCCTTCCCAGCCTGTTGAATCCTAATCTTGGGGCTGGAGCCCTAGAATCTGTATTTCTTCAAAGCCTGGGACCTGGATGAGAAGGTAACAGTGGCACCCCCTGGCCCAGGCTCTGTGACTGCTCATTACCATTTTTCAGACCCCCTCAGCAGATGCTGTCTTCTTTAATCCCACCTCCCTGCAAAGGATCTGGTAGATGTGAAGTGAATGCCTGCTGGCGGTACTGGTGGGTTGGTCACAGTATGGCCCTCCCCTGGCCGGCAGTGTGACCCCGGACAAAGCACTGCCCTCTCTGGGCCTTGGCTTAGCGGTCTCCAAAGGCAGGTATTTAGTGAGCCACTGATGGTCACCAAGGGCTGCATTAGCACCCAGGAGGTGACCTCACTCGCAGCCTGGGAGGGAGCCAGAGCGGCCTCCGAGGTGTCTCTGGGATTCCCTGTTTGCCTTCTGAAAAATGGGCCCAGGCCATGCAACCATCCTGGACTGCATGGTCTCACACAGAGAACAGAGAAGGCATTCTTCCACACCTAAGAAAAAGAACCACTGCCAGCCCGGGGCCGCCCCTGAACCCTGGCCGAGGCCTGAGGGCTGAGTTCTGGGATTGTGAGGACCCCCGGCTGCTCCTTTGCCCCTCCCCCCTCCTGCCCCACCCCATCCCACACCCCACCCTACCCCCCACCCCACCCCACCCCTTGCTGTGGGCGAGGAGCAGGTGCTTGGCTTCCACTTCTTAGAATCCCTGCGAGGCCCTGGGGTGGGGATGAGCTCATTTACGGGAAGGGGGGGTGGGGGGCTCTCTTCTCACCCGGCCCTGCTAGGGGGGCGGCAAGTGCGTCAGCAGCCCCAGCTCCCAGCCTGCCTCCGGAAATGCCGCCCAGGGCTCAGTCACGAACCTAACCGGGCAGGGGGCGCAGCCGGAGCACTGAGGGGTGTCAGGTGACCTGCGAGGAAGCTTGGCTGGGGGCCTAGAGGTTGTACCGGGGTGCACAGTGAGGTCAACTTCCCCCTTCCTGGGCCTGCACCCTGACACGGGGGTGTGCGCCCCACAGCCCAGCTGGATGTCTCCTCCGCTGTCTGCCTGTCTGTCTGCTGTGCCCTGGCCCAATGTGGGCGCTGCACCTCTGCTGGGCTCCCCTGGCACCCACGGGACCTGGGTTCTTATCAACAACCTGCTTCAAGGGGTTTGCCTGTCAGGGTCCTGGGGTGTGGGGGAGACCCCAGCCAGGGCCTGGCCCGGACAGCCCTGCTTCCCTCCTCTCTCTGCCCTTCCCTCCCTCCTCCACTTCTCTCTGCAGCTATTTAAAGCAAGTGGTGGCCGTGGGAAACTGCTTCAGATCTGTGGTTTCATCTCCTTCAGCACAGGGCCGGGCCTCTGCTCTGCTTGCTCTGGTGACTCATCCAGAGTGAGAAAAGCCTTTTTGTTGTTTGATGCTTGCTGGAGGCTCTGTAGCCTGAGAACCTGGCCCGATGGGGCCTTCCCTGCTGGGACTCCTGGGAGGCGTTGGGAGTGCCCAGGGCAGCCCTTTTGTTTCATCCCCAGACCCAGGGAGCCCGGGGCCCACGGAGCCCCTGTGGCTGAAATGCTCTGCTCAGGATGAGGCTGCCTGGCTGGCAGCGGTCAGGGGATACCCATTCTCAACACCCAGCTCGGCCACCACTTCCTCCAAGAAGCCTCCCTGATTCCTCCAAAACTTCAATCCATCTCCACCTTAGAGGCTCAGTCCTCTAACCCTCAGTCTTCTCATTTATGAGACGGAGCAACGGGTTCCAGCTTACAGATCTGGGTGAAGATGAACTGCAGAGCACACGCAGATGCTCAGTAGGTGGGACTCGTGCTAAGATTTGTCGAGCGCACTGTGTGCTAACTGCTTTACAGGAATGGTCCCACTGAATCCCAACAGCTCTGTGCAGTGTTGGGATTCGGCAGGACCATTCATGTAAAGTAATATTCCCATTATACAGATGAAGAAGCTGAGGAACGGGGAGGGTCAAGCCATTTACAGATTGTCTCACAGTTAGTAAGCAGCAAAGTGACATTCAAACCTAGGCCATGTGATACCAGAGCCCCAGCCATTAGCCACTGTGCCAACCTGTCCCCGGCAAACATCAGCTAATAAAGATTTGGACTCAAGGCTGTAAAGGGCATGCCCCTTCTGTTCAGAGGCTTTGCACATGCTGTTCCCCTGCCTGAAGCACTGACCCTTCCCCACTTGCCTGACTGTATCCTCCCTATCCTCAGAGATGGGCTTGAAGGTCACTTCCTCCAGGAACTTTCCAGAATTGGCTCTGTCAGTTACCCTGGTGACGCATAATACCTCTCTGCATACTCACTACCATGGCAGCTAAATCGCTGTTTCCGCCTGTGTCCCACCCAGACTGTGGATGTCCCAGGGTAGAGATGGGTCTAGCTTCCCATTGTCCCATCCCCACAGCAAGCACAGTCCCTGGCACACAGTAGGCCCCAGGATTTGTGGACTGAATAAGCACCACCAATAAGCCAGAGGCTGGGAGAAGCCTGGAGCTGCAGTGGCCATAAAAGTTTTCCAGAAGCTTCTCTGCCATTATACAGAAATGCCTTTGATGACCCCTGGAGGATGCAGGGCTTGAACCTGCTGCCTGATGAGGATTTGGGGGGGACAGGAGGTCTCAGAGGGGCCTGCTCTCCCAGGGCAGCAGGGCCACCCCTCCACGGACATGGAGATCCCGGGCTATTTGTGATGGTCTTGGAGCATCATGGGAGGAGGGAGGAGGGTTCCCTGTCCTGCTGCCACTCCCCACTGCCCTGAGGCCCCAAGAGGAAGGACCACTTAGCTTCATCCTTGGGAGTCAAAAGATCACCAGGGCCAGAGAGAGGTTCTGGGAAGAGCTGGGCACAGAGAGTCTTGGGTGTTCTTGGTCTTGGAGGAGCTGGGGTCCCTTGAGTGATGGACTTCAGAGTGAGGCTGGGCTGCCCCCATTGAAGGAACAGCAGCCGCCATCTAGAGATGTCCAGTGAGTGCCTTGAGGGCTGCCATTGATGCAGACAGCTGTGACCACAGACCTGGATCCTGGCAGCAGAGGCCACGAGTGGACCACAGCATGCTTCCCAGCGGCCATGCCAGGATGGGTGGGGAGCAGCTTATCTGACCGCGGAGCAGCCATGTCAGCAAAGGCATCGCCCTTTCTGCCCACATAAGGGCTACAGGAACTTCAGCAGCCACACCAACAGGGGCAATGCAGTGGTCAGTGGGTGCAGCCAGGCCAGCAAGGCAGGGAAAGGATAGATGACCACAGAAGAGGCCACAGCAGCAGCCACGCCAGGTAGGGATTGTGCAGAGGAGCAGGGGCACACCAGCAACAATAGTGCAGCTGGCTTTGGAAACAAATACTCCCTTCTGACATCAAATGCTTTGAGGATCCTGGAGGGGCTTGGGCTTCAGTGCCCACCACCTGCCATCATGACTGCCTCCTCTGTGGGTTCCTCCTGGTGGCCTCAGAGGCCCAGCAAGAGGCAGCATGGGCCAGGGAGGCACAAGAAGCCTAAACACAGGGAAACCGAGGGCAGGAAGTCATAGAATGGCAGGAGAGAGGCAGGGTCCCTGCAGGGGCCTGGGGGATTGGGAGAACGAGGGCCACCCTGGACACTGGTGTCTTCAGAATGCTTCTCATGTCCTCCTCCTCCCTCCAGGCCTTATCCTGCCTGTGAGCACTGTCTGCTGCTCTCCCGGTTCCATAGACAAGGACACAGGGGCTTAAAGAAGTCTGGGAATGTGGAAGTCAGCGAATCTGGAAGTCGGGGAGCTCCAGCTGCAGGCCTCTGACATTTGCCTTCTTTATTACTATGGAGCCATGCTGCAAAGAAAGGGCCTGAGGACTGGAGGCGGCTGGCCCTGGGCAGGTCTTTTGGGGCCTCAGTTTCCCCACCTGTGAAACCGAACACTTGGCCTTCACCATCGTCACCTAATGATAATAACAGTAATAGGCTGGGCACGGTGTCTCACACCTGTAATCCCAGCACTTAGGGAGGCTGAGGTGGGTGGGTGGCTTGAGCCCAGGAGGTCAAGGCTGCAGTGAGCCGTGATTGCACCACTGCGCTCCAGCCAGGGCAACAGATCTAAGACTGTGTCTCAAAATAATAATAATAATAATAATAAATTTATCCAGGGCCCCGGAAATTAGCTCTGGCCTGTCTGGGACTGTTCATACCTGTGCCAGCCAGATCTGATTCCTGCTTTGACCCAAATCTTGCCTATGGTTCAGCCTTGCCAGCCCCGGGGACAGGGCGCACTGTGTGCTGTGGAGACTTGGGCACTGCCCGCTGCCAGCCAAGCTGCCCCCAGGAAAGCCCTGAGTGCCCAGGCTCTGTTAGGCCTCGGCAGGGGGCCCATAGCTGTCCTCCAGAGCTTCCAGCCTGAGAAGGAGTGGCCCACAGCTCTCCTCCAGCCCTCCTCAGATCACAGAGCAAAGATTTCTCCTCCAAGCTCGTCGCATCCTCATGCCAGCTGGGACGGTGGACAAGAAAGAAGCCACAGGCACCTGCTGTGCTTAAAACAAAAATTTTTTAAAATGGTCTTGGCCGGACGTGGTGGCTCTCACCTGTAATCCCAGCACTTTTGGAGACCCAGCACTTTTGGGCAGATCATGAGGTCAAGAGATCAAGACCATCCCAGCCAACATGGTGAAACCCCCTCTCCTCTAAAAATACAAAAATTAGCTGGGCGTAGTGACGCATGTCTGTAGTCCCAGCTACTCGGGAGGCTGAGGCAGGGGAATCACTTGTACCCAGGAAGAGGACATTGCAGTGAGCCGAGATCGCACCACTGCACTCCAGCCTGGCAACATAGAAAAACTCCGTCTCAAAAAAAAAAAAAAAAAAAAGTGCTTGTGACGAGCTTCCCTGGAAATCCCAGAAGGGAAGTTTGGGAAGGATTCTGAGACAGGGGTAGCTGATGATCTTGAGGGCGACACACCTGTCCAGGATCCCACAGTGAAAGTGCAGAGCCAGCAGGGGAGGCTGGTGGCCGTGCCTCCCCCAACTCGCCTCTGATCAGAGGTGGAGCTGAGCTGACCCAGGGCCCGACTTGACCATGACCTCAGGAAGATCTGGGATGGAGGCTCGGACGCCTGCCTGGTGCAGAGCCACCTGACCAGGCAAGGGGAATCCCACCGCCAAGTGGCCGTGGGAATGCAATGCCCCTCCCCAGCCCATCCTGCATCCCCTGTCTTTTGCATATGACAGATCGTCTGACCTGAAGCCCTGGCTGGATTCCAGTCCAGCTCAGACAAAAAAATTCCCCTGTGGTTTGAAATGGATCTCAGAAATCACTTCCTGTGCCCTATGGGAGGTGGGAGCAGAGCAGGGCCAGAAAGGGGATGACCTGGTTGTCAGTTTCCATAGATGCACCTGGGGCTCTGGTGTGAGAGTCTGCCCACTGAGGGCGCCGTCCTGGCCAGGCCTAGCTGGGTGGCTCCTGGCAAATCCCTCTCCTCTGAAATACATGTGCCTGAGGGCAATTCTCTGGCATCTGTGGTTTTAACTACTTTGTCCTCCTGAGGCACCAGAAGCAGCGTAAGCTAGAGGCTGAGCCAGGGGGTATTGGGGAAAGACTAAGGCTTTGAATCCGAGATTTAAAATCAAATGCGGGCCCCACCACTTACTTGCTGTGTGGCCCTGGGCAAGTGACTTCACCTCTCTGAGGTCTTTGCTCCATCTTTGCATTGATAATACTAGTAATAATCACAGGATGGGAACCCTTTTTTCTGCCAGACACTCTTCCAGTGACTCCTCCCCAACGCGGCCCATCCACCCTCCAGGGTAGAGGCTCTGAAGATCCCTTGTGGGAGATGAGGGCGCAAGGCTTGGCGTGAACCCTGCCCGCCCGACTCCAGATGCCCTGGCCTGTGCCACCTGCCATGTGAGAGGCAGCCTTGCAGATGAAAGGAGGTCATTTGGGAGAAGTTTCCCGCTCACTGCGCTCAGCCGTGGAAATCACCCTATCATTGTCACCGTTACTCACTTTCCTCCTTCCCTAGTGAGGCTCGTCCCTGCCTCCGAAGTCCAGCTCCTGTCCACTGCTCCCCATGCGATGCCCACTGCCTCTGTCTAGAAGCCTCCTCTGCGCTCTCTGCCTTCCAACACCCAGGGCTGTGCCCCCACCGGGTGAAGGCCTGTGGCTCAGCCCCCTCATTTCAGAATTGGGGAGTCAGCCACCCCACAGTGGCCCCAGCACGTGCAGCCCCCCAGCCTATTCTTCCCCTACTTTCTGGGTCCTTTCCCAGAGCCAGCGCCTCCTGCCACCAGGCAGCCAGGCCACTGGGATGGCTGGCTAAGCTCCTGGCTTCAGCACATGCCTGTGGTAGCTTCATCCCTGGCTGGCTTTATCCCTTCATCTTTTTTGCCTGCAAGATGGCCTCTGTGGCCTCTAGAATGTCTTCTCTGAGTGCCCGAAAGTCCACCAAGAGCGCACCATCCTCCGGAATCAAGCAAGCAGTGTGGTACCTGCTAAACCCCCCAGGGAAGATGGGAGCCAGGAGAACTAACAGGGCATGGGGGTTGCTGCAGGGGAGTGAGGTGGTCAGTGCCCAGGGCACGGTCACAGAGCAGTGTCTGAGACGGAGGGCAGCCACCAGCAAGGGGTCTTTGCTCCTCTCCCTCCGCTGGGCGCTTTAGGTGCCCCTGGGCTCTGCAGCAGGCACTGGGGTTTGAAATGTAGGCAGAAAAGATGAAGGCTTCCTTCCCCCCATTCTCCCCAGTGCCCATACCTCAGCTGGTTTCCTCGTTCACTCATTCGACCACACAGCAATTGTGTATTGAGCCTCTACAGGGTACCGAGTGCCACTGGGTCCTGCAGCTTGCCTGAGTCCTAACCCTAGTGCGCACCCCACCTCTGTCCTCTGCAGGTCCCCTTCTCTCCCTGACTCTCCTCCACCCTCATCAGCCCCAGGACTCAGGGAGCTGGGACAGAACCCAAAGAGAGATGAACTCGTGGTCCTCAGCTGTGAAGGTGGCTTTGGTTTTTCAGCTGCAAATCGCACCCATATTAGGGGCCCGCGGGAAGGAAGATGACTGCGCCAGAGCCTGTGTTTTCTGGAAACACCGCGGGTGGTGAGAGGTTTTCCAGGCCCTGTCTTAGGCCAGCAGGCAAGATTTGAATCACTGAACTGTCATGAGGTGTCTCCCAGGTCCCGGGTCTAGCATCACCCCCTGAGAGCACCAGGAAGTAAAATGCCGTAGACACAGAGGTCCCCTGAGACCCACAGAGAGCGCACAAAACACTCACCCAGTGCTGACTTGGCGCCAAGCCCTTCCCATGCCTTTGGCTGTTTAATTCTCAAAACCTGTGTGTGACAAGAGCTGTGACTCTCACTCCACGGATCTACCCTCTCCAAAGCTTAGCTCCGAACTGCAAGGCTGCAAAGCCCCATCCTCCTGGTGCCCACCTCGCCCACCCCAGCAGCCGAGCCCTTCTTAGGGTAAGGACCTGCTGCGAGGAGAGAGGAGGAGCTGTCACCTACAGACAGGGTGCAACTCCCCACCCGCAGAGGGGACTCAGAAAATGTCTGTTGACAAACAATCCTGTTTTCATAAAGCCAAAACTTGCAGTATATGTGCACAAAAGAAAAATACTGGAATGGAATGCACCCAAATGGTACTATACATTTTTTTTTTTTTTTTTTTTTGAGACAGAGTCTTGTTCTGTCACCCAGACTGGAATGCAATGGCACAATCTCGGCTCACTGCAAACTCTGACTCCCAGGTTCAAGCAATTCTCTGCCTCAGCCTCCCGAGTAGCTGGGATTACAGGCGCCCACCACTACGCCCAGCTAATTTTTGTATTTTTAGTAGAGACGGGATTTCACCATCTTGGCCAGGCTGGTCTTGAACTCCTGATCTCGTGATCCCCACCTGCCTCGGCCTCCCAAAGTGCTGGGATTACAGGCCTGAGCCGCTGTGCCAGGCCAAATGATACTACTCTAATGAAGAAGATAAGGAATGTGATTTTCTTGCTCTTTCCTGTGCTTATCTGTATTTTCTACATTTGTTGCACAGAAGTTAAAAGAAAAGAAAAACCATAAAAGTTAGGAAAGCCAAGCGCCTCCTCCAGCGCTGACTGAGGGCTTTGGGGAGAGGTGGTCTGGGGTGGCTGTGGTCAGCAGCACCGGCCCCTGGGGGCTGTCAACAAGCAAGAGGAGACAGAGACCAGCAGCCCTGGCTGGCCTCCCTGGATGCCCCTCTCAGAGCCAGAAGATGCCACTTTGATCATCTTGGGGTGCAGGTGATGAGGGAAACAGAGTAACTTTGAGAGCAAGCGGTGAAGGATGAGGATTTTGGGGTCAAGAGACCTGGGACGCCCAGCTCACCAGCTAACCTAGAGTATACCCTGTGGCAAGTCATTGCTCGTCTGAGCCTCAGCTTCCCCATCTGCAAAATGGGTTTCTGGAAGGCTATCATGAGGACTAAGGGACACGGCGCATACAAAACAACCAACTAGTCCCTAGCATGCAGCAAGCGCACAAACAAGGGTAGCTCTTGGTCACTCTTTTTTTTTTTTTTTTTTTTGAGATGGAGTCTTGCACTGTCACCCAGGCTGGAGTGCAGTGGCACGATTTCAGCTCACTGCAGCCTCTGCCTCCTGGGTTCAAGTGATTCTCCTGCCTCAGCCCCCCGAGTAGCTGGGATTACAGGCGCATGCACCACCACACCTGGCTAATTTTTTTATATTTTTAGTAAAGATAGGCTTTCACCATGTTGGTCAGGCTGATCTTGAACTTCTGGCCTCAAGTGATCCACCTGCCTCGGCCTCCCAAAGTGCTGGGATTACAGGCATGAGCTCTCCCACCTGGCTATTTTTCTCCTCTTCCACTCCCCCATGGCCATTAGGAAAAGCCTGGCCTTGGCACTCAGGCTGGAAGTCGGCTGGAGGGGATTTGGACCTAATCCCCTTGGTGTAAGGTGAAGAGTCAAATTCAGGGAGGGGAGGAGGTAAAAACAGTCAGACTCCTCCCTCTGCCACACCCAGCTACTTCCAGGCCTCATTGTCCCAGAGCAGAAAGTGTGGGGTTTGGATGCTCCCGGGGACCTGAGATCCACATCAGTCCTCCCAGTGTGAGATTCTAACACTTTCCTCAGCATGGGCCTCTCCCTGTCTTCACGCCCCACCCAGTCCCGCCCTGGCCAGGCTCAGGACCCAGGGAAACCAGGAGGACCAACCAAGTTCTCCTTCTCACTCTCTGTCTTAGTCAACCCCACCACACCATGGAGGTGACTCAGAGGAGACAAAGCCCCAAACCACACCCCATTCACAGCGTGGAGGGGACCCTCGCTCCAGGGCTGTTTCCCCAGGGTCTGCTCTGCCTTGCCAGACACTCTCCAGCTCCCTAGGAAGAGGAAGATGGAAGCTGGAAAGATGGAGGCTGGAGGGATGGAGGCTGGAGTCATAGAGGCTGGAGGAATGGAGGCTGGAGGGATAGAGGCTAGAAGGATGGAGGAATGGGAGGGATGAAGGCTGGAAGAATAGGGGATGGAGAGATGGTAGGAACAGAGGCTGGAGGAATGGAGGCTGGAGTCACAGAGGCTGGAGGAATGGAGGCTGGAGTCATAGAGGCTGGAGGAATGGAGGCTGGAGGGATGGAAGGATGGAGGCTGGACGGATGAAGGAGGAAAACAAAGAGCAGGAGGGGTCTGGGCACTAGGCTGTGGCCTCAGCTGCTGGGCCTGTACCATGGCAGGACATCTGTGAATCCTGGGGACACTTTTGGCTGGTTCCAAAGTCAGACAAAGCATGAACCTCTCTCTGCTACAACCCTAACGAGAAAGTCTGATGCAGAGACCGTGAGACACTGGGGACCCCCGTTTGTTCACCTTTGTTCCGTTGCTCACTTGTTCAACAAACACGTGTGAAGCCCCTGCTTGCTGCCACGCACTGGGCTGGGCTCAGGGTTTCCAGATGAATCAGGCCTGCTCCCCGGGGGCCTCCCAGTCTGTCAGAAGAGAGACAGACCTTGAAACAAATAATTAAAGACATGAATGAAAGTCTCTGACACAAAAATACACAAGACCGGTGAACACAGAGGAGTCACTGAGACAGGCTTAGGGTCAACCAGAGGGAGAGCTCAGACCTCCACCCAGTAGGGTGGGCGGTGGGAGGCTGGGGTGGCGTGACCCTGAGGGATGCTGAAGGACCCACCACTGCTCCTGTGACCGCCCCCTGACATGTCTCAGGAAAGCGACACCCCCTCAAATATCCAACACGAGAGAGGCCCTGTGTAGACACCGGCATGGGTTTTGGACATGGGCGATTCTCACAGATCCATTTCTAGGCCTTGATCTGCAACCCACTTGCTTCACACCGCTGTGCCTCCGTTTTCTCATCTGCCAAGTGAGAGGTCTGGATTTGGAGATGATTATTACAGCTAATATTAGCTGGGCATTCACTGTGTACCAGGCGTCACGCCAGACGCTCTGCACAGGTGCCTCGCTCAGCCTTCACATCCGCACAGTGAGGTAAGTGCCGCCTTTTAATAGCAGAATGCTCTTATCCAATGAGGGCAAAACCAGTGGTTGGTTAATAGAAAAAAAAAATGAATGCAGGAAATCTTATGATACGTAAAGTAGGCATTTTATTGAACGTAACACGTGCGCGTGTACCTTTATGAGATGATCTTCTGATGCCGGGCCAAGGCTGCCTTTGAGACCAAGGCTGGGGTCCTACCTTGTTTTTCTTGCATAAAACCTACCTGTGCAGCAGCCTTTATGGCTCGAATTAGGAGTCCTTTAAAGTGGAGGGGACCTTAGAGGCGCTTGTGAAGCCATCTGAGTGCAGACTCCCTCTGGATTTTTAATAACCACCCCCTCCCTCCAGGTTTAGTCTACAACTAACTTGACGAAGGTTTGTGATGGATTTTAACTGTTGTCTTCCCCAAACTTTTGTAGCTGTCTTGCCCACACTGCATTTTTTCTATCGTTGACACCTTACCTATAACTGGGCCTTCCCAAAGTCCTTTCTTGGTTTTCAGCCACATGACTCTCTGACCCATTCACAGTCTGGTCTCGTTGGTCTGGCCACTACCGCCAGCAGCTGCGGCAGGGCAGCTAGTAGGGGCAGCCTAGGTGGGAATGGCAGTGGCTGGCCTGCCTGGAACATTCGGGAAGCTGTGGCATCCACTAATCTGTCTCTCAAGGGACAGGGAGAGTGTTTGTTAATCCAGAGTGGGTTGAACTGAGGTCTTTTAAGGCAGTTCCTATAGTTTGATTCCCATTCTACAGGCGAGGAAACTGAGGTTCGTGAAGTCACCTCCCCATGGCCAATGTAGGCTCGTCTAGCTGGAATCTTAACCCAGGTCTGTCTGGCTCCACATTCTTCATCCTCACACCCTGCTGCCTCCTCGTCATCACCGAGGGAGACCCTGTGAGCCTCTGGCTTTCCTGCTGGAAGGACTTAAAGGGTCTCTCTGGCATGTGGGATTTGAGGTACATTTAAACATTGTCCACACTGAGCCTGAGTACGGAGGATGGCCACTGACCGCTGCCACCGACCGCGCCCGGAGCAGGGCCTGTCTCCCTTGGCCTCTGTCCCCACAGCCAGCGGGTATGCAGCAGGTGCTCATGAGTGTCTGTGAAGCTGGACAGGAGCAGTCAGGATGCCTCTTGTGTTTCTGCCAGTGTGGCGGGCATCTGCTCTGGGGCATGCACTGGGCTGGGTCCCAGGATCTAACAGGGAGGAGAAGCCAAGAGAATCACGGGCTCTTGCAGGGGGTTCCATGCCCCCATCCAAGCCTGGTCTGCTCAGACTTCCTCTGAGGGGACAGGGGGTTGTTAAAGTGCAGAGGATGTGGATTTTGGAGTCGGACACATCCGAGCTCCAGTTCCAGCTCTGCCACTTACTGGCTGGGCGTGTGACCTTGGACCAATGGCCACCTCTCCGAGCCTCAGTGCAAACAACAATGCCCCCTTCCAGGCCCTGGGTGGGCAGACCCCCAGCAGGGCTAGGAAGAGAACACTCCCTCGAGCCCTGAGGAGGAGGAGGCCCACAGGCAGGAGGGGCTTGGCTGTGGATAGGGGACCCGGCAGGCAGCTCCCAGCACTTCCGACCGTTGGTGGCTGTGGAGAGCGACGCGGTATGCAGGGGAAATGAAAAGAGGCCAGACACCGTCCAGGCCGCAGCACGCAAGGGGCACCTCAAGCCGCGCCTTTACTCCCTCCCAGGCTCAGAAAGGGGAAGGCAGCCCAGACCAGGAAGTGGCCAGCTTCTGATGGCCACCGCATGGGGACCGCGCCAGCCCCAGCAGGAAGTGGCCTGCCCCTTCCCACCCGCTGCCGAGCCAGGCCCTCCTGTGCTCACATTTGGGAAACAGCCGGCCTGAAAGTCCCTGTTCTCGGGTCTGTTCTGGGACCAGCACTGCATTCTTAGAAGCCCGGCTCCGGCCGGGGGCTCCGACGTTGTGGCCGGGGGTCTGCAGACCTGGGTTCTAGGCTCTGCTCTGCCACTTCCTCGCCCTGAGGCCTCAGCCAAGTTGCTTCCCCGTCTGAACCTGTTCCTCATCTGCTAAATGGGATGATCAGCCCCACCAGCCACCTCAGAGGGACAATGAAAATGGGGAGTCCTGAAAGGCCAGAGCTGGAAAGTCCCCAAAGGCTCCTTACAGAGGAGGCAGGCGGGAAAGGAGAGAGATTGTCCTGAGTCCCACAGCCAGTGGGTAGCAGGGCCGTGAGGTTCTGGAAATGCATTGGGTTGTAGGACTTGGCCCAAGCCTCACTCATTCCTTCCTAGCTGTGGGACCTTGGCCGAGTCAACCAAGAACCCTGGGCCTTTTCCTACAACGAGAGAGCAAGCCTCATCTCCCGGGGCTTCTGAGGTGCGCAGATGCTCTGTACCGTCCTGTGAACTGGAAGGGCTTCCTGCTGGAGGTGGACAGGAACTCACATCTCAAGCATTCCTGTTCTTTGATGCCCACTGCCCTGAACTCCGAATGCAAGGAGTGGGTTCTGGTACCCAGGAAGCCGCCTGCGGGGAGGACTCCTCTTGCTTGTCTCTTCCCCTGCCTCCCCACACTGGGGAGAGGTGGCAGATCTCTTTCCTTGATTCTGAGTCACTGGAGGCTGTGCTCTTGGAGGAGCTGCGTGTGAAGTCACCTCTCCCACATCAGCAGCCAGAGACGTCATTACCACTGACACTGTGGCTTTTACCCACCCAAAGCCCCGTCTCCTGCTGGTTGGCAGAGTCCTCCATAGACCTGGAGCCCAAACAGCCTTTGTGGGGCAGCCGAGCAGTGAGGGGGAGGTTGGATGGGACCCGGAGCAGCCCTCCTGCACCAGGCTTCCTGATGCCGTTGGCACCACTGCCCAGTCCCAGCTCGGCCTTCCCAAGAGAGGGCCTCAGGCTAGCCAGTCCTAGATGGCAGAGCTGGCAGAGGAGGTAGAGGCTAGCCCATTGAGGGCACAGAATGAGAGTCCATGGGCCTGAAGAAGAGCTGGGAACCACAAATCCCACATGGAATTATGGGATGTGAGTGGGGGGGTGTGTGTGTGTGTTCATACACACTCATATCTGCATTTCCCAAGGAGGAGGGTCAGATTTCACAAATTCTCAAAGACAGAAATAACAAGTTCAGGATCGGGATCTTTCTCCCTTTTTCCATTCCCAGATGAGGAAGCTGAGGCACAGAGAAAAATTTATCTCACAGCTCTTACAGTCAAGATAAGGAAGGGTACTTGATGTTCCAATTATGACTTCCTTTTTCTGGTTCAAAAAAGTTCCCTAGACAGTTCAGAGGGAGCCTCTAGCCCATCCTCCTGTCCCAGAACATTGGTGGTAGCTGTGGCTGGGGGACAGTGAGCTCGCCCAGGAGAGGAGGTTAGGTCTCCTGAACCAAACCCCAGAGCTAGAGCTCCCACCAGCACTACCACCAGCACCACCAGCACCATCACTATCAACACTAGTGTAATCACCACCAGCATCACCATTGCCCCATTACCACCACCGCTGCCATCAACACCAACACCACCTCACCATCACTACCAGCACCACCATCAACACCAACGCCACCATTATCATGAGCACTGCTACAGTCATCACCATCACCATCACCAGCAACACCCCATCATCACCACCAACATCACCACCATCACCACTTGTATCACTATCAACCACCACCAATAACACCACCAGCATCACCACTGACACCATCAACACCATCCCCATCATCTCCACCATCAACACCAGCATTACCACCACCATCACTCCCCTCACCAAAAACTACACCATCACCACCACCATCACTACTACCACCATCACCACTATCATTCCCATCACCAGCACCACCATCAGCACTACCAGCATCAACACCATTACCACAAGCATCAGCACCACCATCACCACCATCACTACCATCACCACCATCACCACTACCATCACCACCATCACCACCATCAC
>NW_016107402.1:2824948-2837904 GCF_001604975.1 Cebus imitator
ACTACCATCACTACCATCACCACCATCACCACTACCATCACTACCATCACCACCATCACCACCATCACCACCATCACTACCATCACCACCATCACCACAACATCACTACCATCACCACCATCACTACCATCACTATTAACACCACCCTCACTACCACCATCACCACCATCACTATTGACACCAGCATTGCTGACTACCAGCATCACTATCAACACCATCACCACTACAGTCACTACTATCACTATTGACATCACCACCACCACTATTGACACCAGCACTATCAGACTACCAGCATCACCATCAACTCCATCATCACCACCACCACCAACAATACCATAACCACAAGCACCACCGGCACCATCATTGACACACAGTCTGCGTTAGAGACTGAGCTAGTCATCTTGCCTCCACCATTACCCTGCTGGTGGGAATCGGGATACCCAGCTCAGGGATACCCAGGGGTATCCCACCTTGGGGACAGCCAGGGGTGGGGTGAAAATGAACCTCCATGCCCTGAGGCAGGTGAGGACATTCTGAATGGAAAATGCCAATTGCAAAATGAGCTCAACTGACCTGACCTCACATCAGACCCCTTCAGGGATAGTAGGAGAAAGGTACATGTTGGTCCTTCCATCTCTCCACAAATATTTACTTTCCATTATTTTAGCTGACACCTGTGCAGCACTGATTGGGCACTGTTTTAAGTACTTTAGATAAATGAACTAATTCAACCCTTGTAGTAACCCTAAGAGGTGGGTAGTATCGTTATCCCTATTTTGCAGTTGGGGAAACAAAGGCACAGAAGTGAAATAGCTTGTCCAAGGCCAGGCACTTAGTAAATGGCAAGGCCAAGACTTGAACCCAGGCATCCCAACACGCAGGGTCCACGCTCCTAACCACTATACTCACTGTCAGATCGAAGGAGCACAGGACATGACAAAGAAAATCCCAGCTGTGCAACCCCGCAAGTGACTGTGATCTCCTTGAAGGCATGGGCCATATTGTTTGCACTGCTGTGTTCTCAGGGCTTACCACCAGGCCTGGTATACAATAAGGGCTCAATAAAAGTTGGCTGAGTAAGTGAATTGATTGGTAATACTGGGTTTCAAACCCTTCCCCCAGCACCTGTTCCTTCTCCCCTGGGCCACACTTGAGGGCAGTCACTGAAGCTGTAGTTCTACTGCCAGCCAACAGAGGGCAGCATGTATAATAGGGTGAGACTTACAATAGGAGCCAGGAAGAAGGAATTAGGAGGAGGAGGAGGCAATACTTTGTGGCAGGCATGAATGCAATTATTGATTAAAATTGTGACAAACCTTGGGACCTACCACATGATGTGACATCATGGCTGATATTTTCTATTTCCATCACACCAGCTGAGGAAACTGAGGTTCAGAAAAGGAAAGGTCATTGCCCAAGGTCACACAGCAAGTGAGTGGCAGAGCCAGGCTTAAAAAATCTATGTCTCCTGGGCTCTTTCCCCACTAGAACTCAAGAAACAGCTGACAGATTAGAAGATAGACCAAGCATCTCCCTGTCTGTCAGAACAAGAAGACAATGTGGGCTCTGGAAGAAGGATGTTGAAAGCTACCAGCCAAGGCAAGCCCCTAACCCTGCTTCCCATCCCACCCATCCTGCCCCACCCCCACCCCATGCCCCAGCCCCATTCCCCACCCCACTCCTTACCCCCGCATGCATAGCCAGGCCGCCCCCTGGTGTCTGTGACTGGCATACGCAGATGCACACTCTCGATTTTGTCAATCCATCTGCCGTGAGGATGCATCTCCACTTTACAGACCCCGGCCTGACCACAGGCTGCTGGGGCAGCAAGGGATCAACAGCACAGGGTTCCAGTCCCTACAGGGACTTACAGCCCAAAGGGTGAGGCAAGATGGCCCCAGAACAGAATACAGAGCTCGTGTGCCTGAGTTCCTGGAATTACAGCCAATGGCCACCCCAAGCACCCAGCACTGCACCCAGCACTGCACTCAGCGCTGTGGCTGTACCACCTCTTTTAGGCCACGCCATCCTGTGGGGTAGGTGCTTGTATTCACCCTCACTGACAGCTGAGGAAACTGAGGCCGAGCAAGAGGAGGTAACCTTGCCATTGGGACCCACACTGGCTGATTTCCAGTCAAGGGCTGGTTCAGCTGCCCCATGCAATAACCCCTGTAGCTCTGAGTAAATGTGGTCAGCTTAGACTGGAGTGGTCTTGGAAGGCTCTCAGGAGGAGGTGGGGCTCCACTGCCTCAAAGACAAGACCCAACTCCTCACCATCACCCACTGGTGACAACAATCATCACAAGAGCATGTACCATGCGTTAAATACCTAGCGATGGGTGCTGCAGTTTAAGTACTTTACATGGATTGTTTATTCATTCCTTCACTTGAACACTGACTGAGCATCTCCTATGAGCTCGTGTGCCTGAGTTCCTGGAATTGCAGCCAATGGCCACCTGTGTGCCAGGTGCTGGATCACAACAGTGAACAAAACAGACAAAAATTCCTGACCTCATGAGACTGATATTCTGGACATGGGAGAAAGATAATAAGCAAAATAAAAGTATACAGTGTGTGCCAGTGATCATGTGATAACTTCTAGAGAAAAATAAATAAGGAGGAGGAGAGAAGGCATTTGGGGAAGGTGATAATACTTTAAGCTTTGTGGTCAGAGGAGGTTCCCTGAGATGACATTTGAGCAGAAAGCAGAAAGAACCACTTGGGTGTCTGGGGAAGAGCATTCCAGGCAAAGGGAACAGCTGTGCAAAGGCCCTGAGGCACCGGCCTCCTTGACTCATCTCATTCAACCTTGAGTTAGAAACCACCGTTGCTCGCATTTCATAGATGTCCCTAGTTAAAGAACACTTTCTACATCTGCCAGAGTGTAGCAGGAGCGGCTGCGGGAAATGGATCTCTCAAACACCGAATAAAGGTGGGAAGAGTTTATTCAGCCGGGAGACCAGGCAGTAATTTGTCGAAAGCCCAGCTCATTTAACAAAGGAAGGTTCTGCCTTTATATAGGCTTATACTTTAGATGTTACACGTGGAAGAATCTTAGGTTTATAGCTTTGGGAATCACATATGAAAGAGTTCCGGTTTACAGTTCCTAAACTGTAGAACTCACAGGCGAAAAGGTCTCTGTTTACAGTTTCAGGAATCACATATGAAAGGGCTCCAGTTTACAGTTTTAGGACTCACATGTGAAAAGGTCTCTGTTTACGGTTTCAGGAGTCACATATGAAAGGGTTCTGGTTTACAGTTTTAAGACTCACATGTGAAAAGGTCTCTGGTTTGATCTTGTTTTAAGTAAAAATAGGGTCTTCCAGAGAGTTTCCCCAAGACCAAGCGTGTTATTTTCAGGAAGGAGATTCAGGAGGCGCCAGCCGGCCTGCTCTCTCCTATTGAGCTGCACAGTGGATGACAGAGGGGGAGGGAATCCCAGATGCCTGGGTCTCCTTCCTCAAGAGAAAAGGCAGGGCAGATGGAGAAACTGAGGCCGAGAAAGGTCAAGCTCAAAGTCACACGGTGAGTCTGTGGCAGAGCTGGAATCCACGTCTTCTGCCTTCTGTACCAGAGCTCTCCTGAGAGTAACTTAAGGTTCTCTAGTTTCTAAAGGAATGCATCGCTTCTGGCACCTCCAAAGCTCAGCCGGGGCAGGATGCAGGCTTCAGAAAGGCTACTGGACCAAGGACCAAGCACATGCACTGAGTCTCAGCCTGGGGGCGGCAGAGCCAGCCTGGGTGCCGTGCTCCACCATGGTGGGACAGAGAGGCCCAGCCACGTTGCCTCCTGCTGCCTTGTCCAGTGTGCCCCCTTTAGAGTAAGGAGACCTACTACTTACAAGGGCTGTACCTCAGGCCCACCAGCAGTGGGGAGTGGCTGAGGACCGTCAGTGACTAATCTCAGGCTGCCCAGCCGCTGCCCAGCGGTCAGCCTGGGGCCAAGGTCAGCAGTCAGCCTGGGGCGGAGGTTTGTGGTTGGATCTGGGGTTGGCAGGTACCCAGGCAGGAGTCAGTATATGGTTTGACTAAGGGACCTGTCTGTGACAAGGACAGCAGTTGGTCTATGTTCAAATCAGGACTTCATCTTCACCAGGGTCAAAGAACGAATGGGCCCAAGTCAGGGCTCAGACACGGCCAGCGTGGCAGGATGTGTCTGCAGAATGAAGCCTGCCATCGTGGGATTACAGGCATAAGCCACTGCACCCAGCCTCGTCTTTTATTTTACGATTTGAATTTTGTATCTGTTTTTTTTTTTTTTAAGACTTCTCTACCCCAATGTCATGAATAACTACTTTCTTCTAAAATATTTTAAATTTTGTTCTTTCCCATGCAGGGCTTTATGTCGTCTGAAATGTGCGTTATGTTTGGTGTGAGGTAGGAATAGCATTTTAGCTCTTCCGTGTGAAGAGCCAGTTGGCCTTGCACGGTTTCTTTATTAAAAGGTTGCTCCGTAAACGCTGATGTCTTCCGCGTTATAAGTGGGTGTGTTCAGAGGTTCTATCTTCCTTTGTTTGAGCATCCTCCTTTAATTACTATATGTTACAATAAGCCATGGTCTCTAAAAAGACAACGCCTTCTTAATATTCTTCTTCAAATTTGCGTCGGTGTATTAGTGTTGCAGGATCTTTGGGGTGTCGCTTTTCTGGCTGGAAACCTCTGTGTGGCTGCCGCAGTGGGGCAGGAAGCTCCAGGTGCCGGCACGGGTGCCAGCTCTTTGTGAGTCTGTGACTGGACCAGGCACATTGCAAGCAGCATCCACAGCCGGCACTGGGGAACTCAGCAGCACCTGGAGCTTGGAGATGCCAGGAACCACAGGGTTCCAGGGAAAGAGTCACAGCTCTGGCTCAGGGAGCACCCAGGCCTGAGCTCCCCGAAAGGCCACAGCTCCTCTCTCTTGGCCTGCAGCATGGCAAGCAAGGGCCACAGCTCAGCCCTGTTTGTGTGATAGCTCTTTAGCCTCGCCATTCAGCAGGTCCCGAGTTCTTGTCCTGCAATCCGGAATAATGAAGTATGAGACAAACGGAGGGTGAGCAAGACGAAGACGAGTTTACTGAGCCGCAGCACAGCTCAGAGGAGACCTGCAGCAGGGAGCTCCTTTCTGCACCCAGGTGTTTCGATGAGTGTGCAGCTCCTAGCAGAGATGGTAGTTCCTCCCTGCAGGCAGGTCCCAACAAGTGTTGCATTCTCAGCAGAGAGGGTCGCTCCTCTCTGCAGCTGGTCATCCTGTTGTCTGCAGCTCTCGGCAGAGAGGAGGCCCTAGAGGGGGTGTCTCCTCTCTGCACGCGGGTTATCCCATTATCTCTGCAGCTCTCAACAGAGAGGGTCGCTCCTCTCTGCAGCTGGTCACCCTGTTGTCTTTGTCCTCTCAGCAGAGAGGAGGACCTGCAGTGGGTTGCTCTTCTCTGCAGGTGGATGGCAGGCCTCCCTCACCTGAAAGCCGGGCCTCGAGGGGAACCCACCCTGTTCCACCCAGGAGCCTGTCTGCCTCTTGCTCCCAGGTTCGTTCATGGCGCCCAGGCTGCTTGCACCCACCAATGGGCACCTGCAGGCCAGCGTCGACCCACCCTTAGCACCCCTAACTTCCGCCCCCATGTTTGTTGGTGCCCAAAGTCTGGAGGGGACCAAGGCAGCAGGGGGCCAGCATGTCAGTGCTGCCCCAAGTGTGTCACCTCTGGCCCGGCTGTGACAGCACACAGGCTTGGCCCCATGTTGCTCTGAGATGGGAGCAGGCACCGACAGTAGGGAGAATCCAGGCAGCGGGAGCAGGCATTTCTGAGCCCGTGAGGCCAGGGGGCCGCATCCTGGGTCCCCAAGAGTGCAGGGATGTCTGGGTTCACAGCTGCAGTTTGGGCAGTCGGTGCACCCAGGAGAATGGGGCTCCCACCTGCTCTCAGGTCTGGAGAGCTCAGGGATGCCCGGGTCCGCAACCATGATTTGGGTGGCTGCAGTGGCACCAGGGGAGCATCCACCTCAACTCAGAAGGGGTGGGGCTCCTGCTTGTCCCTGGCTCTTGCCAGCTCTGTGGAGCACACAGCCCCAGCCATGCCTCCCTGCTACAGCCAGTGTGACAGCAGCAGCCGCTCCAGATGGCCTGCTGATGCCATCATTCGTTTCCTGCTATTGCCATAACGAATTACCACAAACACTGTGGCTTTAAGCAATGCAAATTTATTGTTATACAGCTATGGATTTCAGATTTTTTTCTGAGACAGATAAGGTGTCAGCAGGGCTGTGTTTCTTTCTGGAGGCTCTGAGGGAAATGCATTCCCTTGCTTTTTATCAGTTTCTAGAGGCACCTGCATTCCTTGGCTTGTGGCCTCTTCCTCCATCTTAAAGTGTATCACTCCAATTTCTGCTTCTGTCATCACATTGCCTTTTCCTCCAGCTCTGACTCCTCCTGCATTTGTCTGAGAAGGATAATCCAGGATATTCTCCCCAACTCAAGATCCTTCATCACATCTATAAAGTCTCAGGTATGGGTGGGACTCAGGACATAATCAGTTCTGGGCAAAATTCCTCAGGATGTACAGATTTGTGAAACTAGAAAACAAGTTTTCTGCTCCTGAATACAGTGGTGGGACAACATAAGACATCAGTTACAGACATTTCCATTCAAATAGGGAGAAAATGGAAGGAAAAAAAGAATCACAGTCCCAAGCAATTTCAAAATCCAATCAGACATTGGAGGCAGAGAGGAGGAGGAGGGGAGGGGGAGGGGGACAGGAGGAGGAAGAGGGAGGGGGAGGGAGGGAGGACATAAAGTTCAAAGACAGACAGTCACCCGAGCCACCCGCCTGACTCCCATCACCATCGCCCATCACCAGGGTCTCTGGACCCCACGCCTCTCCTCACTGCCCATGTGTTCCCATTTCTCAGGATCCCTATATCCCGATGGTGTCACAAGCCCTAATAATTAAAAAGTGAGAGTCCCCTTCACCTTCTCCCCCTCCCTACAATTCCCTGCCCCTCCTAGGAGGTGAGCCCGTTAACAGCTTGGCGTCTATTCCACAGATCCTTTTCTGTGCATTAAAAGAACTCTACATGGATATGACAGAGATAGACATGTGTAGGATTTACCTTACAGAAACAGGGCCAAGCTACATACATTTTCTCTGGTTTGTCTTTCTTTTAGGGGTGTGGAAATCTTTCCATATTCATCTATACACATCTATCAACATTCTTAGCTGTTGCAGATGTTATGCTGAAAAGAAAACCGAAGGCTAAGGCTGCCCATACTCCCATAGCTTTTCCGTCAAGTACATAAATGAAGAATTAAAACCCTCCAAATATATCGTATATACTTTTCGCATCCTTTCCCAAGATTACAGCGGCAGAGCTGTGTGGATGCACACTGGTTCAAACATAGTCACGCGTTTTCTTACACAGTGGAATCATGCCAGCCACGTTGCTGTATTATTGATTTTTCTACTCAGCAGTCTGTCTTGGAGATTTTTCCAGATTGGTGCATTTTGACGTCACTAGATTCTGTTCATCTGCTAACTATGATTCCGTTGTCTGGATGAGCCACTGTTCCCCTCTTGATAGACGCTTCAGTTAGTTCCAGGCCTTTGCTATTACTGAAATGAACACCCTTCCATATATATCTCTGCACTCCCCATTCCAGGTCTGAAGTCTGAGGAACTGGGGACAATTGTGTGGTGTCGTGATGGTGAGCATGTAAGACCACACGTCTGCCCTGTGAAAGGAAGATGAATCTGGGGACCCCAAAATCACCCTCCACCCCACGCACGCTCACAACACAGCCTCCTCCAAGCAGCAGAGCTGTTAAGCCTGCCAGAGACTCAGACAGCTGTCAGGCACTACAAATAAACAGGTGAGCTCCTTTGTCTGCATTTAGCAAGCAGGTTGCAGAATTACATCGCCTGGGGCGACCCCACACCCTGGTCTAGGGGAGAGAGGAGAAGCAGCTTCCAGGTCATCTTCCCAGCACCCTCTTGCCTCATGTGTGCCACCCACCCCACCCTCCACTGTGTTCTTCCTTCCTCCAGCAGAGGGATTACCTGGGGAAGGAAGGGGGACAGAGGACTCCTATATGGCCCTGGCAGGCCTCAGAGGCCCATCTGGGAGAAAAGGACTTTGCAGTTTCATTTCCACAAAAGAGGGAGCTCCCAGCACCACCTCTGGGGTCTGGGCAGCTGCTCAGCTGCTTCTCTGTTAAATTGCATCAAACTAATGTGAACCCAAAATGCTCTAAAATTGAAGCAGGAAATTTTGGATCTGCTATTGATCCTTCACTTGGGTGATTCCTGTGACCCGTGTTAGCCACAACCCACCCAAAAGCAACTGCTCTGAAAACAGTGTGTGTGGTTACCTGATTCTGTCCAGTTGCAGATGGGAGGAGCCGTGTGCCCCCCACCCCCAGCTGTTCTCGCCCAGACAGTGCAAAGATAAATACAGAGGAAGGGGTGGGAACCAGGGTGCGGACAAGCAACGCTTCCATTGCCCGCAGAAAGGTTTTCAGGAAAAAGATTTGCTGGCAGAATAAAAGCTCTTGGAGCAGGGCAGCTCTAGGGGCTCCCGGGACCTCCCCCCACAGGTGTCAGGGAAGTAACCCCAGGCCATTCTGCACCACGTCTGCAGCCCCACACCCAGTCTACTGTGCACAGCGTGGGGTGCTCTTTAAAGTACATGATGCCCTGATGTCCTGTGTATGTTAGAATTCGTGTTCCAGAAACAGCATTCTGGAAAGTCAGAACTGAGGCCTTGGAGAGCAAATAGACCAGCAGCTCCCAAGTCTGGCATACATCAGAGTCATCAGTAGCTCTGACATGTGCAGACTCCCAGGACATCTGATTCGGCGTGTCTGGGGTGGCGCCTGAGTATGTGTATTGTGAAAACATTCCAAGCTGAGGACCCTTAATTTCCACGCTAACTGTGTTCTCTGGAGTCTTGGGAATGGCAGAGGGACCCAAGGCTCCTGCATGGTGAGGGGAGTTGAGCATGTGGGACCCCAGGCTCCTCACCTCTTGAACTGGAGCCCCCCACTCTCATCCATTCCACAGGCTGCATCTTCGATTGATTGTAAGACACGCCATGGTTTTATGTACCACTCAGAAAGACACTGCCGGCTGCCGTGGATTCCAAGATGCCCATCAGTCTCATAGGCAGCAAAGGTGAAAATTGTGTTCTAGAATCCACAAAATACTGTGTGCAGACCCCTCCTTCAGTGATGTCCCACAGCTCTTAGAGTGAGCCTCACCTCCTCCACGTGACTCCTGTGTACTCCACCCCCGCCTGCCTCTCCAGCCGCCTCCCAAAACCATTCTCCCCTCTCCTGTGCTCCCACCTTTTTTTTTTTTTTGAGACCAAGTCTTGCTCTGTCACCAGGCTGGAGTGCAGCAGTGTGATCTCAGCTCACTGCAACCTCCACCTCCCAGGTTCAAGCGATTCTCCTGCCTCAGCCTCCCGAGTAGCTAGGACTACCGGCACACACCACCATGCCTGGCTAATTTTTTGTATTTTAGTAGAGACGGGGTTTCACCATGTTGGCCAGGATGGTCTTGATCTCCTGACCTTGTGATCTGCTTCCCTGGCCTCCCAAAGTGCTGGGATTACAGGCGTGAGCCACCGCGCCCGGCCTGGCTGCCTTCTTTCAGACCCCAGTACCCTCCTTGCTTCCTCCCCAAACAGGGACTTTGCACAGGTCATACATTCTTCCCTTTCCTTTTTAACCCACTCATCTTCCAGAGCACAACTCAACCACCGCTTCCTTGGGAAAGCCTGCCTCATCATCTTTGCTAGGAACTGCCGCCACCACCACCGTTATTCTGTCTTGTGGCCCCTCCACAGCACTGGTCCCAGCTGCAACCTCACCTTGCTGAGTGTGATTAAGTGATAAACGTCAGACTTCCCGGATTGACAGTAAGCCACAACATGTAAGTCGATACTGACCTGGTTTAACCTGCTATAGAATCCCTTGTGCCTAGCACTGTGCCTGGCACACAGTAGGTATACAACAATCTATACTGGGCTGGGACCCCACCCCACAAACATGGGGCTCCAGGTTTCAGTGACCTGAAGGGGCAAAGTCCTAGAAGTCAGTCTGGGAGCGAAGCCTTATGGTCTTATACCAGTCCACGGCTGGGGCGTGGGGGTGGAGAGATGGCAGCCGGCGCACACGCCCGCACCACAGTGGCCCCAGCTCCTCCTGCCCAGCTTGCTCCTGGGCCTCAGGCCAGCCTGTTTGCTCAGCTGCCCTGGGGAGTTCTGCTTTCCTGCCCCTTTGCACTCCACCTCTACCTGCCATTCACGGAAGAAACCAGAGACAGCCAAAGGAGAGAGGATAAGACCACCCACCAGTCTGACCACCAAGGCTCCAGGAGAAATGGGTACCCAGACACTAGCCGATTTATCATCAAGAGTCTGGGGTTTGCAGTCGGGCTGTCTGGGTTTGAGCCACTGCCCAACATTGGGCAAGTTCCTTCAACTTCTCTAAGCCTCAGTTTCTTCATCTGTGAAATGGGGATTGCGAGGGTGGTTTTGAGGAGCACGTAAGCGGGTGGACTTGATTGAGGGCCTCTGCCATCGTACCCCTGGCCTGGAAAGTGCTTAGCACATGCTCTGACACTCCAAGAGTGCTGTTATGATCTCTCTGTCTGGGGAGCCAGAGTCTTGTCCCCAGGGCCTGCTGAGCTGTCATCGACCTGGATGCCCTCATTGATCTGGCCAGGACCCCCTTGGGAGCCCCGTCTGCACGGACAGGCCACCCGCTGCCCCTGGGTGGCTGCCCTTTGCCAAGTTCATGGTCTGGAGCAGCCGGCCAGCTGAGCCTCCCACTAATGAGTGCCTCACCCTGCCCAGACCAGCTCTCCCTACACTGCATTGATCCTTGACCTTCCTGGGGAAGCTCCCTCCTCCACTTCTGCCTCTCCATGGCTGCTGTTGCCGCTGCTCACCCCAGACTCTCCTCAGCTCTGGACCTCACTCTATCCAGGTGCCCCTGAGCCTGGGAGCCCCAGCCACTGCCCCCTACATGTGGGCCAGGGCTGTGGTCAGATCTCGAGTTGGCACCTGATTAAACCAGTGCTGGGACCGAGGGTTTCAACATCAAGTTATGGACCAAACATTTGTGACCCCCAGATTCACAGGCCATAACCCCCCGTGGCTATATTTGTAGATGGGGGCCCCTAAGGGAGCAATTAAGGTTCAATGTGGTCCTAAGGGTGCCCTTTCCAGTGGGATTAGTGTCCTCATAAGAAGAGACACCAGAGGACGCGTTCCTGCTCTCCAGGCACGCACACGATGAGACGGCAGCAGCCCACAAGCCGAGAGAAGGGTGAAACCTCTCTCATAATGAAGCCTACCCTGCCGGCACCCTGACCGTGGACTTCCCAGCCTCCAGAACTGTGAGAAATCAATTTCTGTTGTGTAAGCCACTCAGTCCGTGGGATTTTGTTATGGCAGCCTAAGCAAACTAGACACCAGCTATGTGACCTCAGGCAGGTTTCTTAGTCTCCCCATGCCTCAGTTTCCTCATATGTGAGCTGTGATGACCGTAAGCACGCGTGACAAAGGTCAGTCGGGGTGGAGTCCCATACTAGGTGGCAGCTGCTCCCATGGCTGTGCCCCAAATGAACTCTGCACCCACAATGCCCCTCTCTTCCCACCTGGCACCTGAATTCTTCCCTCCTTCCTAGTTCCACGGGAGCCTTCTTGGCCTTCTGCAGGGTCCCTGTCTCTCCAGAACTCCCAGAGCCCCTCCTGGGTATGTCTGAGCCTGGGCATTTGCCTGATACCTGGCATTCTTTATCTCCCCAACCCCACCCCTGCACACACATTCTAGGCATGCCCAAGGCTGCAGCTCTGAGCCTCACTTTACTTCCTTCCAGAGAAACCAAGTTCAGGGCAAGCCCATGGGAGGTGCTGAAGACAACAGTGTCTAAAATTCCACCATAAGAAATCCCCTCACCCAGGTTCTTCATTTCAGAGGCAAACATTCCTCTCACCAAGTCTCTGCCTCTTTGGTGAGAACCTTCTGGCTTTGGCACTGGGGCACCACTAGTTATAATGACCCTAACAAGTGCTGACACTTCTTGGGCTCCTATGATGTTGATGCCTGGGCATGCTTTGTCTCATTCAATGCTCCCAGCGTTGTCCCAAGGGCGGTGCTGTGACGATCCTATTCCACAAAGCAGGAAGGAAGCAGGCAAGGCCCGGGAACCTGTGGGAAATGGCAGAGCTGGAGTAAGCATGCAAATGAGACTGACTCCATCCTCCACCACACTGCACGCCCTGTGGCCCTGTGGCCGCAGGCGACCCCTCTCCCAGGCTAGAGGCGACTCCTTGGGGCGCAGCCTAGGATCTTTGCCAAGCTTTGCCAAGAGCCAGACATGGAGCTGGGCCCCTAGGCTGGGCTGATCATCACTGACCTCTGGATGGAGCAGAGCATCTGGTAGGGGAGTAAGCACACCCACACACCCATTCCCTGGAGAGCCGTGGCCCGGCGCCTCAGCTCTCTGCAGATACACCATCTTTTAGCAGCATCTCAGCTTCTACCCACAGACTGCCTCGAGAAACCCCTGAGTGCACACACAGAAGGGTGCCGAAGACCCCAGCCACCCCGCCACCATGCACTCTCCCACAAAGAGCTAGACTTCCCTGAGGAACTGGTGGGTTCCCCCTTTCTGACACCAACATTCATGTCACTGACCATATATTCCTTTTGCTTTGGCTGCTAGGAAGCTGAAAGCCAAATTTGGAACTCAACTCAAGCAATCATCTTGACTTTGTGGTGTTATTTTTCTGTGTGAGCTTGATGGTCTATTTCCTGAATCTCAGTTTCTATCCTTCTTCCCTTCCTCCCTCCCTCCCTCCTTTCCTCCCTTCCCCCCTTTCTTCCCTTCCCTTTCCCTTTCCTCCTCTCCCCTCCTTCTCCCTCCCTCCCTCCCTCCCTCCCTCCCTTCCTTCCTTTCCCTCCTTCCTCCCTCCCTCCCT
>NW_016107402.1:2838109-2839363 GCF_001604975.1 Cebus imitator
CCTCCCTCCCTCCCTCCCTTTCTTTATTATCAAATACTACTGTAAACATGACAGGAGCCGGCCCTGTGTGCCCTTGGAACCTGTTGTAGAGACTGGAGAGAAACACATGAATCAAAGAATCCCAAACATACTGACAATGATATAGTACGACAAGCAGGAATGGGTGGCAGGGACAGATATGTGGGGGCCTCACTGCATCAAGGGTTCAGGCAGGTGCTTTTCCGAAGGCATGGTCCTGGAGGTGTGGGGGTGAGTGGACCGCAGTGGTGAGGCAGGGGGAGCAGGGCCCAGCTGAAGCCCAGTGGAGGGAAGGGGCTTGTCGTGCTGGAGGGACGGAGAGGCGTGGGGCAGGGAGAGCGGCTGCAAGAAGGGAGAGCGGAAGTGGGAACTCACGGGCTTGTGATTCACCTGGAGAGCAGAGGCTGGAATCGCCTCACTTACGTGTGCTTTTGATGAAGACAAACCCGCACTGAAATGAGGGAGCCAAGCCGGCAGGCCTCTGCCCCTGCTGGGCGTGCGTCTCCTGGATTATTTTCTCCCTAGGAGAACCGCAGCCCCGCCTCCTTCCAGGGAGGCGATGGAGATGGTTGGCCTGGGTGTGGGAAGAGAGGGAGAAATCCGCTGCAGGCCAGGCTGGGGTGGGAGCACTTCACTGCAAGGGGCAAAGGCCGCCAGGCAGCATCTCGTGCTGGCTCAGCTTGTGGCCTTGAGTAAGTCCCTGCACCACGGGCCTTGCCTTCCCTCCCTGAAGAATGAAGCCATTGAAAATGACAGGTGGAGCGGGTCAGACAGCCTCCCTCACAAAGGGCTGTCTCCCAAGTGCAAGATCAGGCTCCCCAGAGTGCTCCCACCCGCCAGCGGGCCCTCGGCCCGGGGGGAGCCCTCAGCTCCTGCTCCGCCCTCCCCAGAAGTGGGAAATGGCGACAGAGAGTCGTTCAGAAGCCATTAGGGCCCGGCGTCCCTGCCCCGGCGCCCACCCGCCCCTCCTGCTGCAGCCCAGACTTCATGATGTCGTGCAGCTTTAGCGCGGTGGCTCAAGCCTGTAATCCCAGCACTTTGGGAGGCCGAGGCGGGTGGATCACGAGGTCAAGAGATCGAGACCAACCTGGTCAACATGGTGAAACCCCGTCTCTACTAAAAATTCAAAAAATTAGCTGGGCATGGTGGCGCGTGCCTGTAATCCCAGCTACTCAGGAGGCTGAGGCAGGAGAATTGCCTGAACCTAGGAGGCGGAGGTTGCGGTGAGCCGAGATC
>NW_016107402.1:2839411-2916146 GCF_001604975.1 Cebus imitator
AAAAGCCAGTGGCTCAGGGCTCAGGCTCCCTGCAGACAATGCTCCCCATCCCGGCAGGACCTGAGCCCCCACCACCACTGGGGAGGGGGTGTTGCCCCCGGGGCAGGAGGCCAGCTGTCTCAAGATGTGGGTTCAGGTAAGAACCTCTTACCCGAGTTCAACGGCTCCAGGGCAGCCTTGTTCCTTGGAAGAAACACTGGTTCTGGGCCTGGATCTGGACGTCATTCGTTGTGTGACTTTGGGAAGTCACTTCTCACTTGTGTTTCAGTTTTCCCCACTATTGGACGGGCGGGTTGGTTTGGGGCTCTGATAAGCAGGCACCAGGATGGGGTGAGATGGGCGAGAGGCCTCTGGGGGGAGGCCCTGGGCAGATTACCCGGGAGAGGGAGCAGAAACAGGCAGAGCCTCAGGCCAGGGTGCAGGTCTGACACCTCCACTGTGCTATGGAAGGAAGGGTAGGAAGAAACCGGGGCGGGGTGTGTGGCCTCCAGAGAAACGTGCTGGAGAGTCCAGAGAGCTGGTGGCTCAGTGGCCGTGCTGCGGGCAGCATCTCCTGAAGGGGAGCTGCAGGGCCATCTCCACGGTGGCCACCTGGGGGTCCCAGTGCCCGCCTTGCTGTGCAGAGGGACTCTGGATGATCCACAGCATAAGCTGGGAAGTGCTGTCCCACAGGAGCCAGCACATGGCCCATGCGAGGGAGAAGTCTAGGGTGCCGATTTGGAGCAAGGCTGGGGAAGGGAGGGCTGCCCCCCATCAGCCTGGGAGACTCCAGGGCTGGCCCAGCCCCACGCCCCCGCCCTCCGGCCACACTGGGAAGGCTGAGGGCAAGTAGAGGGTGCACTGAGGCAGGCTGGGAAGGCCAGGGTGAGGAGGTGGGTCTGTGGAGGACACTGGGGAGCCATGGAGAGGCCTGACCAGCAGAGGGGCCCGTCCCGGCTGAGCCTTAGGAAGGTTAACCTGGCCTCAGTTGACTGGGTAGGGCCGAGCTGGGGAAGCCTGGGGCCCGGGCAGTGGGGGTGAGACCGGGGACCATAGGGGGTGCAGGTGGCAGGCCTGGGGCCAGCACTTCCCACTCTTCAGGCCCCACTGACCAGAGGGATTTTCCACCCTCGGCCAGGCCTGTCTGGCCCTCCCCGGGAGACGGCTGTTAACTTCTCCATTCCCCGACGGCCGCCAGCATGTGGCGGGAAAGCAGACCCCAGGTTCGGGCTGTGGGACTCGCATGATGGCCACACTCCTCCTGCCAAACCCCAGCCCCGGTTCCCCTTCTTAGAGTCACGGCAGAAAGAAGGCCCAGCTTCCCGAGGGCCTGCACTTCGTTCGCACGGGCTGCCCTGGCTGTTAATGCCCTCTCAGGCTTCCATGAGCTGCAGGCACCCCGACTAGCTCCTTGCCCCTTCCTCTGTATCATGACCACCAATTATTGAGCGCTGACTGTATGCCAGGGGCAAGGTTGAATGCTTCCCTGAATTAGTTCATTGAATTTCTATTTCAACTCTGCAATTTTCTTACTCTTATGTCTACTTCGCAGATAAAGAAGCAGGTCTGAGGTTCACTACCTCGTCCACCACTCTTCAGTGGGAGAGCTAGAATTAAAATCCAGATCTCTCTGATCCAAACGGTTACTACTAAATAAAAACTGTAATTATCCCTCTAATCTGCCCTCCTCGACAGTTCTCAAGTGCATCTTACTTCATCCTTAGAGCAAGATTAGGAGGGATATTATTCCCATTCTGCAGGTGAGAAAACTGAGGCCAGAGGAAAGCAATGGCCCCAAGTGTACACAAGTGGTCAGGGCTGGAAAGAAAGGGGCGCAGAGGGACGTCAGGAAGGGTGAGGGCTCCCAGGCAGAGTCCAGGTTCCTGGCCCACTGCCCTCTGCCACGGAGGCCATCAGCAGAAGGTCAGGCACGAGGTTCCCAGCCCCTCGGCTGCCCCAAACTAAAGGGTGAGCTGAGAAAGACAAAAAGCAGAAAACTTTCCTTGTAACATGTTCGTCCTTCCCCTCTCCATAAGGACAGACTTGAGTCATTGAGGCAGAGACCTCCCCAGGGAGCCTGGGAGCCAAAATTTAAGGAGGGACTCTCAGGACCCATTTTGAAGATCCTTTTATATATTTTCTTTTAAAAAACATATGTTTCCTGATTCATTACAAAAGTAACATCAGCGTGTTGTTGCAGATCACAGCCCACTGCCCACATTCCCAGAGCTGGTTCTCCATCCCAGCAATGCCTGGAAGCAGCCTAGGCGCCAGCACCACTTGGTATGGACACCCCCAGCCCATTCAATGCTCAGAGGGCTGAATGTGTTTTGCATTTGCTTTCACACAAATGGGCTCAGATACAGATAGCTCATTCTTTTTTCCAGTTAATATATAGTAATACGTAGCACGGTGGCTCACGCCTATAATCCAAGCACTTTGGGAGGCCAAGGCAGGTGGATCATCTGAGGTTGGGAGTTTGAGACCAGCCTGACCAACATAGAGAAACCTCATCTCTACTAAAACTACAAAAAATTAGCCAGGTGTTGTGGCGCATGCCTATAATCCCAGCTACTCGGGAGGCTGAGGCAGGAGAATCGCTTGAACTTGGTAGGCGGAGGTTGTTATGAGCCAAGATCACATCATTGCACTCCAGCCTGGGTGACAAGAGCAAAACTCCGTCTCAAAAAAAAAAGAAGAAGAAGAAGAAGAATGAATGAATGAATGAAAGCACAGGGGAACAGTGTGCCGTTTGCGCTCATTCTGTTTCGCAGTCCGGGAGGATTGTGGAATGTTCTGGAAGGTGTGGCTCCCATGCCCATCCTACCAATACAGTTCCTTTCTTTGTGAACATTCTGCAGTCCCGAGAGTGTGATCAGGCAAACATTTCTAAAGACAGCAGCTTAGAGCACACACACAGGAGCCAGCTCTGCCACTTACAGGCTGAGTGACCTTGAACAGGTCAGTCTCTCTGGAGTTCAGTTTCCTCATCTGCAAAATGTGGACAATAACTGCACCTACCCTAGAGGCCCCGTGAGCATGCAATGAATTTTCACGTCTGTAACACGAAGAACACTGCCTGCTGCGTCGGGCGCATCGGCAGCCATTCTGTTACTTCCAGCAGTGCGATGGCTGCACCTCGCGGTACGTGCTCTTTTTTGTGTCACCACATTCTGCCAAATAGTCCTGTTCCCACAGCTCTGAGGACACTAGTACCCCCTATGCTGAGCAGCCCCCTCCTTCTGAAACGATGGTAAGAATGATGAGACTTGCAAATCCCCACACCAGGCCTCCTGCTGTCTGCACGAAGGGCTTTCCCAGCCACTCCCGGACAGACCCATGGTGTACTTCCAGGCCTTACATTTCACCAAAACCCAAACCCCACACAAACCCATCTTCCTTCTACCAGGGTCACTTTCCCCACTAACAGTCCCTGCATTCAAAAATATTCTTTCACTGTGGTGTAGAGGAAAGAGCCCCAGTCTGGGGTCAGGGAAAAGGGACCTTAGGGACAGCTCTGCCCCCTCCTCACTGAGACACTCGGACAGGGGCTGGAGCCCCTCCAGCCTCAGCTTCAGAGCCACAACTCGGTGGCCCAGGATGAGTCAAGTGAGGGGCACAGGGCAGCTCACCCCCAGGCTCCCACGAGTGCCGGGTTGGTGCTGCACAGCAAGCGCCTCCTTAGATCTGACACCCCGGGCACCTTGCCTGCCTCACCCAAGTCCTCGCCACTGGCTCAGTTTTCTTAACAGCAAAATGGGAATCAGTGATTCCGTGGAGCAAACGAGAAAGTTAAGTGCATGATGGGGCTTTGCAAACTCTCAGGTGCTGGATTTAGGATTCTTGAGCAAGGCGGCTGTGCAGCAGGAGAGGATGATCCTGGCTGTGGGAACTCAGAACCCAGATCCAGGGCAGCTCTCTGAGGAGGTTCGTGCAGGATTCATAGAGAGGACGTGTGTGTGTGTGTGTGTGTGTGTGTTGGTGGCAGAGGCAGATACTACTGATTGGAGGACAAGAGACTCACTTGGAACCTCATTCCTTAAAGGCTTTGGAGGGCACCCTAAGCCCTTTATCCCAAAGGGAGCTACATCCCTTTGGATGTAAAGATTCTGCTGCAGCCGCAGGTTCCTTAAGTTTGTGTGAGGTTTGCAGCCAAAGGCAGGTAAGTCAGAAGAAGATGTTGGTGCCCATCCCCCACCCTCCAGGTCATGGCACAGATAGGCAGAAGGTCAGAGGCAGAGAGAGGGACAAGCAGGGTCCTGGGCAGAGATGGGAGGCCATGCTTTTTCCCAGGGAGGGAGCTGGCACATTCTTCTCTGGCTCAATTTCATTTTATGGACACTTCGAAACAACCCTAGGAAGTCAGCGGGATGCTTGTTAGTTCCATTTTAACGATGAGGAAACTGATTTGTGTGGAGGGAGCGAAGGGCAGTGTCTTGACCAAGGTTCTGGCTCAAGAACCTGCTGGGATCTTGGCTTCTGTGGCCTCCCCAGAATCTGGCGGTTGAAGATCTTGTATGTGCTCTTCTAGGGAGGCAGCAGGGGTACCGGCCTTTGCACCTCACCCCACCCCCAGAAGCCGCCTGTGCTGAGTTCAGCAGATTCTGTCTCTCTTAAACCCCCACTGGAGACTCAGCTCAGGAAACTCCTGAAGCATGGTGTGGCCATCGGGCACACCAAGCTGCAGGGTCCCCTTCACCTTCTGCCCCCTCCCCTTGCGATGCCCACCCCCTTGATGGTGACAGCTGGGCTCAGCCCCATCAGCACCATTTCCAATAACAATTCTGAGGTCTGGGGTGGAGGTGATGCCAAAGGTCTCCCCTGGGGGCCCATTCTGCTACCCAGACCCCACTGTTCCCACCGTCCCCACCACAGAGGCCACACCTTTCCTGCCCCTTTCACCCTCGGTCCTCAAGTCAACCCCCAAGGCCCTCCTGCAGCAGCCAGGCCCCCACATTGAAACAGCCCTAATGGCCCTGACCTTGGGACCTGGGAGGTCATCCCAATGTCACAACAGCTTCATCAACAGCAATAAAACCTAGCACCCGGCCAGGCGCATGGCTCATGCCTGTAATCCCAGCACTTTGGGAGGCTGAGGCGGGTGGATCACTTGAGGTTGGGAGTTTGACCAGCCTGGCCAACATGGTGAAACCCTGTCTCTACTAAAAATACAAAAAATTAGCCAGGGGTGGTAGTGGGTGCCTGTAATCCCAGCTACTCAGGAGGCTAAGGCAGGAAAATCTCTTGAACTCAGGAGGTGAAGGTTGTAGTGAGCCGAGATCACACCAAAGCACTCTAGCCTGGGTGACAGGAATGAGACTCTGTCTTAAAAAAAAACAAACCTACCACCCATTGAGGAAAGGCTAGCAGTGTGCCAGGCAGCTCCCAGGCATTTTACATATGCAGTAAGTTGTTTACCCTCACAGCGATTCTGAAGTGATGGTAAATGGACCCATTTGACAGCTGCGTAAACTGAGGTTCTTAGTGTGGCTTCCCCCAGAAGCGGGCTTAGGCAAGAGCTCGGTTCCCTGTGAGTAGTGCATTTCAGAGTGACACCAGGAAATGTGGGAAAGGAAGAGGAGAAATGAGACAGGGAAGGAAAGACAGTAGTATGAGGCTGAGTCATTAAACAAATGACTGCTGTGGGCAACGGAAGCGGCTGGAGCTTGCTGGGAGATGGCGCAGAATATGCCCGAGCAGCATCCCAAGTGAGGGGCCAGGGAGCGGGGGTATTTGTCCACCGACACCTTAGTGCCTTACTGTCGCAGCTTCAGGGGGCGTGTGTGTTCCAGGCTCAAAGCGCTTGAGCGTCTGTTTCACTCACACAGAGAGGAGAAGCCCTCGGGCAGAGAGTCATGGAGTTTGCAGTAAACAGCACCAAATGTGAGAAAGTGAATGCCAAGGAAACATGGGCCAGGCATCTGCAGGGTCTTCTTTCCGGGGCTCAGAGAGGGGTTGTCACTTGTTTAAGGTCACACAGCTTGTTAGTGGCAGAGCCTGGATTCAGACCTAATCTGCCAATCCCAAATTTTAATCCCCAGGGTAGGAATGGAACCAAGACTAGGGGTAGGTCTGTCTAGAGTGGGCCCTATAGCTCAGCTTCACTCTCCACCACACCAAGAAGGCCCTTGACCATTCTCCAGAAAGATGCAAGGAGAGGTCCCAGCAGGCTCCCACGTGCCCTGGAAATCCTTCATTGCCCGTAGGCTGGCTGCTGGGATGCTGGAGATCTCAGAGAAGGTTCTTCTGTCAAAGGGAAGGCAGACCCCCTGAAACAAAGGAGAGAGACATCAGAACCCAGACCAAAAGGGTGAACGCATGAATAAATGAGTCTAATCAGCCAACAGGGTCTCAAAGCTCAGAACCTCTTGGCAGCATCTAGACCTTTCACCTCCTCCCACAACTCCACCCACCAAGCCCCAGAGACAGACAGCCCCAAGGTGGCAAACTCACAGCCCACAGGTGGCTAACTAGTCATTTTGCTTTGCATATCACCATGCTTTTGAATTTTTTTAGCTTTGTCAACATTTAACAATTTTAAAACTTCACATCACATGAAAACTCAGATTTTCAACTTTCCTGGAAAAAGCAAAAGCTCTGGCAGAATGAAGTCCACCTTCCCGCTGGGTAGCGGCCCCGCCCTCGCCGGGACCAGACGTGGACTCTCCAGTTTGCCACAGCCTCCAGCACTCCCTCTTGCTTTCCCGACACTAAAGCCAATGTCAGTTGCCACGTTGTCACTTGCACTATGGTTTTAGTGCCACCTACATGACCCCTGGAAGCACAGAAGTCTGAGAGGCCTGGAGCTAGAAACCTGGAGCCCTGCGTTCTGACTTGCTGTGTGACTTCAAGCAAGTCCCTTGCCTTCTCTGTGCCTCATTACTTCCTTTATGAACTGAAGGGCCAGACAAGTGATCTAAGAGCCCTTCTTGCTCACAGTGTCCTGGAACCCATAAAGAGGGCTGGGGAGCTGAGCAGGCCTTCCTTGGTGAAGGTTTTGTCCTGGCATGGGGGGGCACTGCTGCAAAGAGATGCATCCTCCTGATGCCCCCAAACGCAAGGCCCATCCAGGTGCTCCTAGAGTCCGCTGGGCACTTGCCGTTCCTCCACTCCACTCATGGGCTCCACTCCTGGGCTCCACTGATCCTGTCCCCAGCAGTGAGGTTGCCCCTCTGATAGGTGACTTGCTCTTCTTATGTTCCATGGGCACACGCAATGAGTGGGCAGCAGGCAGAAGGGCAGGATGCAGTCCCCGTGCCCACGGGCTGTGAGCAGAAGAGAACACCAAGCAGCAGCTGCAGCCGAAAGAAAGCCACTCCCCACAGTGCCACTCTGATCCCTCCATCTTGGTGTGGATTCCCTCCCCTGGCTGCTGCAGGCCAACCCCTGAGAAGCCACTGGAAAAGTGTGCAGGGCCTGGGCCGGGCACAGGTGCCCGTCCCGAGCACAGATTCAGAGTCTGAGCAAATTCAAGCCAAATGCGTCCGGTGCCTCCTCTGTGCCTGGCACTGGGCTCGAGTCCCACTGGTCACTTCCTAAATAGGAACTAAGCGTCCCATGATCTGTGTCGTGATTGCTGCAGCTGCAGTGGGCGCTCTCCGGAGAGACCTGGCAGCCCTGTCTGCGAGGCTCCACCGCCCCCTTCCCGGAATTGCCTCCTTGCTGGAGCTGTGGTAAGAACCAGATGAGAACAGCCAGCGTGTCTAGAGAGCTTTTCTGCGCCCAATACGGTTTGGGCTCTTTTCAAGGGACACCACGTGTGGCCCAGCCCGCTCACCACACTCACACGTGCCTCCCACGCCTCACACCCGCGGGGCACCCACACCCACTTCCACTCTCACGCCTGCCAGCTCCCTTGCACACAAGTGTGTCCTCTGGGCCCGGCCCTGCCCCTGCCCCCTCCCCTCACCCCCTCTCCTCACCCCTCCTCTTCCCTGCGGCCAGCCAGCTCCTAGCCTGACCCCTGCAGACCCCAAGGCGCTGTCTGGCTCCCCAAAGCCACAGCCTGCCCTGAGTCCCACAGCCAAATCGAGTCAAAGACCAATTAATATTCTGATACCTGTGGCCAGCTGAAGTGATGGAGAGCTGATGATTTCTTTTTCCATTTTACTCCAACTGTGGTTTCATTTTTTTTCCCAGGCCTCCTTTGGTCAGTGGTTTTAGGGGCACTAAAGTTCACTTTTGTGGGTAACCTGCGCTGTTAGCTGTTGATTTAATTAACTCAGCCTTTCTCTTCCTTGACCAGAACATGGCCAGCCGGGCTGCTCGGCAGACACCCATTTGGACAGCGGACGCCTGGAGGCGTCTGGCAGGAGGAGCATGTGGTCCCTGGCAGTGACTCACCAGCCAGTCCCCACTGTCGTTGACAGCTGGGTGTTTTTTGCAGCACTTCTGAGCCACCAGCGTGTGAGGCTAAGGGGGTTTGCTCTTATTTGATGGGTGAGCAAACTGAGGCTCGAGGTGAGAATTCAGTAACCTGAGGTTGCAAAGTGAGCAACCAGCGTTCCTGGGTCTGCAAACCAGCATGGCTTTGTCCACCAGCCTCTATTTTGAAGAGACGGCCACTCCCCTAAAAGGCGTGGCATTGGAGGTGAGGCAGAGAGAAAGCTGAAGACACAATGGAGAGGAGGAGGGCAAGTGATTTTTTTTTCTTTTGAGACAGAGTCTCCCTCTGTCACCAGGCTGGAGTGCAGTGGCGTGATCTCTGACTCTCTCGTTCAAGCGATTCTCCTGCCTCAGCCTCCCGAGTAGCTGGGATTACAGGCACGTGCCACCACACCTGGCTAATTTTTGTATTTTTAGTAGAGACGGGGTTTCACCATGTTGACCAGAATGGTCTCAATCTCCTGATCTCGTGATCCGCCCGCCTTGGCCTCCCAAAGTGCTGGGATTACAGGTGTGAGCCACCCCGCCTGGCCTGGAGTGTAGGGGATTTTAAGGAAGACAGTAGTTGAAGTTGTAACCTCTTGGCCTCACTCCTAGGGTTCTTCCTTAAGATAGAGCACACCAGAGTCTTTCTTCCTCTGAGACATTTCTGGAATTCTTTCATGAATCTCTCAGTGGCCAGGTGAAAGGAACAGCAGGCCTTCCACAGACAGAAACCCTTGCCCAGCGGAGACCTCTGGCCACAGAGGACCCTTAGGGATGGGAAGCCCAGGACGGGAAGGAGAAGGAGAGGGACCAGGTGCAGACACCCGAGGATGAGCAAACAGAGGCAAGGCCAGGGCTGTGGCGAGAATTACGAGGAGACTCGCTGGGTGACTTGGGGCAACTTCATCCCACTCTCTGGACCCCAGAGAGGCTGTGAGGGATGCCTTCAGTGGGCAGCAATGGCTGTTCTAGCCCGGGCAGCTCATGGGTTATGGAACTCTGGCTGCTGGAGTGGAGAAGCTATCAAGAGGCGGGAGTCCAGGGAGGGTTCTAGCTTAGGGGCAAACCCTCTGCTTCTCCCCTTCTCGCTCCACCTCCTCCAGGAAGCTCCCCACCCCTCACCCATGCCAGTTCCCCAACCCCTTGCCCAAGGCTCCGTGGCCCTTCTTTTCTTGCCACCAGGGTGAATTGTCAATTGATTTGTTATTTATCCCACTGACAACAAAGAGAGTGAAAAGGTAATAATTCTGGGCCCTGGGGTAATTCAATTCCTGTAGCACCGTCAGCTGCATTAACTTACTTCCTGGATCTCAATTCAATTAGAGCAACATTCCCCAGCATTAATAAATCAATACTCATGCCATTTGGATATATTTTGAATGTCTTTCATTATACATTGCAGGTCGGGGATGGCTGTTGAATTGGAAGTTAATGGGACGGGACAGGGCAGGTGGGGCAGCCTGGGGAGAAGCTTCCAGCCGTTCGCTCTAATTGCCTCTGCTGTGCAAGAGGGCGTTAGTAAAACAGAGGCCTGGTTAACTTAGCCCAGCCCGCCTGGAGTTATGGCAACTTGCAACTCCTGTCTAAGCAGACTGGAGGCGCGGCGGTTGGAGAGGCTGTGTTCACCCACTCGAGCACTCATTCATTCATTCATTTGCCTATCCCTCCCCTCCCAACCTTCCTCCTATCCATCCTCTCCCTCTCCAGCCCCTTCTCCTCTCTCCTCCAAGCCTTCTTTTAGACTCTTCCTATTCCTCCTCCCACCCTCCTCCTGGTTCTTCTGTCCCTCCTCCCACCCTCCTCCTGTTCTTCTGTCCCTCCTCCCATCCTTCCTCTCAACCCTCTGCCCAATTTTCCTATCTCGCTCCTCATCCCTCCTTCATCTTCTTCCCATCTTCCTCCTCTCCTTTTTCTTTCTTTCTTCCAGTTTTGTTGCCATCCACTGATTTTTCTCCCCATCCAGAACACTATACTGAGAGTCTACGAAGCTCCAGGCCCTACCCTGGCTTCTGAACTTACATGGGTACAGCATACGCGTTCTGCAGCCTCAGAGACTCAGGCGTCTAAACGAATAATGACGTGCCAGTGTTTAAGAGCAATGACATGGACAATCATTAACACCTCTATGGAAGAGGGGCTAGAGCAGGGCTCAGAGCCCAACTGTGACTGGGAGGTCTGACCCTGGGGATTGGGAGAGGGGGGGAAGGCTCCCTAGAGGAGGTAATGCCTGGGGTAGAGTCCGAAGGATGAGATAGATGGTCTTGGCTGGGAGGCTTGACAATGTGGAGCAGCAGAGAACCCAAGAAAACTGGGGACTGCAAGGCAGGGGCTCACCATCATGAGCATGGGTCCAAATCACCCAGGAAGTCACAAAGTAGGTCTTCTAACCCCCTCCTCTGAGAAGTCCAATCCAGGAGGTGTGGCAAGGGGTCAGAAGTCAGTGTCAGGGGCCGTAACACGGAAGACACCTGCTTGGAGTGAGCCCCCATCTCAGGTTCACAACTGGCCATGTGGCTGAGCAAGTCCCTAACCTCTTTGAGCCTTCCTGGGTCTGTCATCAAATTTCTCATCAGATAGTATCCCTCGAGGGGTCAAGAGAGCACTGGGGCCAATGAAGACACTGAGGACCAACCAGATGGGGGCTGAGCCACAGGGGCCATCTCCGCCTTCCCCGCATGGAGGCTCGGGGCCTTTGCACCTGCTACTCCCTCGGCGGGTCACTGTCACCCCCAGTTTCCCTACAGTTGACTCTGCTGCATAACAAGTTACCCCAGAATTTACTGGCTTAAAACAACAAGAATTGTTATCACACAGTCTCTGTGTGTCAGAAATCCAGGAGTGGCTGATTCTGGCTCAGAGCCTCGGACGAGGCTGCCGTGGGAATGGCAGAAATGGCAGTGCTGCAGTCATCTGAAGGCTTGACTAGGCGGGAGGGTCCACCTCCCAGATGGTGCAGTCACAAGGCTGCTAGCAAGAAGGCTCAGTTCCTCCCTGGCTGCTGGAAGAAGGGCCTAGTTCCTCTCTAGCTGGGCCTCTCCATGGCATGGCAGCTGGTTTTCCCCAGAGCAGAGCATCCGAGCGAGAGAGAGAGACAGAGCAAGCCAGAAACTGCAGCGTATTTCATGACCTACCCTCGGAAGTCACAGGCCATGGTTTGTGGCATGTTTTAATAGTTTGAAGTGAGTCTCCAAGTTCAGTCCACACTCCAAGGGAAGAAAATTGAGCTCGCCTCCTTCTTTTGTTTTTTCTGTCAGACATAGTCTTGCTTTGTCATCCAGGCTGGAGTGCAGTGGCGCGATCTCAGCTCACTGCAACCTCTGCCTCCTGGATTCAAGCGATTCTCCTGCTTCAGCCTCCTGAGTCACGGGGACTACAGGCGTCTGCCACCATACCCAGCTAATTTTTGTATTTTTAGTAGAGACAGGGTTTCACCATGTTGGCCAGACTGGTCTCAAACTCTTGACCTCAGGTGATCCACTCACCTCAGCCCCCCAAAGTGCTGGAATTACAGGCATGAACCACCGTGCCTGCCTAAACCCGTCTCTTGAAGGGAAGAATATCAAGGAATTTGGGGGCATAGTTTCAAACCACCATCTTCCTTCAGGCCTTGCTCCAATGTCACCTTCCCAGAGCTGCCTTCCCTGACATGTCTGTTTCTAGAACCCCAGCCCTCTCTTCATCGTCTCTCCCCTCCGATCTGCTCCACTTTTCTCCGTGGCATCTGTCAGCACCTGGAATCCTGCCTATTTTAATTCTTTATCACGTTTATTGCCACCTCTCCCCACTAGAGTAGGCTCCGTGAAATCAGACACTGTCAGTTTGCTCACTGCTGTACCCCTGCACTGGAATGCTCCCTGGGATACAGTAGGTATTTAATAAATAACTGCTGAATAAACTGATGCAAGTGGAGCTGAACTGGTCTGAGGGGCAGCCCTTGTCCCAGTGTGGCCGTCAGCCTTCAGCGTGATGTTGCTACGTCCTTTGCCCTAGCTCAGCCTCAGTTTACCCATCTGATAGGAGGGTGCTGGATTCCTCCTTCCTTTATTTTTATTTTTATTTTTATTTTGGCACAGGGAGCCAGGGACTGCATGGAAGGAGTCGAGTCCCCAACCCAGCCCCCTTCCTCCTTCCATTTAACAAGTATGTCTTAAGAGCCTGCCACGTGCCACACTGTGGTTTGGGCCCCAGACAGACACAGCACCTGCCCTCATGAGGCTGACCCTCTAGAATAAAACCACTGAGGGTCCTTCCAGATTCCATGTGCTCTATTTGACCCTCAGGCCTCCAACAAACGCTGCTATGAACTGAACTGTGTCCCTGCAAACGTTCCTTGGTTGGAGTCCAGCCCCCACAATGTGATGGGACCTGGAGATGGGAGCTTTGGGAGGTATTAGGGTTAGATGCAGTCTTGAGCGTGGTCCCCTCATGATGGGATTCGTGCCCTTATGACAAGAGGAAGAGGGAGAACTCACTCTTTCTCCACCATGTGCAGACATAGCGAGAAAGTAGCCATCTGCAAGGCAGGAAGGGAGCCCTCACCGGGAACCAAATTGGCCAGTGCCTTAATCTTGAACATCTCAGTCTCTAGAGCTGTGAGAAGCAACTGTGTGTTGTTTAAGCACCCCACCCGTGGTATGTTCAAAGCAGCCAGCGCAGACTGAGCAGACCGACACAAATGCTGAAGGTCAATTGCCTGAGTTGGGAGACCCACAGCTGCCACGTCAGGCCAGGGTGTTTCACAACAGGAGTCTCCTGGGAGGGAGTGGAGACCCACCAGATGCGGACTATGGAGAACAAGCCCTTGCCCACCTCTGGGCCTTTGCACAGCTGTTCCTTCTGCCTTGCACTCCACCTCCCATTCCTCACTCTGTCACTGGCCAGCTCCTCCTCGTCCTTTGGGTCTTGGCTTCTCTTCTGCCTCCTCAGAGAAGGCTTCTTTGACCCAGCATCTGGGTTAGGGATGCAGGGTTAGGACTGGTTCCCACAGCCCCCAGGCCTCCTGTGTGAGTGCACTCTCCCTGCTGGGCCAACACTGTTCCTTTACCATCTGCCTCTGCTTGGCACCTCCTGCGAGCACCCAAGGGCAGGCCCGGAGCTGGCATCCTCAGGGCTGGTCCCACTCTGGATGGGGCCTACTTTTACTGTGGCTAAGGCCACAGAGCTGGTGGCTCTCCAAGCCAAGGCACAAGCCCAGGCCCATCAAACTCCCAAGTGTGTGCTCCCTCACCCTCTGCCGCATGGATGCGTGCTCTGAAGTGTGTTCCCAAACACTCTCTTGTGTGTCTGCATGAAAAATGAGTCTTCCATGACTCTGATGGAGAAGCTGAGGCCCAGAACAGTCATCAGACCAAAGTCACGTGGCCAGTGAGGAGCTGCTGGGATCAAAATCCAAGGTTCCCACTCCTCCCGAATTTGCTCACTGCACTCAGCCTGCCCTGACCCCAGCCCCACACACCCAGAGGAAAGGTTCTCTGGCCCAGCAATTCATCAGCCCCGGCAGTGAACACTCACTGCACCCTGAGACCCTCGCCTGACCACTGCGTTCGCTCTCCCATTCCCTGGAAGGAAGCTGTCACTAGTTCCACTTTCCAGAAGGGAAAACAGAGGCCCAGAGACGTGAGGTCACTTGTTTACTATTCACTCAGCTAGTTAGTGGCAGGTAAGCTCAGGCGAGAGTCAGGCTAACGAACTCACCCGTTCACTCTTTCCTCCTTCACTCATTTAACCGGCACCAAAAACAACTTCCCCGTGGGGGAGACAGATAACACCCAGGTAAAGACACACATCAACAAAGTGATTTCAGAGACACAGCCTTAAAGCGAACAGCACAGGGTGGCATGGCAGAAAGTGACCGGGGCAGGGGACACTTCTTTAGCCCGGGGCTCCTCACTAGGGATGTGACATTTGAGCTACAAGCTGAGGGCCACTCAGAGACTTAGGGAAAGACCCCAAAGTGAGGAGTGAGGCGTCGTGAGAAAAAAACAGTATACTGGGGAGCAGAGATGGGCCAGGGAAGGAAGGAGACCAGGCTGCAGGTCTCTTGGGTTGGGGGATCCCAAGAAACCAATGCTCCTCTGGGCAGCTGGCCTGGTTGGGTCCAGGTCCGTGCCGAAGGGGCCTCGATACAGTGCCTGGATGCATTGAGAAGGTATGCCAGGCAAGGCCCCCAGGCCCGAGGTTCGCTGAGTCAAGGCAGCCTGCGAGTGAGAGCGGTCGGACTCTGACTGTGCCAGGGGCAAGTGATTACAGGCACATGGAACCCACATGGACCACTGGGGTGGCGTCACTCGGGGAGAAGAGACTAGATCCCAAGCCCACAGCTCAGGTGTGAGGCTCACAGCCAGCTGCAGGGCTCAGAGGCCTGACTGCCTCCCTCGCACCTACATGCCAGGTCTGTGCTAGACCAAGTCCTCCTGGGTCCTCAGCAGGCTGCGGGGAGAGAAGCCTGCCCAGGGAGGCCTTTGGAGAGGCAGAGCTGGGGCACGGGCCCTGCCCCTCTGCCCATCCTGGGGGCTTTCTCCCTACGGCACACTCCCCTAATCCTAGAGATTTGGACGGAGACTGAGTGTCAGCCTCCTCAAGGGACAACAAAGGGCCAGGCCTATCTGGTCACTTTACTACTTGACACAGGTTTTAACACTCATGAGGGACAGTCAGAGACCCTGAACTAGGCTGCTTAGCAACCCTAGAGGGGCAGCTCTCCTGCCTTTGAGCCTCAGCTTCCCTTTGAGACCCATAAGGGGACATCCCAGGACAGGAAAAAGCACAGGGGCTTTGACATTTTCAAAAAACTGGGTTCAGGCCAGGTGCAATGGCTCACATCTGTAATCCCAGAACTTCGGGAGGCTGAGGTGGCAGTGTCGCTTAAGGCCAGGAGTTGGGCCTGAGCGACATAGCAAGACCTCATCTCTACAAAAATAAACAAGTGTTTAAAAATTAGCTGAGGCCGGGCGCGGTGGCTCACGCCTGTAATCCCAGCACTTTGGGAGGCCGAGGCGGGTGGATCACGAGGCCAAGAGATCGAGACCATCCTGGTCAACATGGTGAAACCCCGTCTCTACTAAAAATACAAAAAATCAGCTGGGCATGGTGGCGCGTGCCTGTAATCCCAGCTACTCAGGAGGCTGAGGCAGGAGAATTGCTGGAACCCAGGAGGCGGAGGTTGCGGTGAGCCGAGATCGCGCCATTGCACTCCAGCCTGGGTAACAAGAGCGAAACTCCGTCTCAAAAAAAAAAAAAAAATTAGCTGGGCATCGTGGTGCGCACCTGTAGTCCCAACTACTTGGGAGGCTGAAGGGGGAGGATTGCTTGAGGCCAGGAGGTTGAGGCTGCCATGAGGCACAATCATGCCACTGCACTCCAGCCTGGGTGACAGAAAGAGGGCCTGACTTTTAAAAAATAACAGTAAGAAATAAAATTTTAAAAACTGGGTTCAAATCCTGATTCCCCTTGTATGACCTTGGGCAAGTCGCCCGCCTCTATCCTCAGTTTCTTCATTTGCAAAACCGGAGCCACACAGTGCACCACCAAGGCTGTCTGGAGATCCAGCGGGAGGACGCAGAGAAGGAGCGAGTCGCCCCAGGCGCGCAGTGAAGGCTGGCCTCCTCTCTCCGCTTACTGTTACTCAGCTCACATTTATTTGTACATCCCCAACCAGCACCTGTGTCCCTAACTCGCTGTGATGACCCGGCATTAGGCCTTTCTCTCTCGGGTCTTTGGAAGTTAAGGGGACTTCATGTTTCAAGTCTGGAGCCCACGGTCTCATGCAATGACAAACTGAGACTTACGAGATCAGCGCCAAGGCAGAACTGTGGCTCCAAGGGATCCAGCAGGGACTCACCCCAGGCTCTGGCTCGCCCCATCACTACACAATGAGACCTTGATCAAGTCCCTTCCCCCTCCTGGGCTCAGCAGCCCATCAGAATCATGAGAGGTGGGATCAGGTGTTTTCTAAGGACCCCTCTTATTCTGTTATTTGTCAAGTAAGGGATTCTACGAATTGAATCGGCAGGGCTGCAGCTTTGGCCACATGGGTGTCTTATCTAAGAGGTCAACTGATGGCTCACCTCGTCCCAGGCCGGGTCACACCTCCCTGCCCGCGCCTGTGTGACTCTCTTCTCCTCCACTGGCGGGTGCCTTTGTTCACACCACACATATTGATCATGCACCACTGTCACCTCTGATAGGAAGTGTTTCTGACCTCTAGCCCCCAGGTAAAACTAACCTCTCCCTTCTTCATGCTCCCAGGCCTCAAGCACAATCTCAGTGTCAAACACAGGACACTCTACTGTCTATTAGTTTGTATGTGTGTCCTGGGAGCTTCTTGAGGACAGTGTCTGGGCCTGATCCATGCCTGTATCCAGCATTGGGCCTTGGGCACAGTTGGCAGAGTAAAAATCCATTGAGGAAGAAAGGAGGGAGGGAAGGAAGGAAGGAAAGAAGGAAGGAAGGAAGGAAGGAAGGAAGGAAGGAAGGAAGGNAGAAGGAAGGAAGGAAGGAAGGAAGGAAGGAAGGAAGGAAGGGAGGGAGGGAGGGAGGGAGGGAGGGAGGAAGGAAGGAAGGAAGGAAGGAAGGAAGGAAGGAAGGAAGGAAGGGAGGGAGGGAGGGAGGGAGGAAGGAAGGAAGGAAGGAAGGAAGGAAGGAAGGAAGGAAGGAAGGGAGGGAGGAAGTAGGGAGGGAGGGAGGAAAAGAAGGAAGGGAGGGAGGGAAGGAAGGAAGGAGGGAAGGAAGGCAGGCAGGCAGGCTAAGCTCCAGTCCAAGGCAAATGGTGGCCCACAGGCCTCGCCCTTTTCTCTTGCTGAGAGCCTGTCCCTTGCCCAGTCGGCTACCTCAGCAAGCAGCCCAGGCCCACCTGACCACTGCAGTCACTAATGAGCATTGATTCTGATCGGACGCATCCATCATGCCGCTGGAGCTCTGTTCCTTAAAGAACATTAGGGAGCAGATGTATCATCGGTGACTGGAGGCCCAATAAAGCAGGCACCTCGAGAAATTTAGTATTCAACTCATAAAGGCCTTAAAAGCATTTTTCAATTATGAATGGCCTGGGGGGAGTCGTTCTTTCTTCGCCGGGGGATGAATAAAGATGGAAAATAATAGCATATCAATATTGTTGCAACTTAGGAGGATTAATCTGGAAGAGTTAAAGGTGTTGCGTCTCCCTGCTGCCTGCGTGCTCAGGTGCACCGGGAAGGGCTCGGCCAAGGCGACCTTCACCAGGATCCCCGTAGGCAGGCTAACCTCCCAGTGGGTCCGCACCTTGGATGCCTCGGCCCACTCCTTACCTCCCTTGCGGCCTCACCCCAGAACATTCCCTGGCTCTGAGCCATTCCTCTTACCCACATGAGGCCTCAGGGGCTGGCCTTGTCAGGACAATCACCAAGATTTGTACCATGATTAGGGTTTGAAGGGGTCTTTATCCTGACTGTGGCGATGGTTACTCTAGCCTGCATGCGATAAAATATCCTAAAACTACACACTCCAAAAAAATAAAGTGCATGTGAAAGCTGGGTGAAGGGGACATTTCTGTACTATCTCTGCAACTTCGTGTGAGTCTTACTATTTCAAAATAAAGACATTATAATAAAAAATATTAGTCCGGGCATGGTGGCTCACACCTGTAATCCCAGCACTTTGGGAGGCCAAGGCGGGTAGATCACCTGAGGTTGGGAGTTCAAGACCAGCCTGGCCAACATGGAGAAACACTGTCTCTAATGAAAATACAAAAATTAGGATGTGGTTGAGTACACCCGTAGTCCCCGTCACTCAGGAGGCTGACGCAGGAGAATCGCTTGAACCTGAGAGGTAGAGGTTGCAGTGAACCAAGATTGTGCCACTGTACTCCAGCCTCGGTGACAGAGTGAGACTCCATCTCAAAAAAAAAAGAAAGAAAGAAAATTAAAAGTATAAGTAAATCTAAAATTTGAAAAGCTATTTTTGCAGGAGCAAAGTACTAGGCCTCCCCTGGCAGAAGCATAAAGAGGCTCAACAGCTTTAGGAAACAATTTTGCACTGCCTGGTACAGTAGGCAGAATAAAGCTCCACCCTATCCCTAAAGGTGTGCATATTTGAAGCCCCAGAACCTATGACTATGTTAGGTTCCACGGCAAAAGGAAATTGATCATGCACATGAAATTAAGGTTGCTTAACGGTTGACCTTGAGATGAGGAGACTGCATTATGTGGTGGGCCTAATGTATTCACAAGGGTTTTATAAGGGGAAGAGGGAGAAAGAAGAGTCAGGGAGAGATTTGAAGATGCCACTCTGATGGCTTTGAAGGAAGGGGCCATAAGCCAAGGCATGCAGGCAGCCTCTAGACATTTAAAAAGACCAAGAAGCATTCTCCTCTAGAGCCTCCAGAGGAATGCAGCCCTGCTGGCACCTGGATTGGCCCAGTGAGATCCATTTTGGACTTCTGTCTCTGAAACTATAAGATAATAAGTATGTTCTTTAAAAACCACTAAGTTTAGCCAGGCGCGGTGGCTCACGCCTGTAATCCCAGCACATTGGGAGGCCAAGGCAGGCAGATCACAAGGTCAAGGGATCGAGACCATCCTGGCCAACATGGTGAAACTCCATCTCTACTAAAAAAAATACAAAAATTAGCTGGGCATGGTGGCATGTGCCTGTAGTCCCAGCTACTCAGGAGGCAGAGGCAGGAGAATTACTTGAACCTGGGAGGCAGAGCTTGCAGTGATCCGAGATCTCACCACTACACTCCAGCCTGGCACCTGGTGACAGAGCAAGACTCTGTCTCAAAAAAAATAAAAATAATAAATAAAATCACTATGTTTGTAGTAATTTATTACAGCAGTAATGGGAAACTAATGCACCTGGTAAATAATCTTTTTGAGTTAAATATGCATCCACCCTAAGACTCAGCAATTTCACTCCTAAAGAAAGTATTTGATCTGCATCAGGCCACAGCTGTGGAGTGGAGACACATATAAGAATGTGTGTTCTAGCATGCTTTGAAGTAATTCAACCAGAAACAATCCAGAGGTCCATCATCAGGGGATGATACTCCATCCTGTTATATTCCTACAACAGAATATTATACGGCAGTGAAAATGAATGAATTACAGCTATACACAAACACATGAATGGATTCCATAACACCATGTCAAATGAAAAAGAAGAAAACCACACAAAAAGACACATAGTGACATTTATTCATATAAAGCTCGAAAATAGGCAAAACTTTAAAACTATATTGTTGAGGGCTTTTTAAGAAGTAAAACTATAAGGAGAAAAATAATACAAATCGAGTATGCTGGCCATGTTTTGGGAGAAGGATAAGGGATTGAGACGCATGTGGAGCTTCTAAGGTACAATGATTTTTTTTTTTTTTTAAATTTGGAGTCTCGCTCTGTCGCCCAGGTTGGAGTGCAATGGTGCAATCTTGGCTCACTGCAACCTCCACCTCCTGGGTTCAAGCGATTCTCCTGCCTCGGCCTCCTGAGTAGCTGGGATTACAGGTGCGTACCACCACACCTGACTAATTTTTTTGTATTTTTAGTAGAGACAGAGTTTCACCATGTTGGTCAGGCTGGTCTCAAACTCCTGACCTCGTGAGTTCTTTAAGTGTCCTGCTTTTGACCATTTATTTGATCCTCTGTCATCACACTGTGAGCAAGACAGGATAAGGCCCTTTACCTTCATTTTATAACTGGGAAATGGAGGCTCTGAGGGGCTAAGTGACGAACTGAAGTCCACCTGCCTACTTCTCAAGCCTCTTCTCTACCCACTCACCTCATTTCTCTTTGCTCTGACCTGACTCCATTCCAGGAAGCAACGAGACAGCCAAGAGAGAAAATAGCCATTTCTTCCTGGTTTTGACTCCAGTGAGTCAAGATCACACTACTTCACTCTAGCCTGGGTGACAAAGCAAGACCCCATCTCAAAAAAAAATAATAATAATAATAATAATAAAATATTTTAAAATTACTAAGAAGTTATTGTGCAAAGTTTCACAATAATAAATTTGGTAATTTAGATAAACTGAAAAAAGTCATATGTATAAAGAGTGTTTATAGTCACAACTACACTGAATTTTTCCCCCAATAATGAGAGGTTTAACATTTTAAAATCAATTATTGTAATTGATCATATTAATAGGATAAGAAAAATAAGAGATAAAATCATACAATTATCCTGGTAGAGTTTTTCTAAAAATTATCTGATGAGTTCAACACCCATTCACGATTTTTAAACTTTTAAAAATTTTTTTTAAAAAAAAGGAAATTTTTTTAATCTGTTAATCCTGATCTACATCAAATCCCAGCAAACATTATACCTACAGGGTAAAGTACTGAGAATCTTCCCCTGACATTGCTAATGAGGCAATTGTGTCTGCTGTCACTTTATTCAACATTGTACTGAAAATTCTAGCCAGAGCACTAAGGTAAGAAAAAGAAATAGACTGTTTATGGTGGCTTGTGCCTATAATCCCAACTACTTGGGAGGCTGGAACAGGAGAATCACTTAAGTGAAGGAATTCAAGACTAGCCCGGGCAACATAGTAAAACCTCCATATCTAAAAATTAATTTAACAATTTTTTTTATTTAAAAAGATCAAAGGAATATAAAGGAAGAAGGAGACATTGTGGTTGTGTGTCCAGAAAATTCTAAAGTAATTTATAAGTAATTAAGATTAATTGGCAGATTTAGCAAACAATTGTATTTCTATATATCCATAACAATAATTAGAACATAAAATGTAAAAATATAACAGAACCAAAAGTATCAAATCATTAAAGATAAATTTAAATGAGCTTTATAAGACCTAAAAACAGAAAACTATAAAACAATATTCAAAGAAAGCATCTACATTGATGGAATAACATAACATATTCATGGATTGGGAGATTCAATATTGTAAAACCATCTATTCTCCATAAATTAGTCTGCAATCTAAATCCAAATCTCAGCAGGCTTTTTTTGTTATTGTTGGAAACAAACAAGTTAATTTTAAAAGTTTTTATTAAAAAGTCAAGGTTCAAGAATAGACAAGACCATCTTGAAGAAGGGCAAAGTTAAAGAACTTAACCCACAGTAAATCAAGACTTATTATAAAGGTGAAATAATCAAGACAGTGTGGTATTAATGCAAGGAAAGAAAAATAGACCAATGGAATATATTCCACATATTGTACACCTGTTTGTGACTGAGGTTTTCACCCACTGCAGAGCCATAAGTGACATAAGGGCATCTAATGAGTGGCCTTTGACTTTGTCATGGGGTCGCATGGGGAAGCATTATTTCATCAATGCTTCCTTGATGAAATAATGATAGACCTGAGATCTGAATTTAAAACAGTGCATGTGCAAACATCCTGTGGTTGTAGGAAACCAGGTCCATTCAACAAGGTGGGAAAAAGCTCATGAGTCTGGAACACTAAGAGAGGAAGGGTCAAGATAAGAGCTGTGGCCAGAGAAGCCAGAAGTCAGCATGGTCTAGGGGGCTATGGTAAGGAGTATGACCATATGACCTCATTTCCACTTTCATAAGTTTCCTCTTAACCTGCTCAGGGTACGAGCTTTCCCAGAAGACTGTGAACTCCACAGACTGTGTCCGTATCTGTCGGTGGCCCCAGGAGACAGAGAGAGGTATCTGATGAATGATTGTAATACAAGAGCTGGGACAAAAGCCAGGGTTAGTGAGTCCTTGTCTGGGGCCGTTTCTGCTCAAGATTTCACTTGAATCCCCCTCTGTTCCTCTCCCCTTAAATAAAAATAAAATAAAATAAATAAAGCAGAAAAACCCTTTGCTTTACCCACAAGACCTTAATCAATCCTGCACTGTCCTCTTGTTCTTCCCAAAAACTTGAGCACCAGAGACCAGGTACATCCCAGCTCCTGCCATGAGCCTGGAACCTAGCAAGTAATCAGCAGATACTTGGTGTAATATTTTCTGAAACATCTGTATTTAAATCCCACCTCTGTCTCTTACTTCCTTTGTGACCTTGGTCTATCCAATGGGGCCTCTGAGCCTCGGCTATTCATCTGTAAAACAGGGATGATGGCCAGGTGCAGTGGCTCACGTCTGTAATCCTAGCACTTTGGGAGGCCGAGGTGGGTGGATCACGAGGTCGGGAGTTCAAGACCAGACTGGCCAAGATGGTGAAACCCGGTCTCTACTAAAAATACAAAAATTTGCCGGGTGTGGTGGCACATGCCTGTAGTCCCAGCTACGCGGAAGTCAGGGGAATCATTTGAACCTAGGAGGCGGAGGTTGCAGTGAGCTGAGATGGCACCACTGCACTCCTGCCTGGGTGACAGAGAGACTCAAAAAAAAAAAACCAGGGATGATAATAGCTAGCTTCCTCCAAGGATTCTTGTGAGGGTTAATATGAGACAATGTATGTAAAGTGCCTAGCGGAGTCTGATGCATCCTAAATGCTCAAGAAATGTTAGCTGCTATCACTCTCTTGGGTCTTTCTCATCTATCAAATGAATATATCTGGGCATGCTATCAGTGGAGACTTGACAGTCTACCTTACTTATCTGAGTAATGATTAAAATTGTCTATGAGGCTTATAATATTTTTATCACTTTTGACATCAGTAATCCTTACCTCCAAGAGTTGTCATCAAGGTTAAACAAGGCACTTAGTACAGTATCTGGTTTATAGTAATGATTCAGTAAACGGTGAATTTGACTATTGTCAACAGTAAGCAGAAGCCTCTGTCAGGCTGGGAGTGGTAGCTCAAGCCTATAATCCCAGCACTTTGGGAGACTGAGGGGGGTGGATCATTTGAGGTTAGGAGTTCAAGACCAGCTTGGCCAACATGGTGAAACCCCGTATCTACCAAAAATACCAAAATTAGCCAGGCGTGGTGGCGCATGCCTGTAATGCCAGCTACTCAGGAGGCTAAGGCAGGAAAATTGCTTAACCCGGGAGGCGGAGGTTGCAGTGAGCTGAGATCATGCCATTGAACTCCAGCCTGGGTGACAGAGTGAGACTAACTCAAAACTAAAAAAGAGAGAAGCCCCCGTAGTCCTGGGACTGGTCTTCTCAGTACACAAGCCTTGCCCCGTCCATTCAGCAGGTGATGTTTTAGAGATATTCAGGGGTGCCCCGACTAATCCAAAAGGTACGGAGACACTTCCTCCACCATGTTCTGTGCCACTTGCTCCCCTGACTTTCTCAGTGGACCATTTCTTCCTGAAGTCTCCAGCCTGGGCCTCCGGGATACAAAGCTCACCAAAATGTGGTGGCTCCATCTAGGGTCTTGGCCATCAAGCCAAAAAAAAAAAAAAAGTAGCTTTAGTCCTAATGTTACATAAAAGCTGGCCTTAATATCAAAGAGAGAGATCTTTCTCTGAGCAGGCAGGCCCCAGGGGAGTGGAGTTAAGCAGCCTGCATCTCTGGGTGGCAGAGACTGCCCGGGGGGGCCAGAAGGCAAAGGCCTATGAATCCCAGGAAATAGGCTCTGTGGCTTCTGTGGACTCACAGGCAGAGAGGAGAACACTCAGTCTTTTCCTCCCTGGCAAGTGAACACATGTCACAAAGACTTAATGATGGGCAGAAGGCCCCCACTCCTCCTCCACCTCTTCGGTCATTGGCCACTTTAATTCCCACCTCCACCAGACAGGCTTCCCGCCTATCTCTCTAGGTTCACTTTTTTTTTTTTTTTTTTTTTTTTTTTTTGTTTTCCTTGTTTTGTTTTTTTTTTTTTTTTGAGACAGAGTCTCACTCTGCTGCCCAGGCTGGAGTGCAGTGGTGCGATCTCAGCTCATTGCAACCTCCACTTCCCGAGTTCAAGCGATTCTCCTGCCTCAGCCTCCTGAGCAGCTGGGACTATAGGTGCATGCCACCATGACTGGCTAATTTTTGTATTTTTAGTAGAGACAGGGTTTCACCATGTTGGCCAGGATGGTCTCGATCTCTTGACCTCATGATCCGCCTGCCTCAGCCTCCCAAAGTGCTGGGATTACAGGAGTGAGCCACTGCGCCCGGCCAGTTTCACTTTTAGCCCCAATATTAGTCAGGCCAGGCTGGGCTGTGCTGACTCAGTGGCTGGCTTGAAGGAACAAAGGTTTCTTTCTGTCCACTGCTAGTCAGGTGCAGCTCTGATCCATGTCCTCCTTACTCTGAAAGCAGGGTGGAGGGAGCCCTCTTCTAGAACACTGCAAGTTGTTTTGGAGGAGGGGAAGGGGACGTTGTAAATCATGCAATGCCCGAAAGCTTCTGCCGAAAAGTGGCACGTGGCACTTCTACTCCCATTTCATTGGCCACAGCAAGTCATATGACTAAACCCGATGCCAGTGAGGAAAGAAAGCATGATCCTCCCAAGGGAGGAGAAGCAGATGTTGAGAACAAACGAAATCATCATGTCCCCTGCTTCAAACCTCCACTTTTCACTCATGCTTAGGCTCAAATCCCAGCTGCTGCCAGGCCTGGCCCTGCCCCCCGCACTCCTCACTCTCAGTTACCCTCCTGCTTCCCACTTGCTCCAGCAGCCTGCCGGACGCACAAGCTCGTTCCCATCACAGGGCCTTTGCACAGGTTGCTCCCAGGCCCAGGTCAATGCTTTAACCCAGCTCTCCCCAGGCCTGCCTTTTCCCATTTTTTAGAGTTCAGCTTAAATGTCACAGAAGGCTGGGTGCAGTGGCTCACTCCTGTAATCCCAGCACTTTGGGAGACCAAGGCGGGTGAATCAACTGAGGTCAGGACTTTGATTCACCAACATGGTGAAATCCTGTCTCTGCTAAAAATACAAAAATTAGTTCTGCATGGTGGCGGGTGCCTGTAATTAATCTCAGTTACTCCAGAGGCCGAGGCAGGAGAATCGCTTGAACCCAGGAGGTAGAGGTTGCAGTGAGCCAATGTCATCCCACTGCACTCCAGCCTGGGCAACAGAGCGAGACTCCATCTCAAAAAAAAAAAAAAATGTCACAGAATAGAGGCTTCCTTGACCACCCCATTATTCTCTCTCACATCACTCTGTCTATGGCCTTTCCAACACTCACCAAGCTGGGATTCACTTGTTTATGGAACAGCTTTATGTATGGTGTGGTACACTCACACACCAGAACACGAGCTTCGTAGGAGTGCATGTATGTGTCCTGTTTACCACAGTACCGCCCTCTCTGCAGGAGTTCAGCAAATGGAGATGGTGCAAATGAAAGAATCGGACTGAGACAGGAGGAGCCAGGCCTGGTCCAGATAGCCCGGTGCATCTCAGCATCATGAACCCTTCCCACGCCCAGGGTGGCACTGCAGGAGGTGCAGGGTGGAGCCCAAGCCTCCCTGTCCTCGCCCACCCACGTCAGTCCACTCACAACAAGAAGGTACATTATGTGCTGTCAAAAAAAATACAGGCAGATGTGACCATTTATCAGGTGGCCACTCTGGACTGGGCGTTGTGGTCTGCACCCTACCCAGAGTGTCTTGACTGCTACCTGGAAGCCTGGGAGGCGGGTGCCATGATCCCAACTGAGGGATGGGGAAACAGGTTCACAGCAGTTGGCAGATTTGCTTACCATGGCTTCGAGGCTCACACTGTGAGGTTCAAACTGGAATTTTTGAACCTGAGACTGGTTCCAAGCAATGCCTGGGCAGGTCTTCTGTGCCACCTGACAGTTTTGGAAGAAGGGACTGTGCATAGCTGTGGGACACAGAATAACGGCCCAAAGAGCCAAAGAGCCCCATGTCTTGATCCCTAAAACCTGTGAATACATTACTCACATGGCAAAAGGACTTCATGGATGTGATTGACTTAAGGCTCAAGATGGGAAGAGAATCCTGGGTTATTCTTTCGGGTACGTGGGGCACAGCTGGATGAGGGAGGCAGGTGCGCAGATCAGAGGGAACCGGAGATGCTCCGCTGATGGCCTCACGTACAGAGGAATGAGGCCATGAGCCAAGAAAGACGGTGGCCTCCAGAAGCTGGAGAAAGCAAGAGCCTGCAGTGGGAACATGGCCCTGCTGGTCCCTGGATGTTAGTTCAGCGACACTTCTGACCTACAGACCTAGACGATAAGAGATTTGCATTGTCTGAAGCTGGTACGCTGGGGGTGATTTGTTTTGCTGCAGCGGCAATAGGAGAGGATACAGCCCCTCACTGTAGTGGGGGTGTATCCTGTCTCCCTAGTATCCGCAATTGAACTGCGAGTTCCCTGATCGCAGGCACCCAGCAAACAGTGATATGGCACACACCGGCATTTAACAAGGACGCAGGGGTGAGAGGGATTCAGTGAACCCAAGAGGAGGAAGCTTGAGAGGACACGTGGGTGAGACCAGACAAATAAGGTGGAGGGAGGAGGGTGCTGGTTGAAGAGGCCCCCACCACCCATCCCTGCAGCGCTGCAGAGAACCCAAGTCCACTGCTGGAAGGAGCCCCCCGGCTTGGCCAGTGGCTCCCACTTTACACACACAAATGCTGAGCCCCAGAGAGAGCAAATGACTCCACCAAGGTGGCTCAGCAGCTGGTGGCCAAGACGGGATTGGAAATTCCATCATGTGACTCCCGGCCCATCTTGTTCCTGTACCTGCAGCCAGCCTTAGGTGGTGAAGCCCTCCCTCGCCGAGGTAAGCAGGGGCTAGGGACCAGGAGCAGGTGGGGTGGGGGATTGTTGAGAATGCAAGCAAGCTCCTCACCCTGGGGCTCCCCGGAGCAGGAATATGTTGTGTCAGGGAGCAGGGCCCCAGCCCCAGCCCCAGCCCTGCCGAGGCGTGCCTTGCAGCGAGCTCCTCTCTCTGAGCCTCGGTGTCCCCATCAAGGTGTTGGATTGACGTGCAGGGCCTTTTCCGGCCCTTATGTGGCATGCTCTGCCATCAGGCCTGCCTTGCTCTGAGCCCCGTCCCTGACACCCCGCTGGGACCTGCAGCTTCTCAGCCAGCTCAGCTCCTCTCCAGGCTCTGGCCTTTGCCAGTGGCTACAGTGGCCCAGTCCCCCACCCTGAGCTTCGAGACAGGTATTTCCACCCTGTCCTGACTTTCCCTACTCTCCCTTTTACCTACCAGGACAGTTGAGTTTCCAGTCTACCTTCCCTGGGGCTTGAGTCCCAAAAATGGGGATTCCCAACCCCATTACCAGAGGGTAGTGGGTGGGCTCAAATTACTCCATGTCAAGTAGAATCTGGCTGCAATGCCTGAGTCTCTCCTGCCCTCAACTCCCGACCACTGGGCCATCCTTGCCCCTATCTTAGACCCTCTATGACCGTCGTCCGCCTGGGCCCCACACTTTGGCCCTTGTGCTCTACAGCCTGGCCTAGGCTTTCTCCTCAGGCCTCAGGAGTCTTTAAGTTCCTCCCAACCCCAGCCTCTTGGTATCCTTCAACCGCGGAGACACCCCAGCTCCCCAAACCTCTGAAATCCCATCCCTGTAGAGAAGCCTACAAAGAAGTGAGTCCTATTACAAAAATCAATGCACAGAGAGGGTTGGCAGTTGCCTGGAGGTCACACAGCAAAGGCATGGAGCCCCAAAATTGAATGTCTCCACCTGAGACCACTCCCTAGCCCTGCTACCCCTGCCCAGGAACTTCCTCCAACAGCCTGAAGGGCAGGGAGAGCAGCCAGCCCCGCTGACCGATGTCCAAGACCGCAGTGATGCTATTCCTTCCTCGAGTGAGCTATGCCCACCCTGTGCCAGATTTAGCCATTTAATGCAACCAGGCCTGCTCCGTCCCTGCCTCTGAGATTAGCTCTGGAGCTGGGCTTTGAATGCCTGCCCAGAGACACTCAGCTTAAAACACCAGGAACCAAAGAAAAAAAAAAATCGACCACATTTAATGGAGCCGTCAGCGGGTGGGTCTGATTTGTCCATTACGTGGCCCTGCCTGCCTAGGGAGCCCAGCCACGTGGCCACCTGACCACAGCATTAAGGCGACATCAGCCCGCAGGCCAGTCGGGGGAGGAGCCACCAGAGTCTTTGGCCTGGGGGCCTGCCTCTCCATCCCCAAGGCCCCGGGCCCCAGGGATTCTTGGTGCCACTCAACAGGCAGCAAGGCAGCGGCTCTCATTGGCTAAATCTACCCCTTCTGGTCTCAGGGCCCCACTCTAAGGCCTGAGACTCCCTCTGTTGCAGAAGTCGAGACAGCATCAGTATCCGTCCCTCAAATAGTGCCCTGGCTAATTCCTGCTGTGCCGCTATTGTGACTATTTCCTTTTGCTATTTAAAAATTACCATTGTTCACATCCAAGTTGCTCTAGACACTGTCTCCCAAATGTGTTCCAGGAGCATTAATCTCTCGAGAGGCATAGAAAACAAAAAGGGAAGAGGGCTCACAGCCGAGCAAGCTCAGGAAGCTCCACAAATGCCGGCTCCCTTTTGGAGAGCTGCAAATCTGGTAAACGCGCGGAGAAATCCTGCCATCAAGTTGGATTTTCTTTAATCCACTCCCCAGACATTTTTGATTACAAAATGTTTCCCTTCGCTTGGCAGAGCGCCCAGTAACGTGCTGAGCGCCTAGTATCCTGGGGAAGACCCTTTGGGGAATGACATTTTAGGGGTTTGAGTCCCTCTCCTTCCCCCAAGACCCAACTGTGACGAGAGGCTCCAATTAGGAGGCTGGTAAAAGCCTGTGAAGAGAGGAAGCGTGACGCCAGCCTTCAGTGACAGGCAAATCTCAAGGTCACAGCCGCAGGCTCACCTAGGATCGAGGAAGGGAACATAGGCCCCTCCACTTCTAGATGCAAGGAGGACCCCATGCCACATGGTGAGAAAAGCATGTGGGGTGCCCTCTAGCCCTCACCCCACCCAAATCTAGTTGAGCAGGGGTTTAGCCATGGAAGAAAGTTCTAACACTCTTGTTAGAGCTGGCTCTCAGAGGCCCGAACACTGAAACTTCTGCTCCCTAAAGACTTCTGCAAATTCACAGGGTGCCCATTGTTCTGGCAGAAGCCCTGAACAAGACAACGGAGGCCTGGACTCTGCTCCTGCTTTTCCCAGTGGCCTGCGGTGGGACCCAGGGAAGGCCTTTGAGCTGTCTGTGCTGGTGCCCACCGGTCTGAGCCCCAGGTCCCGAACTGCATGGACGCACATCTTCTGCTGCTCTCCCAGGAATATTGAGCTGATTGTGTAAAGTGTCCTGAGCTCCCATCAGCCAAGGTTTATGAAACACCTCCTCTGTGTCAGCCCTGTGCAAGGTGCTAGAGCCTCAGTTTACCCCTTCTGTGAAGACATGATTGTCTTACTGAAGGCCAGTCTGTAGCTCCAGTTGCTGCAGTCCCAATGAAGACAAGCAATTTGGTAAACGTGGATCTCCTGTGAGAGAACAAAGCTAATGGGGCATCGAAGCTCCTTTTAGATACATTTCCCAGGGCCACAGAACTCATGCAGTGTGACAGATTATGTTTCCAAAGACAGCCACGACAGCTTCCATCCCACGTGCTCTTCCCACACTGCAACGTGACCTCTATGTTCCCTCCCTGGATCCTGGCTGGGCCTGCGATGATGGTGGAGACACACTATGTGACTTTGGAGGCTAGGTCATAAAAACTGACACAGCTTCCACTTGGCCCTGTTGGGATGCTCCATTTTAGAACCCAGACACCATGCTTTTAGGAAACCCAGGCCACATGGAAAGACCACATGTCACAGGCTCAGCTGAGGTCCCAGCAGATGCCAGCCTCAGACATAAATTTGAGAAAGCCTTCAAAACAACTCCAGCCCCAGCCATAATCTGACCACAGCTGCATGAGAAACCTGAGCTAGAACTGGCCGGCTGAGCCCCACCAGCACCCAAAAAAGAGAGATCATAATAAAATGATTGTCATTGCCCTAATTTGCCTGAATTGGGGAATGCTATTTTGTGAGTGATAGACAATTGGAATGTGTGACAAGCAACCTCTTGCAAATCGCAGGATTGGAGGGTCTGCCACACCCTGCAGTGTCCCTCCCTCTATTCTGTCCTTTGCTGAACCAAATGACACACCCAGCTCTCTGTTACATGACAACAATCCACACCAACGGGCTGAGACATTGTAAAGCCCATTTCCCTTTGAGGTCTGGACGACGAGGAGTGCTGTTGGCCTCGGCCCCTGCAACTTCTGTTAGAACTTATTTCTGGCCGGGCACGGTGGCTCACACCTGTAATCCCAGCACTTTGGGAAGCCAGGGCAGGTGGATCACCTGAGGCCAGGAGTTCAAGACCAGCCTGGCCAACCTGGTGAAATCCCGTCTCTACTAAAAATATTAAAAAATTAGCCCGGCATGGTGGTGGGTGCCTGTAATCCCAGCTACTAGGGAGGCTGAGGCAGGAGAATCACTTGAACACAGGAGGCAGAGGGTGCAGAGAGCTGAGATTGTGCCATTGCGCTCTAGCCTGGGCTGGATTTGGAGGATTCTAGAAGGAAACTCCTTTGCAATTCACTTCCACATTTACCAGCAGGATGCTCTGTCCCTCCCGCTTGCCCCTCTGGGTCCAGTTTCTGCCTTTCTCCGCCCCTCTCTGAGCCTGGAAGACTGACCTGCAAGGGTGACATCAATATACCCCACACCCTGCAGCTTCTTGGGTTCGGCTGCTGGAGTCACAGGTGGGATACTGGAGAGGAAGGCAGAAAGAGGAGCTCACAGAGACAGACTCAACCTCTCAGACTGGGAAAGCTGGAAGGGCGCTTGAGAGCTTGTGTCCACCCCCACCAATGAGGCTTCTAGGGCCCAGGGAGGGAAAGGGGCCCCGCCCGAGGTCACACAGGGAGCAGGTGGCTGGCTAACTCTCAGTCAAGTCAACATTTGTGGGTGGAGAGGATGGAGAGGCAGCAAGAAAGATGCCACCCTGGGCCCCCATGGAGCTGGAGCTCCAGGAAAGAGAAGCAGGCTGACGAGCACCTGTTCCAGCTCCCTCCGCCTTTGAAGTCACCCTCCCCAGCCCCTCCATTTGGGATACTCCGTAACAAAGATTCAGACCAAACACTCACCCCTGCCCCAACCCCAGGCTGGTATCCATAGACAAACCTCAGCCAATCAGGCAGGACGATGGTGTTGGGTGTCTAGACTCTAGAGCTAGTTCACTTCCTGACTCCACTGCAGACCTGCTGTGTGTGAGCTCGGGCAAGTGACTTAGCCTTTGGTGCCTCAGTTTCCTCTTCTGTAAAGGCAGGATGACAACAGTGCCTACCTCATGGGGCTGTGAGGATGACATCAGTTGAGGCTTATAAAATTCCAGAGCTGCATCTGCTCTCAACAAACACATGTTACTCCCAGGATCCACCCCCACCCCTCAGTCAGAGCCAAGCTGGAAGGCTTTGGGGTGAGCCAGTCCAACCTGCCGGGCACAGATGCAGAAACAGAGCCCCTTGGCTGGGCCCCTCCCAGCTCCCTGCCCAAGCCGGTGCACTTGAGGTGTGCTGGGGTGGGTGGGAAAAGGGGGGCTCTACTTCCTGCTCCCTACCCGTCTCTTCACTGGGGCCACCTCTGGAGCTAGCCTTAGTGGCTCCTGGAAGTCCCCACAGCCTAGAGCTTGGGGCTGGAGCCAGATCTCTCTCTGTTTCTACTTCCTGAGCCAAGAGGTCCGCCATCATGCCACAAGTCTGTGGCTCAGGTCACGCCGGCATCTACCCAGCATTCATCTACTGAGCACCTATTGTACGCAGATCCTGCAGTGGCCATTGAGGAGGCAGATGCAACCCCAGGGTCCTGGTCTGAGCCAGGATATGGCCCATGGGTGTTAAGAAAGCACCTGGCTTAGCTTGGGGGCAGGGGTGGGAGGGGGTGGGTCAGCCTTCCCTGTGCTGGGGGGCCATTTGGTGCAAAGACATAAAAGATGCCTTCAAGTTAATCAGATTCCTTTATTCTTTTAGTCCACAAATATTAATCGAGCACACGCTATGAGCCTGGCGCTACTCTGGATGTTGTAGAAATGGCAGTGAACCCAATGAATGAGGTTCCTGGGAAACAGTCAGTAAACCCACAAGTAGATGAAACAGCAGGTGTTATGGGCACAGAAAGGAAGATGAAGCAGGAACAGGTGGATGGGAGGGAGGAGGGAGGACAGGCAGGGGCTGTTTGGGGTCAAGTGGTCAGGGAAGGCCTCTGTGGGAAAGAGCGCTGCGCAGAGGCCGGAAGGAGTGAGGGAGCGCCATGTGGCCTCTAAGGGAAGGGTGGCCCAGGTAGGAGCAGCAGGGCACAGGCCTGGGAGTGTGCGAGCATGGCCTACAGGAGGCAGTGCAGGGCTGGTGGCATAGCTGGGGTCAGCGTGTGAGCCAGCGGGGAGGGGAGAAGGGAAGCAAGGGCGGAGTGGGAGCAGGACGGTGAGGGGCTTTGGAAGGTAAGAAGACTGGCTTTCCTCTTGGCGGCCGTGGGAGCTTTGGAAGCGTTTAGCGAGCACTTGTGCTTCTCTTGTTCATGCAAAACAGTCACCCAGATCTGCCTCTCAGGGTGGGGGGAATGGGGTAAGGGTGGTCATCCTTGCCCACCCATCCCCTAACACCACCACACGCTGGCTGAGCTCAAACCTCTGCCTGGGAAGGCCAAGCTTCCCACCCAACCCCCAGCCGTGGCCGAATGGTTCTCAAGCCACACAGGACAGAGGCAGGTTCCAGACCGCACCAGGGCCAGTGTGTCTGTGGGATACCCTCCGAGGTCTGGGCTGACGACGCCCCCACTCACAGGTCAGAGCAGACCTGACAGAGGGAAGGAGCCGGGACCCCTGGGTCCTATTCTGGCCCTGCCCCACAAATCCCAGTGAGCCTGGGGGAGCCCTGTCCCCTCCCTGGATATCAGTTTCCCCATGCGGACACCGCCAGGCCTTCAGTGCCACAACTCCACTGTGTCCTTCTGTCTCCATAGCAGACTTGCTTCTAGGTTTGACCTTCCCAAGACGGCGCTCCAGGGCTGCCCTCCGGAGCCTCTAGAAGCATCTACTCCATTTGGGCCAGTCACTCCAGGGAGGCTTGAGGCCACTGTGAAAGAGCCACGCTCTGGGGACCTGCATCTCCCTAAGGCTCCGGGAACCCAGTCCCCGCCCCCACCGGCTGCCCTGCGCGCCTCCCCTGCCTTCCATCCTCGGCTCCAGCTGCAGGAGGGTCCTGTGCTCATTCCACTGGAGGCTCAACCCCACGCTCATTTATTTCAGACATGACCTTTGATTTCTCGGGTAGAGTGTAAATTACATGTCGCCAGCATAAAATATTAAACCCAATTTATACTTAATTATTGATGCTATTATGTATTCTATAGTAATGGCATCAGAAATCTCAGCTCCCGCCCGTGCCCAGTAAATAGCTTTTTTGCATTAGAGGCTCCTTGAGGTAAGAAATCTTGCTCCATTCCTTCTTCACCGTATGATTGATGATTATGGGGAAGTTCGTAAATAGTCTTCCAGAAATATTTCTCTGGTCGTCCGTAGCTCCGAAGGAAGGGGGGGGTTGTGCTAATTATCGGGGCGGTCGGGCGGATGCAGCGCGCCCCACCGCCATTTAGATGGGTGGGTTGAGGGTTGGCGAGATGGGGGTGGTTTAAGTGAAACCATGCTGAGTGGTTTAAGGCAGAGCAGAGCAGGACCTCAGCGGTTTTCTGGAGGCTTTAAGTCACATGTAAGCTTCGCATGGACATTGGGGTTTTGTTTTTTATTGAAACATTAATAATTCTGGTTTCTTGTAAAATATTCATGGTTCCTGTTGCTGCATTCAAACCCATTCTCAGCCGCTGCTTTTAATTTCCAGCCCGGCCCATGCAGGCCTCTGCCGTCGACCACCCATTGCTCCCGCGCAATTTATTAAGTGGAGGTAACAGTGGCCATTGGGTGGTCAGAAAAATCGAGCTCAGGGTTTCTCTGCAGCCACTGGTCGCAAGCCAGAGAGGGCCGGGAGCAGGCAAGGCTCTTCAGGACGAGTGAGCACTTCAGGACGGAGCATTTTCCCAGCTAAGTGGACATCGGAGAGCTGGGGAAGGCAGAGGCAGGGCGGCGGAGGCAAAGGGGGGTGAGGAGGGAGGAAGAGAGTCGCCCAGATGGTAGGAGAGCATCGTGACAGCTCAGGGCAGGGGACGGCAGAGCAGAGCCACAGAGAGCTCAGGCTCTGGGTAGACGTGACCAGGCTTCTGGCTCCACTGTACTTCCAACTCCCTGTATGACCTTGGCGAGTGGCTTCACCTCGCTGAGCCTCTGTCTCTCCTCTGGAAAACAGGCTCTGCTCGGCCGATGCAGCCTCGACGGTTGCAAAAGTGTTGTATGTTTGGAGAGAGCTTAAGAGACCTAGAAGTTGAGCCCCTTCTTTGAACAGATGCAGAACAAGGAAGGCCCAGAGAGTGGAAGGGATTCGCTCAACCTCCTGCCTCTATCCCTTGTGAATAAGATTCCACGTTCTTTTCAACCTGAGCTCTGTCATTCAGATTCTTTGAAAACAGTCAACGTTCTCAGGAGCACAATTGCCTGAGTTCATCCTCGGAGCCCTGCCCAACCACGTCCCACGCCACCCCAAAAGGGCTATTAAAAGGCCTGGCTGCCATTGCAGCTGGGGTCCCGTCCCTCCCCCTCCTCCCATCAGGGTCTGTCCACCAGGGTAGACGCAATTCCACTCAGGAGCACTCCCGCAGTCCCCCGGGGCCCTGGCTACCAGTGCAGCCCAGCAGAGGCTAAATATTCAGAGTCCTAGAATGTCAGTCCTGGAAGTGACCTCAGCAGTCAGCTTCCTCTGCTCCAAGGCTTGCGGGTGAGGAAACTGAGGCCCAGAGGAGTTCAGTGACTTGTCAGACATTGCACAGACACACACAGAACCACAACCACAACCCCCGAAACTATGGATCTCTCTGCTGACTCTGCCAGTGGCATGGTGGGGCAAGGAGAATCAGCCCCGAGGCTTTCAGCAGGAGTGACCATAAGGCCACACACATCTGGGCTCCAGCCAGAGGTGGCCGCCACTTGCGTGCGTTTCCCAAGCCAGATCGAGCTCCCTGTGCATCTGTCTATAATCAGCAGTGTGTCCGTCCACAGCCAGGCATGCTCAGATTCAGGCGGCCAGAGGGCCTGTGCATAGACCCAACAAGCCAAACCCCTGTGCCCCAGTCCAGGTGCCAAAGACACTGAACTGAGGGGCCAGGGGGTACCAGCGTCCCCAGGGGAGTGGGAGTCCTCGTTGCTCCAGGAGACAGGCGGGAATGTGACTCTCTGGCCCACCTGCCCCAAAGGCAGAAGGGTGGCCCACAGAGCCAGCCACAACGCCAGGAAAGGGGCATGCCATCCCCGAAGCATGAGTTCCCCAACTTCCCCGTTACCCCTGGAGGTTAGACCTTTCCTCCCTTTGCATCTAAATTCAAATATAGCTTGTTACTAGAAACACGGAGGCTGGGCACGGTGGCTCACGCCTGTAATCCCGGCACGTTGGGAGGCCAAGAAGGAGGATTGCAAGGTCAGGAGATTGAGACCAGCCTGGCCAATATGGTGAAAAAATAAATAAATATGAACAATTTAGGGAAAAAAGCAAAACCTACTCTAAGGCCACCAGCAGAGATAAGCCATGGCCATTTGGTTAGGTTCTGTTTTCAGCGCACCTAGCCTAAACGTTCCTTTTCTTCTCTCTCTCATGTGAACAGAAACAGTAACAGAACATGCCCTCCCTCTGGTTTGCACGGCTCCTGGCAGCTGCAGCACTGACATTTCCAGATGAAGTACACTACCAAATATAAAAGCTTCTCTCTCTCTCTCTCTCTCTCTCTCTCTCTCTGGGCCTCAGATTCCCCTCTGGGCCTGGGGTGATCTCCACACACCCTACATCTCCATAGGGCCTGTGGCAGGGAGGCTTCCAGAACTGTGAGGACGTCCAGAGGGGCTCTGGAGTTTCTCTTTAATGCTCCCAGACTAAAATTCAAAGGGATGTGTTCCTTCTGTGGGGACGGGCCAGCAAGCCTTGACCCCTGCAGAGGCAGGTGAGGGACGCTGGGATCCGGGTGGCAGGCAGACCTCCTGGGCTCTCGCAGGGAAGGCCCAGAGTCCAGACTGCGGCCCCGATTAGTTTCAGCATGTTGGAAGAGGCATTGGTAGATCCAAGGTCTGTTTCAGGGTTTGCTGGTCAGCTGGTCGTTCCCCCACCTCGGGCCTCACCTAGGGAACGCATTAAGAAAAGAGATTACTGGACCTCACCTGGGGGATTCTGATTCTGTAGGTCTGAAAAGAAATAGCCCTATTGGCCAGGCGTGGTGGCTCACGCCTGTAATCCCAGCACTTTGGGAGGCAGAGGCGGGTGGATCACGAGGTCAGGAGTTCAAGACCAGCCTGGCCAAGATGATGAAGACCCGTCTCTACTAAAAATACAAAAATTAGCCAGGCGTGGTGGTGGGTGCCTATAATCCCAGCTACTCACGAGGCCAAGGCAGGAAAATCACTTGAACCCAAGAAGTGGAGGTTGTAGTGAGCCAAATCATGAAATCATGCCTCTGCACTCCATCCAGGGCAACAGAGCAAAACTCCATCTCTCCTCCCCCAAAAAAAGAAACTCACCAGCCCCAGGGTTTGCTTTGACTGGGGCAATAGGCCTACCTAAGAATTTGATCAAAGATAAATTAAAGAAAAAGTATAATTTCATGTAATGCTATATACGAATGAAGGCTGGGAGCAAGTGGCTCTGTACAAAGTGGGCCCAGGGCCCACCTGCACTGCATGGGAAAGGAACGGAATTTGGGGACCATTGGCTGCAGCAGAGAGAGAGAAACAGGGTGTTTGACAGAGTCAAAGGAGGGACAGTGCCAACAAGCAATCTCTGCAGCCAGTTCAGGCCACAGGCGAGAACTCCTCTTTACTAAAAATGAACTGGGTGTACTGGCACATGCTTGTAGTCTCTGCTACTCGGGAGACCGAGGGGGGAGGATTGCTTGAGCCCAGGAGGCAAAGGGTGCAGTGAGCTGAGATCACAACACTGCACTTCAGCCTGGGCGACAGAGCGAGACCCTGTCTCAAAAGAAAAAAAAAAGGATGGTGAATATAGAAACAGTACCCAAATGTGTGGTTGTCTCATCTCAGAAAAAGAAAAGAAGAGAAATCTCTGCTTGTGGGTCGTGGCTGAGGTATTTCCAGAAGTGTGACATGTGGTACCAACTTTGAAATTGGTCACTGCCCTGTGCTGAAGTTGCCCCCTGCTGCCCCCGATTTTCAGGAAATGCCTGCTGCATACAGCATCTTGTATTGGTGGAGCTTTGGGAATATGAAGGCAGAGGGGTGGTGTCCAGTGTGGAGCAAAGAGGGTGGCAAGAGAGGACGCCATCTAGGAAATCTGAGGTGTGTCTGGAGCAAATGGCAATAGGAATGTCTAAGACCGCGGCATAGAAATCATTCTGCAGGGTGAGTGAGGGCACGTGGCCTTTTCCCTAAATGCACCAGAGGATGGAAACCCTCAGAAAGAGAGGAGGGAAACACTTGGTGTATCGTTAAAAATGTTTGATTGCATACTGGAAAAAACCAGTAACAGTGACTTAAACAAGGTGAAGGTTTATTGTTCACATTAGTTTCAGGAAGTGGGAGTCCATATATGGTTATTCTACAATGTCCTAATATCCCCAGCTCCTTGTATCTTTCTCCCTCACTATCCTTTGCACACAGCTTCCATCCTCATGGTTGCCTTGTGTTCCAAAATGGTTGCTGGTGCATCAGCCATCAGGTATGCATTCCAGGTATGAAGAAAGAAGAACAGTAAGAGTAAAAATGGCATGTGCCAGCTGTCCAAATTCCCTTTAAGAGCTTTCCAAATAGTGTCCCCCTCAACAATTTTCACTGGGCCACAAATCTAGTCATATGGTTACATCTAGCTACAAGATAGACTGGAAAATGTGTCCTTTTAACAGACATAGGGCTGTCCTGAGTAAAACCGAGGTTCTGGTACTAAGAAAGAGTCAACAACTGTCAGTCTCTGGCAGAGACAGGTTTCATTTAGAGTAAGAAAAAAATCTGTTGCCCTCTGACTTCTACCTGTGGGTCCTGGTTCTCTTCTTTGGAAAAATATTTATAATTTCTAGTCTGTCTTCTACATGACAGCCTTCTTCTGAACATCATCTTTTCCTGGCTAACTATTCCAAGCCCTTAACCACTTTTTAGGACACAGGCTGAGATAAGCTCTAAAGATTTCCTTGTATCATTTCACTGACTCTCAGTGTGCTCCCTACCTGCCCTGAACACACAGAGACACACAAAACAGACACTCCGGCTCACAGTTGGATGGCCGTGGAGCAAACCCCGGCCTGGTGCTGAATCTGAACACGGGAGGCGGAGGACACTCAGGCAGTGGGAGCCTCCCTGGAGGGGGATGTCTCAGCTGAGTCTGGAGGCGTGAGGAGTCAGCTATGAGACGAGTGTGGGGAAGAGCATTCCAGGCGGAAGGAACAGGAAGGAAGGACTAGCGTCACCGGAAGTGAGAGGAAGAAGAGGGTAGTCAGGGAACTAAAACAAACGGGGGTATGGCAGAGCTGCAGGACCTAGGAAATGTTATAGTGAACCCCAAGTTTTTCTTCAAAGAATCAGTATGTCAGTACATTCAACTCTTATTCTTTAATTCTCTATTTTAAAGTTCAACTTCCTTGTAATTCCAGTAAACAACCTTCTCCACCAGTTCTAATCAGTAGTTCAGTAGTTCACATCTGTTCCCCTGGCCCCCGGCTCCATCCTGACTCTTCCCAGTCACCTGCTCCAGTCACCTGATCTGGTCACCTGCTCTGGTCACCTTCTTTGACCTAGGTCACCCCTGGCTACCTGCTCTGACCCACCCGTAACCATCCTTCCCGCCAAAACACCCACCCTGCCACTGCAGCTCCGACCCCTGCTCTCTTTAAAATAGCCAGTCGGGATTAGTCTAGCTTGTGCGGTCTAACTCTGGCCAATAGGGGAACAACACAGTGGTAGGAGCAACCCCCATCAGGCATAAGTACCCCTTCCACCCTTGTCCAAGTGTGCAGCCACCACTGCTCCATCCGTGAGCTGCACCCGTCTATAGAAGTAAACTGCCTTGCTAAGAGGATTTATCTTCAAGTGCTATTTCTTTTGCAGCATTGAAATTTTACTTATAACAAAAGAGAGGCGCTCAAGGTGAGGACCTACCCATTGGGCATAATCTTTGGGAAGGTTGCTTAATCAGCAACACTCCACCTGTTTTTGCCAACACCTAGCCTGGGCATTGTATCAAAAAGACAATGGAGTTAGTGTGGCAAGACTTTATTCCAAGGAGTCATCGCTTTCAGCTGCTTTTCACTGTTCTAGAATGTTCCAGCAGTGGAAGGCTACGCCTCGTGATTGGTCAGTGATTTCTCAGAATCTGACTAGTCCTCTTTTTTGAAAATGATATAGAAGCCCAGGCCCCTCCCCCTACCTCCCCACTCTCACCAGCCTTCCAATGCCACACTGGTTATCATTCCTCAGGGAGGGCCATTGTGGGGTCACTTCAGAGGGAGGGCTCAAAGATCTGAATTCATGCAAAGGACCCTAGTGTTCTCCTGTGGTGTTTTCACCTACCGTGGGCTGCCATTTCTTTTTAACCATATTTGGTCTCTAAGTTGCCAAGAAACCATGTAAAGAAAACCAGTGTGGTTTGGGTTAAGCCCCAACAGGGTGCAGGCAGCAGCCAAACTATTTCCTTCTTCCTCTAAGATTTCTTCTGCTGTCTGAGCCCAGAGCAGACCTGAAGAAAGCTCTCTCTGCAACCCTCTACCGCACCAGCTCCCCCAAGCTCTCCAGAGAGCCCAGCCCCAGCCCTCCACTGGAACCACTCCCTGACACTGGGGGATGGGTTCTTCTGGTGGGAAATTGGCCAAGCACTGACCATAGAGACTATAAGGGAGGAATAGAGAGGCCTCCTTAGAAGAAGCAGCTCCATGGAACATGTCGGGAAATGGATCAGGGAGATCATGGAGCACAGGTGCACTGAGCCTCACAGAGGGCAAGCGGAGCCCCGGTCTCTTCTATCTTGCGGGGCCAATCATACTAAAAAGCAGGAGGAAACACTGACACAAAGTGCACAGATCAAGGTCTATTTCAAATATTTACATGCAGCTAGTTTAGCACCCTAAAGATGACACAGCAATTGAGTTGTGATATTCCCAAGATTGCTCCAGGATTGATGTTAATGCATGTGAACTGGCAGTGCCCTCCACGTAACAGGTAGAATGGGAGAATCTTCTCTCAGCTGAGTTGAAGGCCCTGTGTGACGGGTGTGTAGCCTCATTTCTGGAGATTATCAAAAGTTAACCAGAGGCTCTTCTCAAATATCTCCAAGGAAGGACTGTACACTAGAGCATAGGTTCGTAACCAGGAGTGATTCTGTCCCTCTTAGGACATTTGGCAAAGTCCAGGGACATTTTTGATTGTCATAACTGTGAGGGTTGCTGTTGGCATCTATTGGGTAGAGGCCGGGGGTGCTGCTAAACATTCTACAATGCACAGGGCAGCCTCTACCACAAAGAACTGCTCCGGCCCAAATGCTAATCATGCCAAGGTGGGGAAACCCTGCCCTTGAAAGAGGGTACCAAAGTCTACACCCTCTCTACCAGAGCTGAAAACCAAGCCTTGACAATGACCACAGGGAGGAAAGAACGTGCAGGCTGAGTCCCACCACGTTAAAAGGCTTTGGCTTTCCACAGGTCTGCCCTAACAGTGTAAAGCCAAACCCACACACACGTAAAGTGATTGGCCAGTAATTAATTATCTAATTGAACACAAATAAACAACCTTCAGAGGAAGATAAGAGAATCCAGAATCTTTGCAATGAGTCTTGCATGGTTTACAGGCAAAAATTAACTCACATGCAAAAATAGGAAAATGCAACCCCATCTCAGCAGAGAAATGGAAACTATTTTTGAAAGAGCCACATGAGAGTTCTAGAACTGAAGAGTACAATAAGTCAAGTTTAAAAATTCACTATACTGGGCACAGAGGCGCATGCCTATAATCCCAGCACTTTGGGAGGCTGAGGCAGGGGGATCACCGGAGCTCAGTAGTTCAAGACCAGCCTGGGTAACATGGTGAAACCTCATTTCTACAAAAAACACACACAAAAATTATCTGGGCATGGTGGTGTGTGCCCATAGTCCCAGCTACTTGGGAGGCTGAGGCAGGAAAATAGCCTGAGCCCAGGAGGAGGAGGTTGTAGTGAGCTGAGATCCCACCACTGCACTCCAGCCTGGGTAATGGGAATGAAACCTTGTCTCAAAAAAATACATAAATAAATAAATAATTCACTAGAGGGGCTTAACAAGCAGATTGGAGATGGTAGAAAAAAGAGTCAGTGAAACTGAAGGCAAATGAATAGGAATTACCCTGTGTGAAGAACTGAGAGACAAAAAAAGATGAATAAAGGTGAACAGAGCCTCAGGAACCTTTGGGACAAGATCACAATGTTTAACATACCTGTGACTGGAGTCTCGGAAGGAGAGGTGAGTGAGAGTGGGACAGGAAGTAAATGTTCAGACAACACGGCTTGATATTTTTCCCAAATTTGAGGAAATGTGTCCAAGGTTCTCTGAAGAGAAGAGCTGGGCTTGGAATCTGGTTCCTGTGGTTCAAGGACAGGCTACGTCTTCTGTCACATGCTCCACAGGGAACCATGAAGGTACCTGTCGAACCCAAAAGCCAGTGATCCTGTGGGTCTCCTGGTGAAGGGGCAGCTCAGAGACACGTTTGGGGCACAGCCAGATTTTCTGCCACCATCTTCCTGGTTCCATTCCCTGCTCTTGTTCTTTTAGCCTTTGAATCACTGTTTCTAGCATCAGCACATCATCCTTCCTGGAATCAGGGTGAGTAAAATTTGGTGATAAATATGGACAACCCAAGAAAGAACATTCTCTTCCCAACTCAAATGGGGGGGGACCTGAGGCTTACCGGCTGCTTCAGCCCTGTCAGGAGTGGGCTGTGGCAGGACTGTTCCTCTCCTGCCGCCTTGTCTGGATCTGATTTGAGCCTGGCACAACTCTGGGCTCTGTTGGGAGAACAGAGAAACCTCAACCCCAACACACATACACAGAGCTTAGGGCACGGGTGGACATGGAGCCACATGGCCATGGGAGGACATGAACACACACGTGTGGGATAACCCAGGAGACCGGAAGGCGGTAGAGAGGACTTCACAAGCCATCTGGAACATGCTCTGGTCTTTTCACTTATGTGTACATTCACATGTCCATGTTCAAATCTTTGCTGAGCACCTACTATATGTAGACCAGGCGCTGAGACACTGGCAGAATTGGGGTAAGTAGAGAAGAGGGTGGCAGAAACACATCACCTGCGTTTCAAGGGTAATTCAAGATCCAGCTGCCTGGCTGGAGGGGGAGGTCTTCATTCATTCATTCATTCATTCACTCACTCATTCATTCATTCATTCTACCAACATTTATCAGGCTCTCTTCTAAGGGATACAGCTGGAGAGATCTGGGGCCATAGAAAGGTGGGCCTCCACCCCAGGTGAGGACTTTAATGGGCCTGCAGACCCCCAGCAAGTTCCTGAGTTGTGGACTGGCAGGAGCAGTGCCCAAGCCTAGGCTGCGACTGAGCAGGGCCCCAGCCAGCCCTTCCCAGTCACAGGCAGGGGCTGCCTCCACCTTAGGCTTCAAGGCACCTCCCACCCAAAAGCACAGCCTCTCTGCAGTGCCCTGGGCTCAGCTAAGACCGGCTCCAGGCTGTAAGAAGATCGGTCCCTTCCCCTCCATTGGGATTGGGTGGACGGGGTGGTTGGCCTCAGCTCGTGATCACTCATCATCTCAATTAGTGTGCTGGTAGGAGCTGCCCCTTCATTTCCACAATCATCTATCTGCACCTGCCTAATCTCAGGAGCTGAGCCAAGAGAAAAAGTGACAGCAAGGTCTTGAGAATTCTCTGAAGGGGCTGGGCTGGGGTGTTTTGGGGCAGAGCCACTGAAATTGACAGGTCCAGGGAGGACCCATGGAGATCCAAATTTGAAATCTGCTGCCTATGTCAGGAAACAGGAGAAAAGCTGGTGGGTTAACGACGGCATTTCACATCAAGGCACACAGAGTTGGGCATCCTCAGACTGAGTCCAACTTTTCCCCATACACAAGGCGTGGGGAGGAGGGGAGAAACACAAGAAAGCAATCACAAACCAAAGCTGAGGCCAGCAGGGACGAGGCACAGCAGCGCCTTCTGGCTGCTTCTTTCTTCTCTGTCTCCCGGCAGAGTGCAGCTTCCCTCTGCAGACCAGACGGCACTGACCATTAGCCTCGGGAGATCTGGACTCCTTTATCTCAAGTCCCTTCCAGTTGCTGTGGACACACTCACCACCTGCTTCCTGCTCTGCCAGAGCCACTCCAGGGAAGGCGTGATGGGAAAGGAGAGCTCCGGTCCCTCCTGTCTGCACGCAGTCCCAGGTCAGAGACAGCCGCGGTCACAGCCGCTGCCCTTCTTCCAGCATGCAGCCACTCCCTGCCTCCTGTCACTGGCAGCTCAAAAGCACCTCACAAAACAAGCCCTGGTATGCACAGGGACATACATGCACCCAAGATGGTCACCACAGCATTGCTGTAGCAGAATTCATCAGGTTAATACAGCAAACGATCACACATTAAACATAAGATAGTCAAAGAGTGGAGAGTTGTTCATGATACACTAAGTCAGTGCTTCGTGAACTTGCAGCATAGCAGAACAACGTGGAGGGTTTGTTAAAACACATCACTGGACTGCACCCCCAGAGTCGCTGAGGTCTGGGGTTGGGATAGAAAGTCAGAATTTGTACTTCTAACAAGCTCCCAGGTGATATGGATGTCGCTGTCAAGGGTTACACTTTGAGAGCCACTGCATTAAGTAATAAAGAAGAAAATTCAAAAATATATACAGCCTGATATCATTGTGATTATGTGTAAATAGATGATTAAGATACTGACCCGGGGCTGGGTGCAGTGGCTCACACCTTTAATCCTAGCACTTTGGGAGGCCAAGGTGGGTGGATTGCCTGAGTTCAGGAGTTCGAGATCAGCCTGGGCAACACAGCGAGACCCCCATCTCTACTAAAATACAAAAAAAATTAGCTGGGCGTGCCAGCATGGGCCTGTAATCTAAGCTACTTGGGAGGCTGAGGCAGGAGAATTGCTAGAACCCAGGAGGTGGAGGTTGCAGTGAGCTGAGATCGTGCCACTGCCCTCCAGCTTAGGGGACTGAACGAGACTCCATATCTGAAAAAAAGAAGATACTGGCCAGGAACAGTGGCTCAGACCTATAATCCCAGCACTTTGGGAGGCCAAGGCAGGCAGATCATTTGAGGTCAGGAGTTCAAGACAAGCCTGGTCAACATGATGAACCCCATCTCTACTAAAAATACAAATATTAACTGAGTGTGGTAGTGCACGCCTGTAGTCCCAGCTACTCGGGAGGCTGAGGCAGGAGAATCGCTTGAACCTGGGAGATGGAGGTGGCCGTGAGCTGAGATCACACCACTGCACTCCAGCCTGGGCGACTTACTGTTAGTAAGTCAGTGTCCCTGTAATGACATTGATTAGAGGCCATCTATCATTTTTTTTCTGAAAAAAGTTGTCTGCAATAAACACAAGTTATTTTTGTAATCATAAAATTATTCAGGCATCTCCTTCATGAAGCCTCCCCAAGCGTCCCCAGAGAGAAGTAACTGCCCCTTCCATCTCCCCCTTCTGCTGGTGCTCTGCAGAGCTCTCCCTTCTGCCTTGTGTGGGTTAAGCTGTTCCCACACTTGTCCCCGTCAATAGGCAGGAAATGCCTTACCCAGGAACTCGAGCTCAGGCACCTCCCTGTCCCAACACAGGTCCCAGCATCACGCACCTTCCTCCATCCAAAGCCGATGGGAACTCACAAGGGGGGGTGGGGGTCACAGAACGAACGTGGGCTCGCCAGTCCAGTGGTCTGGGTCAAGCCTGAATTCTGCCACCACTTGGCTTTGAGCTGTTTGGTCCCTACTATGGGTTCTGGGTTTTGGAATGGCCTCGCCCACCCTCATTGGCCACCAGCTTGGCCTTCATGGCACCCAAAACCATAGCACCACCCCAGTTGGCTCTGCATCAAGGGCCCTCCCCACCACAAAGCATTCTCGTTACCACAATGGTCATTGGTGATGGCACCATTGTCCAGAGAGTCCCTGCAGGCCTGGAGATGCATTTCTTCATGCCCAAAGACCTAACTAGACAACTGCACAATTGTCCTAACTTCAGCACTGACCAGTAGCATGACTGTGGATAAATAAACTGGGTATCTCTGTGTCTTTATTGACTCACTTGTCCCATAACGAGGTTGCATTAAAGAGACAGCAAATCCCTGACACTCGTGCTGCCCCTTCTCAACCTCACCCTGACAGACAAGATTATCAATCACAGCATCCTATAACCCTGAGCCAGGAAGTAGCCTCAGAATTTTCTTAGTGCTACTCTCCAAGCATAGTACTCCAGTGCAAACAAACATTAAAGATAAAATTTTTTAAACTAATTTTTTGTATATAAAAGCCATTTGCCATTGCTGACCTATATTATTCCCTGCTTCCCTGAGACCTAGAACAATACTCAGCAGAGTAGCCATAGTCAATCTTTGTTCAATGAATCCACATGGATACACACCAACTGTTGCCGGTTATTATGAAAGGGAAATCTTTGGTAGCCACCAACCATCCTGTACAAACTCCAGACCAACTACTTCCTCCTTCCAGGATCCCTTACCATTGAGTTGGCGCCCTCTGCTGTCCATCGGCTGGTACTGCAAAGGGCGTTCCATTTCGGCCAGCCATTGCCTTCGTAAACAGGCCCAAACTGATAACCCCCTGGGGTAGCTTTGGATGCAGTTGGCTGCAAGCCCAGCCAGACACCATGCACATGGGCATCATTTAGTCACTTTGAGCTTTGTTTTATCCCCCTCCCCTCTCCTTCCTGTGTCGTTCACAGAACTGAGGGCCCTCTGGTCCAATTCCCTCACTTCGCAGCTGATAAGATTGAGGCCAAGTGAGGAAAGGGGAACCGTTCAAGGTCACACAACCACTCAAACCAGAACTCGGATCCCCATACTCCCAGCTCTGGGTTCACTGACACACCAGGCTGCCTTCTCTTCTCTACAAGATGGGGCAGGACAGGCGTGGTGGCTCAAGCCTAAAATCCCAGCATTATAGGAGGCTGAGGTGTGTGGACCATGAGGTCAGGAGTTTGAGACCAGCCTGGTCAACATGGTGAAACCCTGAAACTACTGAAAATACAAACATGAGCCAGCCATCGTGGTGTGCACCTGTAATTCCAGCTACTGAGGAGGCTGAGGCAGGAGAATTGCTTGAACCTGGGAGGTGGAGATTGCAGTGAGCTGAGATCAGGCTGTTGCACTCCAGCCTGGGCAATATAGTGAGCCCCCCCCCCCCCACAAAATAAGATGAGACAGAAAAGAAGCTGCCCCGGGCTTGGAGGCTTTGGGTTCTCCAAGGACTTCATTCATTTGCCGTGGGGTGGAGAGCCGGGGGTGGGTTCTGCCTGCCCCACCCCCCACCCCACAGCAAATGGATGCTAAGGAGTTAGAGGCCCCAGTTCAAACTCTCCAGAATCTTCTCACCATCTCCTTACCAATATCTGCCTCATTTGGCCTCCACCCATCTCTCTGATCCCTTCTCCCCACCCTTGCTCCCATCCACTCTGCTCCAGCCACAACGGCTTCATTCCAGCCTCGGGGACTTTGCAGTTGCTGCGCCCTTCAGTGGAACCTCCTGTCCCCAGATCTTCGCCTCACTGAGTCCATCCTGTTTTTCCTCAAATGTCGCCTCTGCTGAGAAGCTTTCCTCCGCCACTGGAAAGCAGCCCTCCCTCCCACCTCCACCACAGAGGTTCTGTCTGTGTCCTAGCCCCCAGCACTTTTGTGGGCACTCAGGAGGCGCTCGACTGATAGTTGTTCATTAAATGAGTAAATTACAGGCTTGAAAGGGAGACAGGACCAGAGTCCTAGAAAGGGAGTCAGGGGTGAAAGGCATGGATTAAAGACCGCCTCCACTGAGGGTGACCACAAGTCACCACCTTACTGAGCCTCAAATTTCCCAATTCTATGGTCCTTTCATGCCTGGACAGCCTGAGACTCTCTGATCAGGGAGACTTCGGAGCCTACCCCAGAATGCAGGCCCCTCAGACCTAGCGATGGGGGTGGGGGGGCTCCTCCTTCCTCCTGTCTCTATGGTTCCCTCTGCTAGTTCCAGCTCCAAACCCCTCAGGGAAGGGACGGAGGAAGCCGAGATGAACAGGCAGCCCCACTCCCTGAGGGCAGGCAGCCACACGAGGCCTCTAGGATAATCACGGCCAGCTGGGCTGCCTCTAACCCCCACCCCAGCTCCCTGCTCCTTGGAAGCTGGAGAAGCTCAGCAGCTGCCCACATGTGGTTGTTTGATCAGGGAGTGGGAGAGGGAACTGGCAGCTCCACTGCTGGGCCATGGTGCCAGCTGGGGCCTGCCCTGCCCAATGGCCTTGCTTGAGAAACCATGTGTATGGGCAGGGCCAGGAACGCCAAAGTGCTGGGACGCAGCGACTTCCCTCCAGGCCTGTGGGGAGCAGGAGGCCACTGGCCTCAGGTCAGAGCCACATGTGGCTGTGAGCTGCTGCAGGCAGATCCTTGCACAGCCTAAAGCAGACCTGCAAGCCGGAGCAGCTGCTGACAGAGGCAGGCCCACATGCCCTGAGGCCGAAAGGCAGGGACCAGAGCCAGGGCCAGGGGGTGCAGGTGGGACATGGCCACTAGGCCTGGGAGTCAGCCACTTTCACAGCCAGCTGCTCTCTGCCCATGGGGGACGGGAGGTCAAGATGAGCCAGGGTGGTCCCCCTCCCTGCATGAGGGGCTTCTCAGGGATGGGGCGGGCGTGTTGGAGGCCACGTTCCCAGCTTACCCAATAGAAACTGCTTTTAGGCAGGGAACCAACCCGGAAGGACTGAGTCACTGATTCATGCTGGGACGTCAGTGACCAAGGGTAGATCGGCAGAGCTCTAGGTGTGAAGCTTCTGGGGTTCAGAGCTCTCCAACACATTATCCTAGGGAAACCCGGCAGAAAATGCAATGACTTTTGGTTTTGCGTAAGTTCTGTGCGTGTGCGTGCGTGTAGATTGAGACAGAATTGTCTATCTGACAGCATTTTAACATCCCAAAAGATCCTCAGTCTCAACAAGTGCAAAACCAGCTCAGAATCTACTCTTCACCCGAGCCGGTCCTCTCCACGGGGTCCCTCAGCACCCCCCGTGGGCGGGCAGAAGCCCACGCCTCAGCCCCATCTCCCTCTTTCGGCCTTTGCCGACTCCAGAGATTTCACCTCCTCGAGTCGCCCACCTTTCTCCTGAACAGCGGCCACTGCGGGCTTCCCCGTGCAGCCCGCCCCGCGCATGCGTGGGCTCTCCTCCGTCTCTTGCTATTCCTGCTCCGTCACTCAAGGGTGGGGAGCGGACGCCGCAGCCTGCACGAGCGCCGGCCGCATTCTTGCAAATGACTACTTCACCACCCGCAGGCCCAGGGGTGCGCACCCCAGCAGCAGGCCCTCCCCTACGGGGACTGGAATGGGGAAGAGGCTGCTGGGGGAAGAGGGGCTGTGGATAGAGGCTCCACGAGGCAAAGGCCCTTCCTTGGCCCATAGACTGTTCTCTCCATTGGGAGAGGCATGAGCCGAGGAGAGCCAGAGCAGGGCCCTCTAAAGTGCAAAGCCCAGGGAGGGTTCAAGGACAGAAACGTCATCGCCTCTGCTCGGACCTCCCCTGCCAATTTCTTCCCTATTAGAGGCAACCAAAGGGATCTTTTTAAAATCTAAGAGGATCATGTTACACTCCCCTGCTGTCATCCCTCAGTGGCTCTCCACTGCTTTTAGGACAACAACTGCAGAGTTTCTCAAGAGGCACCTATAAGTCCCTCAGGGCCCAGCCCCTGCCACGACCTCTCATTCTTATTTCTAATCCTGCTTCCCCTCTCTCTCCACTCCAGCCACACGGGCCTTCCTTCAGATCCCTGTGCTGTCCATGGTGCCCACCCACAGACCTTAACACATGCTGTTCCCTCTGCCTGGAATGCTCTTCCCTCTCCACCTGGCCTAGCACACTCCTCCACAACCTTCAGATCTTGGCTCTGGTGTCACCTCCACATGGAAGCCTTCCAGGATTTTTCTGCCTAGCATACTCTCCCTCCCCAGTACCGACTCTCATAGCTCCATTTCCCTCACTCGCCACTGTGGCACTGGGGAGACAACCCAACGCTTGCTTGAGTGATTATGTGATTAATGGCTTCTCACTCTGCTAGGCTAAGGGCTCCATGCAATCAGAGACCAGTCTCTTTTTGCATTGCATCTGGGTAAATATTAACAGCTGGCATTTGCTGAGGGCTTCCCATGTCAGGCATTGTGCTAAATATTTTCCAAGCATTATTTCGTTGCATCTTCTTGACAACCCTATGAGGTAGACACTGCTATTATTTCCATTTAGCAGATGGAGAAACTGAGACACATGGGATTAAGACATTGACCAAAGTCACGTTTGGGTTTTTTGGGTTTGGAGTTGTTTTTTTTTTTTTTTGAGATAGAGTCTTACTCTGTCACCCAGGCTAGAGTGCAGTGGCGTGATCTCGGCTCACTGCAACCTCTGCCTCCCAGATTCAAGTAATCCTCCTGCCTCAGCCTCCCAAGTAGCTAGGATTACAGGCATGCACCACCACACCTGGCTAATTTTGTATTTTGTAAAGATGGGGTTTCACCATGTTGGTCACGCTGGTCTCAAACTCCTGACCTCAAGTGAGCTGCCCACCTTGGCCTCTCAAAGTTCTGGGATTACAGGCGTGACCCACCGCACCCCACCCAAGATCACATTTAATAAGCAGCAGGCTTGGAACCACCCAAGGCGGTGTCAGTGTCAAATGAGAGTCCACAGACTGCACTGCACACCTGCGGTTCCCCCTGTAGCACCACAGTTTCTCCATGGCACACGCTGCATGAATGTTTTCAAATGGTGAGAAAGATACACACACACACACACACACACACACATACACACACAAACACGCATACATACACACATATACACATACACACACGTGCACACACATACACATGCATACACACATGCATACACATACACACACACATACACACATACACACACAAACACACACATACATACACACACATACACATACACACACATGCATACACATACACACATATACACACATGCTTACACATACACACATGCATACACATACACATACAAACACACATACACACACATACATGCACAAACACACATACATACACACACATACACATACACAAACACACACATACACACATACACACACACATACACATACACACACATGCATACACATACACATGCATACACATACACACATACACACACACACATACACACATACACACACATACATACACACGCATACACATACACACACATGCATACACATACATATACACACATGCTTACATACACACATGCATACACATACACATACACACACACAAACACACACATACACACACAAACACATACATACACACACATACACACACACAAACACACACATACACACACAAACACATACATACACACACATACACATACACAAACACACACATACACACACAAACACACACACACACATACACATACACACACATGCATACACATACACACATGCATACACATACACACACACATACACATGCGCGCACACACACACACACACACATACACAGTCTGGAAGAACATGCACCAGAATGAGAACAGATGTGGTTTCTGGATGGTGGGATTACGGATGTTTGTTATCATCTTTCACTTACTGTGTGTTCCAGTTTTTCTGTACTAAACAAGTATTTGTTGATGCCTTTATATTGAGAAAGAAAAACTGAAATCTCTTTAACTTTGATAAAGAAGAAAGAAGGGCACAAAATCAAGGTGTCCAAAGAGACGGTATGCCATTCCTTCCATTCCACCCAAGCCCCCACCTTGTGTAGAAGAGGCAAAGCACATTCCAGATGTAAAGCCCTGGTGAGGTGGCAAGAAGAATGTAGGCGCTGGCTTCCAGCAGACCTGGATCTGACTCTCAGCCTCACTGTGTGGCTTTCGGCCAGTGACTTAACTCCTCCTCTGACCTCAAGGACCTCCTCTGTAAAGCAAGGTCCTATTGTCTCTCCTGCAGAACTGCTGTGAAGACTAGAGAGAAAGCACATAAATGACTCAGCACAGGACGTGGCACACAGTAGATGCTCAGTGAATATGGCCATCAGCTTCAGCCCGCCCTCGTGAACAAACAGGAGGCAGCGTGGGGACCTCACAGACCCCAGGTTCCCACGCACCATCTGGCCCCTTGGCTGGGCCTTTTGTGAGCCATGCTCCTGCCCTCTGGCTCCAGCTGTCTTCTCTCTGGGTTTCACTGCTTGGCTGGCTGGCTTAGGACACTGGACAGCCTGAGATGACCCCAGGGCAAACTATGGGTGGGAACCCCAGGACACAGGCCACCCAGACAGCTGTGTTCCTGCCTGCAGGCATGCCTTGGGGGGTGAAGGATATGACCCCCCCCAACATCCCTACCATCTCCCAGGAGGACAGAAGGAATGTTGTTTTCACCCAGGTGGAAACACCAGATCGGCTTCTGGGGGCTGCAGTGTGGAGATCCTCTAAGGGGACTCTCTTCTGAGACCTCGGGGAGCAGCAGAGAGGGAGGCACAGGGAGGCCGCCTGGAGGCTCGTGGCATGGCTGGCCTGATATTTACTTTCTGCCACAGCCTTGAATACCATCAGGCTCAGAAGGAATTTCCAAGAAGATCGAAACTTGAGGAAATCAAAGTTTAATTAGTCACAGCTGCCATAATGTATTCCAGGTGATGGCTGGTATGGCAGTCTCCCCTCCAGCCACTGACGCCTTTCACCCTCTACAGGGGCAAGTAAACAGTAGGGTGTTTTCTGTGGGAGCCCTTCCCTGGGTCAGCTGAGCAGGAATGGGGGGGGCGGGGAGAGGGCCACGTGCGGCCTCTGGCCACCTAGCCTGCGGTCTGAGGGGGAGGGCAGAGGGAGCCCTCCACGCAGCCAGCCAGCCTCCCCGGTCTCCAATACCTGCTCAACTTCCATCTGGCATCTTTGCAAGTGATAGCAAAGGCCACGTGGAATGATAGGGGTGGCTTGAAGTCATGGAATTAGGTCTCAGCTCACTCCTCAGTGGCAGTGTGGCCTTGGACAAGTCATTTAACTGGTAGAATGGCAAAACAGGCAGGAGTCAGAGGGCCTGGGTTTGAATCTAGCCCTGTCGCTCAGCTGTGTGGCCTGGGAGAGTTCGTGAACCTCTCTGAGCCTTTATTGTTCCATGTATAAAATGGAGTCAGGGACCAGGCGCGGTGGCTCACACCTGTAATCTCAGCACTTTGGGAGGCCGAGGCAGGTGGATCACTTGAGGTCGGGAGTTGAGACCAGCCTGGCCAACATGGAAAAACCCCATCTCTAGTAAAAATACAAAATTAGCTGGGCATGGTGGCACACGCCGATAATCCCAGCTACGCCAGAGGCTGAGGCAGGAGAATCGCTTGAACCCGGGAGGCAGATGTTGCGGTGAGCCAAGATCGCACCATTGCACTCAGCCTGGGTAACAAAAGCAAAACTCCAACTCTAAATAAATAAATAAAGGAAGAGCACTGGCTCATTGGATTCCTGAAAGAGTTAAACAAAGTAACACATGAATGACGTTAGTGCAGAGCTGAGACACCACAGGAACTCAGCGAGTAACCGCAGTGAGCCTTGCTTTTCCTATCGGCAAACTAGAACGTGTCTCCTATGCTACAGAAGATGAGGAGGTGCTTTCAGCCTCTAACAAAAGCCCACCCTACAGACAGACGAGGATCAGCCCAGCGGAGCAGTGTCCTCAGAGAGGAGTGTTCCAGGGCACCCGCCGTGTGGGAGGGTGGCACCAGGCATCCTGGGGTGGGGTCCAGCTGCCGGGCTGACAACGGTGTGAAGCAGGCTCAGGTGATGGGGCTTGTCTTTGCTTCACCCTTCTCTGAGTCTATGCTAAACTGAGCCCCTCCAGAAGTCACTTCAGCCAACAGCAGTGGTATGACCCCCTTGCTGGAGGCATGCCAGTGGGTGCCCCCAGCACTCCTCCCACTCCATCAGCAGATCCGATGGAGTTTCCATGTTCCAGCTTAGCAGCTCATCAGAAGCTGGTTCTGTTCAGTTCCAACCAAGTTTGGGGACAGGGATAGTGGCTGGGGTTTGCCTTTCACCTTGCTCTTGCCTTGGCTCCATTAAGCCCTGGCTCTACCCCGTGCCTGGGGATTCGAGTGTCCACGGATGTAGAAAAGTACTGCCAGGCACAGTGTCTCACCCCTGTAATCCCAGCACTTTAGGAGGCCGACGCAGGCAAATCACTTGAGCCCAGGAGTTCAAGACCAGCCTAGGCAACATGGTGAAACCCCATCTCTCCAAAATATTAAAAAATTAGACAGGCACAGTGACACACGCCTGTAGTCCTAGCTATTCAGGAGGCTGAGGTGGGAGGATTGCGTGGGCCTGGGGGGTGGAGGTTGCAGTGAGCAGAGATTGCACCACTGCACTGTAGCCTGGGTGACAGAGCCAGATGAAAAGAAAGAAGGAAGGAGGGAGGGAGGGAGGGAGGGAGAGAAAGAAGGAAGGAGGGAGGGAGGGAAAGAAGGAAGGAGGGAGGGAAGGAAGGAAGGAGAGAGGGAAGGAAGGAAAGGAGGGAGGGAGGGAGGGAGGGGAAGGGAGGTAAGGAAGGAGAGGGGAAGGAACTGTCCCCAAGGACACAGAAAGCACCATGCCAGGTGGCTGGTCAGTGGGCGATGCTTCTGCTGCCATGCATGGGAGGAGCCACATGTGTACTCATAGAGACTGAACCATTGGCAGGCACAAGTGCCACTCCACTTGGCATTCTGCGGTCTGCTGCAGACAGTCCCCTCGGGAGTGGAGATTGCCGTGAGGTGGACCTGACTCTTTTCAGATCCGCACCGTCTCTCCAGAGCCAGCTCCTTGTCCTCTTCCGCGCCAGCTGCTCTCCCTCTGTCTCTCTCCTTTTCCCCCATCACTAGGAGTCATTTCTAGTCTAAGTTTTTAAAACTCAAAGCCAAGAATTTGTTCCTTTTCTCTTTGCATTTCCCCTTCCCTGAGTCAATGAACAGAAAAGCCCAGCCAACTGAAGGCAAGGGGCAAGGAGAGGAAGAAAACAACAGAAACCCCATCCTGGCCAATGTGGTGAAATCCCATTTCTACTAAAAACACAAAAAGTTAGCTGGGCATTGGTGGCACGTACCTGTAGTCCCAGCTACTTGGGAGGCTGAGGCAGGAGAATCACTTGAACCCAGGAGGCGGAGGTTGCAATGAGCCAAGACCTCGCCATTGCACTCCAGCCTGGATGACAGAGTGAGACTCCATCTCAAAAAAAAGAAAAGAAGAAAAAGAAAAGACCAGAATCCAAAACCTCTCAGCTAACAGTTTGAAACCAGTATCTCCCAACACAGTAGAAGCAGCCCATGTGTCTCCAGTACTGCACCACCAGGCATGCCTAGGCAACCATGTTGGGTGGAATATTTTTCCTGGATAAATGTGTTATTGATGAAGACCGTCATTCGGGCAGCATCTCTCTTCCTCTTACCCTGCAGTGGTGATTGAGAAGTAACAGTGTGGCGGGCACCATTGGTTGCCCATGTGCAGCCAACCTGTCTCAACTGCAGAGGCTGAAAATGGCAGCTAGTCACTTTCCCAGCCTCTCTTGCTGCTAGGGATGGTCATGTGACCCAATTCTGGCCAATGGGACCTGAGAGGAAGTTGGCTGAAGTGACTTCTGGGAAAAGGTTTTCTCTCTGGTTAAAAAAAAAAAAAAGATAGGTGGGGAGGAGACATCCTTCCTGCTCAAAGAGGATGTGTGAGGTGAGGAGAAGACGTCTTTCCTGCTCACAGAGGATGTGTGAAGACTGTTGCCTTGGCAGTCATCTTGTGACCACAAGAGAACCAGCCTGAGAACAAAAGCCAATACTTGGAAAGCCTCTGGTTCTCTGAGGATATGATTGTGCCTCGTATAATCAACCTGCAGACTTCCTGTTAAGTGAGAGAAGGAGTGGGAAACCTCTTACATGAATCAAATTTTAATTCACTTACTTGCAGCCAGAAGCAGCCCAACTAACTCTTAGAAAGTGTTTCAGAATTCTTTCAGGTCTGCACTAGTTAGGGATCTTTTTAGTTGCAAGTAGCCACAGCAATCCAATTTAAACTTTCTCTGCCAAAAAAGGGCAACTTTCAACATTAATATATATGGGTGTCTTATGAAACTCAGCAGAAATATGCCTGGGCCTCAGAACACTTGGAATCAGGGACCAAAGACTGTCGAGATTTTCTCTCTGACTCTCACTGTGTAAGATAATAAACTCCTGATCATCTTTTTATTATAATAAGTCTGGTTGTCCATAATTGATTTTTTAAATTTAATTTTAAGATGCCTTGAGAAGAAAAATGACCACATGTCCTAGCTTTAAAACTGCATTTATACTGCAGAAGGACTTTTAACCCATTCAAACTGTGAAGAATTTTCCTTTAATGCACTAAACAAGTGTGTAGAAGGCCTTGAGGATCTGGAAATATGGTTTCCTTCTCTGCAGACGCACCATGTCACATTCTGGGTGCTCGGAGAGAGGCTAATGATGAGAAATCTTCAGATGACAATGTGAAAGAAAGATCCCTCTCTGGTGTCCGTGAGGAAGCCACTTCCCCGGGGGATCTCCATCTTCTGCTACGCAGAGACCATCTCTGTCCAGAGAACCGGCAGCTTCCCTTTCCCAACCTGAGTTCAACATCTGGTTTCAAATCCTCTGTCAGATGCCAACATAGGAAGAATTTCCAGTGTCACCATTAACTCCGTCAACCTGTAAACACAACATTTTGAGTGTGCTGTGTCTGTAAGAAGTAAAGTTTGTGAGACTATTTTAAGTCTGCCTTTTACATTAAAAAGATCAAGTTTTGAGGCCAGGCACAGTGGCTCACACCTATCATCCCAGCACTTTGGGAAGCCAAGGTGGACAGATCACCTGAGGTCAGGAGTTCAAGACCAGCCTGGCTAACATGATGAAACATCGTCTCCAATAAAAATATATAAATTAGCTGGGTATGGTGGCACATGCCTGTAATACCAGCTACTCTGAAGTCTAAGGCAGGAGAATCGCTTGACCCCAGGAGGTGGAAGTTGCAGTGAGCCGAGATCGTGCCACTGCACTCCAGCACTCCAGCCTGGACGACAGAGGAACACTCCGTCTCGAAAAAATATATATATGTCAAGGTTTGTAATATAAAAATTTGATAATAGCACAATCAAAGGTGAAGTATAAAAGAGAAGGTGGCCGAGTACAGGGGCTCACACCTGCAATCCCAGCACTTTGGGAGGCCAAGGCAAACAGATCACCTGAGGTCAGGAGTTCAAGACCTGCCTGACCAACATGAAGAAACCCCATCTCTACTAAAAATACAAAAATAGCCAGGCGTGGTGGCGCATGCCTCTAATCCCAGCTAGTCGGGAGGCTGAGGCAGGAGAATTGCGTGAGCCTGGGAGGCAGAGGTTGCAGTGAGCCGAGATCACACCACTGCACTCCAGCCTGGGTGAAACTCCATCTCAAAAAAAAGGAGCGAAACTCCATCTCAGAAAAAAAAAAAAAAAGAGAGAGAGGTGAATGGTTATGAGTGGACGTGCAATGTTACAGGTGTGTGGATGGTTTGGGGCTTTGTGTGTTTTCAAAGCTTCTCCAGTGAGCCTGGGGCAGGAGGAACCACAGCATGGTGTGAGTCCCTTGAGGACAAAAGGCAGGTCTTAACACATCACAGAGTCTCTGCCCCTGGGACAAGTGTGACTGGCATGTAGTAGGTGTTAACCAATGTCCCCTGAATCAATGAATGAGGAAGAGCAAAGGTGGCATGCAAAGGATTTTCTGTGGGATCTTTCCCTATGACAAAATGTCAGAGAAGCTGCTTCTATTTTGGGAACTGGCCTCTCAAGAAAAGGACTGGGAACAAGGAGGCGGGGGTGGGTCCGCTGGGAGTTCAAAGGGAGCCACGGCCCTCCCTACCGGGGGTGCTGACCTGCAGCCAGGGCTGGGCCCAGACAAAGTGGCTTCTCGGAAGCCCCCTGCCCACGGGGAGGCTTGCTGCCCTGCCCCGGGCCCCGGGAGAAAATGCGTTTGTTTACTTGACCTGAATGACATGTTTATTGATTTCTCTGGAGCTGTTCATTCATAAAGGCCAATTGAGCCCCCCTCCTGGGGATGCCAAGGGCCTTTTAACAAGCTCCCCGGAGAGTAACTTCTGAAAATGATTCGCTGATGAGCCAGAAATGGAATTTTCGAATTTGCCTCCCCAGTAGGCTCCTATGGCCCAAAGCTGCTGAGCAGCCGGCCCGAGCTGCCGTCCTGTGACTCCCGGCAGGCAGGGCACAGCGGGCAGGGCAGGACCGGCATGGCCCAGCTGTGTCACACTCAACAGCATCCAGACAATCAAGGCAAAAGTGGTTTGTTGCTCCAGTTGTCTGGATCAATCTTCCACTGCAATTAGCTTGAGTAGATGGAGGCAAAGGTAGATGGGGAAGATGGATGGAGGGAGTTTTTGTTTTTGTTTTTGAGATGGAGTCTCGCTCGTTTGCGCAGGCTGGAGTGCATCGGCACAATCTTGGCTCATTGCAACCTCCACCTCCCGGATTCAAGAGGTTCTCCTGCCTCAGCCTCCCGAGTAGGTGGGATTACAGACATGCACCACCATGCCCAGCTAATTTTTGTATTTTTAGTAGAGACGGATTTCACCAGGTTGGCCAGACTGGTCTCAAACTCCTGACCTCACGTGATCCGCCTGCCTCGGCCTCCCAAAGTGCTGGAATTGTAGGCGTGAGCCACCACACCCGGCCAAGTTTCTTGAACGGAAACACAGTTTTCTTTCTCTTTGGTTCCAACAATTGCAGTTCTTGCCCAACACCAGCTGCTCAAAGAATGTTGTTCCTCATCCGATTCAACCCTCTCGTTTGACTGCAGAGGAAGCAAAGGCCCAGAGAAGAGAAGTAACGTGGCTGAGGTCACACAGCCAGGTGCCTTCCGTCAGGATTTAAATATTTACATCCTTACTCTTACTCAGTCCTTACAATAAACATGAGCTAGGTATTAGTACCCTGTCATTGTATTTCATTATACAGTTACTTTCCAGTATTTTTCTCTTTTTTTCCTCTGCATTCTATTCTAGGAAATACTTTCTTTTCTTGTATCTTACCAGATGCCGCTGCTGTTGCTGGTCCTCAGCTGGCGTTTGGGATCCCACGCTCTAGAGAACGCTTGCTGAGTCCCGGTGCAGTGGCTCAGGCCTGTAGTCCCAGCACTTTGGGAGGTGAGGCAGGCAGATCACCAGAAGTCAGGAGTTAGAGAACGCTTGCTTCCTTTGCTCTGATGGTTAACTTTTTCTCTTTGCCCTTTCCTTTTTCTCCCTTGTCCTTTTCTTTCTCCTTCATGTCTACCTTTTTCTCCCCTCCCTTCTCTCCTTTTTTCCTTAAGGGGCAACCCAGAGTCTGTCTTGTGAGTGAAGAAATATGAGTTCCAGTTGCTATGTTGTCACCACCTTGCTGGGTGACCTCAGACAAATTACTTCTCTCTGGGCTTCAGCTTCCCAATCTGTAAAATGAGAGATTGCGCCTTTGCTCTTTGAAATTGCTTCCAGCTTGGAGAGCCTGATACAGCTACAAGTCTCTAGAATCCTGTTGACTCACTACTAAAGCAAATGCATTTTCTGCCTTCTGATCTGCTGGCTGAAGTCTTTTTTGTTTTTTAGACAAAGTCTTGCTTTGTCGCCCAGGCTGGAGTACAGTAATGTGATCTCAGCTCACTGAATTCTTTGCCTTCTGGGTTCAAGGGATTCTCCTGCCTCTGCCTCCTAAGTAGCTGGGATTACAGGCACCCCCACCATGCCTGCCTACTTTTTTGCATTTTTAATAGAGACAGGCTTTTACCAGGTTGGCCAGGCTGGTCTCAAACTCCTGGCCTCAAGTGATCCGCCTCCCTCAGCCTCCCAAAGTGCTGGGATTACAGGTGTGAGCCACCGCTGGCTGAAGTCTTAACCAGAGGAATTGGGGTGCATTAGTAAGAAGTCAAACCAAAGGGGGACAGGCTGATATTCATTCCCACTGGAGAAAGACCCCCCTCAATGTCACACTGTTGACACTACTAGTACCTCCTCATGGGTGACAGGGGCCCCTCCACGTGCTCTGCTTCAGGATTATGGACCATCCTACTTTGTTCTCTGTTATTGAGTGTGACGTGGCTGTCACTCTTGATTCAGCATTATTGAGAGAGAAGCTTCTTATTTTCTCTTAGGGATTTTGATGGCAATCAAGATGTGCTGGCAGCAGGGGACCAATGGAAACTTGGTAATGGTCTGAACCTTTTATACTCCATTATATTCTTTTGAAAAAAATTTAAATTGCTCTTAAAATGATTAAATAAATATTTAAAAGTTAAATAGCCCTAAAAGAGCAAGATCTTTAAGCAAGGAGACTCATGAACGTATCATGATACATTTCTTACAATGCTCATTCGACTCCACTCATTCTGACCATGGTTTTGTCTACAGTGTTGTCAAAATACTTCTAATTTCCTCTCAAATTGATTTTAAGAAGAAAGTATTCCCAGTGGGCCTTCCCAGTGACTGTCGATGTTCTAGGGTTTGAGGACTTTTGGGAGTGGGTATTTAAAAGCCCTTAGCTTTGTTCTTTCTAATAAAAGCGATGGGATTGCCTGCTTTTGAGTAATCACAAAGCAGGTTATTACCGGTCTTGAGGAAAATGTCGCATGGCTGAACATGCTATATTCACATCCTATTGATGCTCTAGCAAATTACATCAACCATAGTGGCGTAAACAACACCAGTTTATTGCCTTACTGTTCTGGAGGTCAGAGGTGTCACTGGACTAAAATCAAGGTGTCAGCAGAGCTGTGCTCCTTCTGCATGCTCCAGGGAAGAACTCGTTCCTTGCCTCTTCCAGCTTCCAGAGGCTGCCTGCATTCCTTGGCTTCTGGCTGTTTTCCTTCTTCAAAGCCAGCAGCGACAACACTTTGACGTCTGCTTCCATCGCCACATCTCCTCGTGTGATTAGAACTCTCCTGCCTGCCTCTTTCCCTTTAATGACCCCTGTGATTACAATGAATACACCCAGATAGTCCAGGAGAATCTCCCCATCAAAAGCCCCTTGACTTAATTTCATCTGCAGAGACCCTTTTGCTGTGTAAGGTCATGTGTTCACAGCTTATAGGACTAGAATGCGGACATCTTTGGGGTGCCGTGATTCTGCTTACCACAGGTGTCTTTTGACTTCAGGAAAAATAGTATGATAGAGTGCAGAAGTAAGCCAGATTCCCCCATCCCCATCCTCATGCCCCTTCTCAACATGACTTTGCATGACTTCTTTATTTATTATTATTATTTTGAGGCGGATTCTTGCTCTGTTGCCCAGGCCGGAGTGCAGTGGCACAATCTTGAATCACTGCAAACTCCACTTCCCAGGTTCAAGACTGAGTTGAACTCAACCTAGTCAACTAGGTTGAGTTCCGGCTTTACCACTTACTAGCTGGTGACTTTGGACAATTTGCTTAACCTCTTTTGCCTCAGTTCCTTCATCTGTAAAATATGGAGGATGATAACCAACCTCATAGGATTTTGTGAAGATTAAAAGAGCCGTATAAAATGCTTCCTTGCTGGTCACGGAGGAAGCACTCAGCAAAGGGAAATATTATTATCATAACTACAACCAGCTTCTGCTTTCAAGGAACTTAGAGATAGGTTACAGACAAAATAATATGCCAGAAATGAAGCAAGCACCCATGAATGTTTCAAATGAATGAGTGACTCTGTACAAGATAAAAAGTACCCTGGTCATGAGAAAGGGGGAGATGGACACTTAAAGGTAGAACACCGTAGGTGTTCAAAGGTAGGAGCTCAGCTTCTGGCTGAGCTGCTTGTAGGCGGCCTCCCGGAGGAGGTAGCTTTTGGGCCAGCCCGTGAGGGGTGGAGAGGACTTTAGCGTCTGTGATAAGGAAGCCACCTCTGGGCAGTGGGTGTAGAGCAGCATGAGCTCGCAAACCCAGGCCCTTAGGAGCCCACGTGCGCACCCGCGTAGTTGGAGCGTTGCGTGTGGGAGGGGAGACGAGAGACAGAGGTCTTTGATCACTTCCTGTGTTTATCTACTCGGTGGAGCCTTCAAACCGAGCAAGGCATGTAGACCAGGGAGGCTGTCCAAAAGGGGCCTTCCTGCGGGAGAGGGAATGGCAGAAATCAGGCCCTGGCCCCGAGCCTGGCTCAGCACCCAGGGGACCAGAGGCCCAGCCAGCCAGGAGCATCCGTGGTTCCTTCTTTGTGGTCCTGGTGCATGGCACTGTGGACACTGTGTCTTGGAGGCACCCCTGGGTATCCATTCCACCTAGCCCTGAGGAGGGCTGGGAACCTGCCGGAGACGCAGCCCCTGGACGCCGTACACTCATTCCTCCACCTTCCTCAGCACCCACCACTTCTCTCCTTTTAAAGCCACTTTTAAAATATGGTCATCGCCTCTCAATCCTTGGAAGACGCCTTCTCCTTCTCCTCCTTCCCCTTCCCCTCCCCCTTCCACCCTCCTCTTGCTCCTTCTCCCCCACCTCCTCCTCCTCCTCTTCCTCCTCCTCCTCCTCTGAGCCTTGCTATGTTGATCAGGCTTGAGTGCAGTGATGAAATTTCAGCTCGCTGCAATCTCTGCCTCCCAGGTTCAAGTGATTCTCCTACCTCAGCCTCCCAAGTAGCTGGGATTATAGATGTGCACCACCACGCCCAGCTACTTTTTGTATTTTTAGTAGATACAAGGTTTCACCATGTTGGCCAGGCTGGTCTTGAACTCCTGACCTCAAGTGATCCACCTGCCTCGGTCTCCCAAAGTGCTGGGATTACAGGCATGAGCCACCGTGCCCAGCCCCTTCTTGAAAGACTTCTATCAGCTAAAACAGTTAGTGGGTGATCCTGATTGACAGGGGCACCAACCCTACCTCCCACCCAGGCCACGGGGAGAAATGGAAGGCACCAGTCCTCCATCCTTCAGTGAGCTGGTTTTCCCTCTACCTCTCTGGACTCACAGAGCCTAGGTTCAGTTCCCAGCTCTACCACATTCTAGCTGTGTGACTTGGCAAATCACACCATTTCTCTGGGTCTGTTTCCTGATCTGGAAAATGAGGAGTACAACTTTCCCAATTGAAAAATGCACAATAAACCCTAATAGGACCTTCCATAGAGGCTTTCCTCTTCCCTCCTTCCCTCTTGAGCCCCCTGCCTCACACCTGGAGCCCATCTCTTGCTGTCCCGTCCAGCAGCCCTGAGCACACCCTCCCTGATCTCTTGGCCCTGACTGGCCAGTCCATTGCCCTGGGGGCTACTTGGCCAGGGGGCCCACTTCTTGCTTGGCTGCCAGAGGGGCCTTGAGTGTTGAAATCCTTCCATTCCACAAGGCCAGAAACTTGATTATGGTATTAATTAAAGCAAGATGCTGGGTCTGGGAGATTTATTTTCTTTTCCATATCTGTGGCTGTAAATGCCACTCAGGGAGCTCAAAGGCCCGTGTCAGCCTGCATCAGGCTCCTGAACCGAAGCTCTGTTCCCGGTTTGGTCTCCTCAGCCCCTCCTTCTCAGCGCCAGGAAGGAAGTGTGTGTTGTGACACCCACCCCTCACCCCAATTTCCCCTGCTCCTTCTGCACAGGCGAAAGGGGGAAATACCTGGGCAATGTGAGGTGGGGAGGAAATTTTCCAAGAAATTTGTTTTAAGTTTCTGCCTCATCATTACAGGACTTTCACATTTCTATTTTTAGCTGCACAAACGAGCCAGGCCCACATTCCCCTCATCTCCCCCTGCCCCAACCTTTATTTATACAAAGCACATGCCGGAATCATTATTTTAAAACCTCCAAACCCATAATTGCTCAGGTAGGTGAAGAATGCAGCCTTTATGGCTGTCGCTCGGGGAGAGGGCTGCAGTGCTCCTGGGGGACTATGGCTTATTCATATGTCTATCGCTCTGTGCCTTGCCCACCCTGAACCCCTGGAATGCCCAGAAGAATCAAGTAACTTAGAAGCATTCACGATAATAGAGTTCAACCATTTTTTAAAAGGAAACATCCCTAGAGTACAGATGAAATTTGTCCCAAGACCCCTACAAGATATCGGTGTCATCGCTGGGATTAGAACCCAGAGGTGTCTCAACTCCCAACCTGGTCCTAGTCATTCTACTCCACCATGAAAACTAGTTGAAAGCTGGACTGCATGAGTTTGAACCTCAGAGTGACCCTTTTTTTTTTTTTTGAGACAGAGTCTTGCTCGGTCACCCAGGCCGGAGTGCAGTGGCACGATCTCAGCTCACTGCAATATCCGCCTCCCAAGTTCAAGCAATTATACAGCCTCAGCCTCCCGAATAGCTGGGATTACAGGCACCCACCACTACTAATTTTTGTATTTTTAGTAAAGACAGGGTTTTGTCATGTTGGTCAGGCTGGTCTCGAACTCCTGACCTTAGGTGATCCACCTGCCTCAGCCTCCCAAAGTGCTGGGATTACAGGCGTGAGTCCCCGCGCTGGCCACAGGGCCACTTATTAACTGTGAGACTTTGAACAACTTTTATCAAATCGTTCTGTATCTCAGTTTCCTTATCTTTCAAATGAGGATTACAAAATTACCCACCTGATAAGATTGAGTGGGGATTTAATGAGTGCCTGGAAGAAAGTAAGCCTGAGGTCCTAGTTCTGATTTCCCCAGGAAGCAGGGCCACGCCATGAGCTCCTCCCAGGAGTCATGTGTTCCCACACGGGGAGCTGCTTTGCTCTCTGTGCAGTGGGGGCCGTGGAGGATGGTTACCACAGCTCTGCCCCTCCAGGAGGATTTCGCCTCACCACTGTCTTTTAGGACCCCCCTAAGGCAGGTGCTAACAGTCCCCATTTTGCCAGTGTATATACGGCTCCAACCTACCTGTGAACCAGCCAAGTTCTTTCCTTCAGATCCTAAAGAACTCTCTGAGGCCACACTTGTGAGCTGAGTCAGCGCTATCAGTCTGGCCAGGCGCAGTGGCTCACGCCCGTAATTCCAGCACCTGGAGAGACCAAGGCAGGAGGATTTCTTGAGCCAGAAGTTTGAGACCAGCCTGGGCAACATAACAATACCTCATCTCTACAAAAAATAATAATAATAATAATAATTAGCTGGACTTGGTGGCACATGCCTGTGGTCCTAGCTACTCGGGAGGCTGAGGCAGAAGGATCTCTTGAGCCCAGGAGTTTGAGACCAGCCTGGGCACCATAGTGAGACCCTAGCTGGGCGTGGTGGCTCACGCCTGTAATCCCAGCACTTTGGGAGGTTGAGGCAGATGAATCACATGGTCAGGAGTTCAAGACCAGCCTGGCCAACAGGGTGAAACCCCATCTCTACTAAAAATACAAAAATTAGCTGGGCATGGTGCTGCGTGCCGATAGCTACTTAGGAAGCCGAAGCGTGGGAATCGCTTGAACTCAGGAGGTGGAGGTTGCAGTCAGCCGAGATTGTGCCACTGCACTCCAGCCTGGGCAACAGAGCAAGACTCTGTCTCAGAAAAACAAAACAAACAAAAAAACCATAGTGAGACCCCACCTCCATTAGGAAAAAAAAAAAGAGAGAGGTGTCAGTTTAGAAAAGGCAGTTCCATGGGTTCTGCCCTGCTATCTGTTCATATAATTTATTTGTGCCTCCTGAACCTGCTTGGACTCAATCCCAAGTAAACCATTTCCATCATGTAACTGGAAGCACTCTAACTACCTTTCGATTTGGACGCTCTGACAATACACAGCTCACAATGGACAGGCAGCCCTGCCATGTGGCCACTTGCATCCCGTGGTGAAGTACTCTGTATCTACTGTGGTTTAGCGTCCTGCCAGGAGCTGCTTTTCCAGTGGAGAGTCCTCTCTGCCAGAGAGGACCTGGCCTTGACGCAGGAACTCTAGAACTGTATCCCTAGAACTCTAGGAATCTGCACTCGGCCCTCCCCATGGATCTCACAAGGTGCTCTACATGGTGTGCCGATCTAGCAGTGACACCTCTGACACTTCAGATCGGTGGGCGTGTATGGTCTAAGGGGCGCGGCAGCTTGCACCTAGGGCTGCTTTATGACTTTCATGGGTACTAGGCATTACTGCCTTGGTGGGCCTCATCTTTCACGTAAAAAAATTCAACTGCAGTGGCTCACGCCCATAATCCCAACACTTTGGGAGGCCAAGGCGGGCAGATCACCTGAGGTCAGGAGTTTGAGACCAGCCTGGCCAACATGGTGAAACCCTGTCTCTACTAAAAATACAAAAATTATTCAGGCATGGTGGTACACACCTGTAATCCCAGGTACTCGGAAGGCTGAGCAGAATTGCTTGAACCCAGGAGGCGGAAGTTGCAGTGAGCTGAGACGGTACCACTCCATTCCAGCCTGGGCTACACATTAATTAAATTAATTTTTTAAATTCTATTTTGTGACTCCATTGGTGGTATAAAAATGAACATAATCTAGGATGGATTCATTATTTTATTATTATATTCATTTTTCTTTTGATTTTAAAATAAAATCTTTTGTGGGCCCACGAAACTAGCGGGAACTCCCTGCAACCTCCGCCTCCTGGGTTCAAGCAACTGTCCTGCCTCAGCCTCCCAAGTAGCTGGGACTACAGGTGCATGCCACCACACCCGGCTAATTTTTGTACTTTTAGTAGAGACGGGGTTTCTACATGTTGGCCAGGCTGGCCTCGAACACTTAACCTCAGATGATTCACCCACATTGGCTTCCCAAAGTGCTGGGATTACAGTCATGAGCCACCACACCTGGCCAGATTGTTTTTATCTTTAGTTTATGAGGGAAAATAGCCATTATCATTTACCATCTAGGACTCATGGACCACTCAAATATTTTAAATCTTTTAAAAAAAAGAACTTACAAAAATAAGAATACAGGGAGAGTGCAGAACAAATTATTAGATATTCTAAAAAGAATTTAAGCATAACAAACCTAAATTTTCATTTCCTATTTTCCTGGGTTTTGAAGGTACATACTTAAAATGGACAACAGTCTCTGAATACACCTAAATTCTCATCAACTGCTATACATGGACCAGAACCACATGCATCTTATAAATACAGATGTCAGATTCAAAATACATCTCTACTGGATCCTAGCTTCTCGTCATTTCTGATTTTCCTGCTTGCACTTGCAAATTCAAAGTGCAATACTTTAAGAATTTTTTTTAACCAGGAACACATGCACTTTATTGAATGCCCTTGTAGAAAAGTGTTTGAGGATAAACGGCTAATACAGGACGCAGCTCCAGGGGCAGGTTGAGGCATGGAAGTTGGAGTGCGTGGGAGACACGTGGTAGGCAGAGCTCCTGGCCTGGAGGCTGCCTCCTGTTCTATCCATAGACTTCGAAGATCAGCACTGGGATGATGATGAGCAGAACAGTCCTGAGGATGCACAGAACCGGGGCCCAGACGTTCAGGCACTTGGCGGTGGAGGCATAGGCCTGGGCCCCGGTCAGGTTACCAACCATCTTCCTGTCCCTTGACTTGATGGAGTAGGTGAATGCAATGAAGCCCAGGCAGCAGCAGTTCACTAAGAGGGTGTTGAGCAGGGACCAGACAACATGGTCGGGCAAGGAGGTGTCACTGTGGATGTGGAGCACTGGGGACCTCGGTGGAGCGGGGTTGTGGGGTGCCCCCAGCACAGCCACCTCATGCTCCTCCTCGAGCATCTCATGGTTTGGGGTGCAGCCGGTGTTGGCGGGAGTGAAGAAGGTGTGGGCAGTGTGGTTCACAGACACTTGAAGACATTTTTGAAATTGTTAATGGCTTATAATTTTGTTGATGACAACACAGTAAGAAAGCTGTAGGCTGGGTCAGGCATGGAGGCTCACATCTGTAATTCCAGAACTTTGGGAGGCCAAGGAGATTACTTGAGCCCAGGAGTTCGAGACCAGCCTGGACAACACAGTGAGACCCCATTTATGCAAATAATTTTTAAAAATTAACTGGCCATGATGGCATGCACCTGTAGTCCAAGTTACCCAAGAGACTGAAGCAGGAGGATGACCTGAGCCCAGGAAGTCCAGGCTGTGGCAAGCTGTGATCATGCCACCACAATCCAGCCGGGGTGACCGAGTGAGATCTTGCCCCAAAAAGAAGAAGAAAGAAAACTGTAGGGTGACACTACAGTGATGGTGATCTTATTTTTCCATCATCCTCCTGGGCAATTCCATTGTCATTCATTCCCCTTTATTATTATTTTAGTCTTTTTAGCATAGCTTAGGATAAGTGATGATGAAATAATTTCTAGGCTGAGGAAATGGCAAAATTTTTCAAGAGATAGGGAAAATAAGATCATGCAATCCCATAATCTTAGATTTAAGAAGGCGTTCAGTGGGCCCATGTGGTAACTGCAAGACAAAGTAATATTTGTCTGTTTCAAAATAATATACAGGCCAGGCACGGTGGTTCATGCCTGTAATGCCAGCACTTTGGGAGGTCAAGGCAGGCAGATCACAAGATCAGGAGTTTGAGACCAGCCTGGCCAACATGGTGAAACCCCATCTCTACTAAAAATACAAAAATTAGCCAGGCATGATGGTGGGCGCCTGTAATCCCAGCTACTCAGGAGGCTGAGGCAGGAGAATCGCTTGAACCTGGGAGGCAGATGTTGCAGTGAGCTGAGATCATGCCACTGCACTCCAGCCTGGGAGACAGAGCAAGACTCCGTCTCTAAATAAATAGATAAATAAATAAAACATACAATTTCTCTTTTTTTCTTTGGAAGATCTCTAAGGAAGAATAAAAACCATGAAATGTCAACTCTTACAAACAGTTGCTCAAAAAAGAAAGTAAACTAGAATCCTGATTCCATCCTGAGAATAGGATACATTATTAAGCAAAAGCTCCACTCTCAAATAAGAGCTTTAGTGCGGTGGTATAAGGCTAAGTCTTGAATTCTGAACCTTGAAGTAAAATGTATTAGGAGAATGTGCATGGGAATGTTGGTGCCCTATTCGTTGGGGTAAGGTAAGCTGCTGTAATATAAGAAGACCCTCGAATGCAGTGCCTTTAAGGGCAAAAAAAAACAAGCATATTCCTTCTCTCATTCATATCCAAAGTGAATGTTGACAGTTGGCAGGTATCTCGACTCCATGTGGAGATTCAGGGATTCAGGTTTCTTCCATCTGGTGTCTCTGACATCCCTTGGGAATGTGTTATCACCCTCGCAGTTGAGGTCTCAGCTGGAGGGAGTGGACAGAGTGCACAGAGAAGACCCAGCCACTTTCTCAAGACTTAGCCCAAAGAGATGTGCATCACATTCTATTAGTAAGAACAAGATCACGTGATCACTCTCAACCCCAAGGGAGGCTGGGACTTGTGGTCCAGCTGTATGCCCATGAAGGGGAGGAGAAAGAACTTTGGTGCACAGCAAGCAGTCTCTGCCACAGAAAAAGACATGATCCTTTGATCATGACAGACAAGTCCATTTCAGCTCCTAAAGACAGGAAATAATTGGACTACTTTACAAAGCAGTAACTCTGGCCAGGCACGGAGGCTCACGCCTGAAGTCCCAGCATTTTGGGAGGCTGACACAGGCAGATCACTTGAGATCAGGAGTTCGAGACCAGCCTGGACAACATGGTAAAACCACATCTCTATAAAAATACGAAAAAAAATTAGCCAGATGTGGTGGTATATGCCTGTAATCCCAGCTATTTGGGAGACTGAGACATGAGAATTGCTTGAAACCGGGAGGCAGAGGCTGCAGTGAGCCGAGATCACACAGCTGCACTCCAGCCTGGGGGACAGAGCAAGACTCTGTCTCAAAAAAATAAAATAAATAAATAAATAGATAGCAGTAATTCTTAGTGGGTCAAAGTTGAGAATCAAAATCCCCGTGGAAGCTCTTTCTCATTTAGTTTTGCTGAATCAGATGCTCTGAGAGATGATCCAGGCAAATACATTTTGTTTTTGAGACGGAGTCTTGCTCTGTTGCCCAGGCTGGAGTGCCGAAGTACTATCTCAGCTCACTGCAACTTTTGCCTCCTGAGTTCAAACAATTCTCCTGCCTCAGCCTCCAGAATAGCTGGGATTATAGGCACCCGCCACCACACCCAGCTAATTCTTCTGTATTTTTAAGTAGAGATGGGGTTTCACCATGTTGGCCAGGCTGGTTTCGAACTCCTGACCTCAGGTGATTCGCCCGTCTCAGCCTCCCAAAGTGCTAGGATTACAAGGCACGAGCCACCGTGCCCGGCTGACAAATGTTTTGAATAAATCCTCCAGGCACTTCCTCTATGGTTAAGATCATCTGTTCATTAGAGTAAGAGAGGTGAATCCAGTGTCTAAGGCATCCCTTTCTGTAGTTAGAGGCCTTGTGTGGGGATTTGTCTGGCTACAGTTTGTGTCCTCATGGGTTTCCTGAGACTGTATCATATCCCGGCCTGGGATCCCCTCCCCAAGCCCAGATCTGGCCCTTAGCAGGCCCTGAGTGATTACTGAATGTATTATTTTTATTATCACAACCGAAAGAGTGGGGAAGTCCTCTGAAATGCCATTAAACTCACAGACAGAAACTCTCTACGTCCTTTGACTCAATCTGGTCTCAAAAATAAGCATAAATAAACCAACTCAGAGAAAAGACATTTCAAAAGTGTCCCCTCCCCACAAAGCGAAACCATCACTGTGAGGCCAGAGACTCCTGAATGAGCTGAATGAAGCGAAACTGTAGCATCACTCTGCAACAGCTGTGCACGGCAGCTGACCTCCACCCTGTCCCCAGTGGGTGGGACTCTCTGGAGCAGAGCTCCCCCAGCTTGAAGGTAAAATTGCAGATCCTGCTTCAGTAGGTGTGGGGGTGGGCGCCGAGATGCTGCACTTCTAACAAACTCCCAGACATGGCCAGTGTCTCTGGTCCATAGACCAGGCTTTGAGTGCTGAAGTTCTAGAAGGCAAATGAGCAGGTTAAGACATCTTGCTCTAAGACGTCTTAGAGTAAATGCAGAGACTCCTACCTGATGCCTGAATCCATAGTTTACTCCTTCCCGTTGGGTCCTCTTTCCTCCCTATTTCCAGCCTCTTGTCTTTGGGGACTGGACAGATTTCTGTTCCAAACTTGAGGATCTCACAGCACCCAAACATGTGACGTAAGGGGAAAGGTGAAACCCGGAGCCTGGAGTCCTTTTCTCTACAGAGAATTATCTGCAAACATTCCCTGGATGGAACAGAGACCTAATGAAGTCTTTTCGCAATGACCCCAAAGCCAACAACCTCAGAACAGGCAGAAGGAGGTTGTTCTCTCCAGCGTGAAGAAAAGAACAATGGTGGATTTCCCAGGTCCTGTTCATTTGTGACATTTAACAGATTTTATGTCTGAACCATGTATCCCCAAGTTCAAGCCGAATGCACTGAATCTCTCAGCTGGGAAGAACTTTGGTGTCCTGGTTCAAGGATCTGTTTTCCTGATTGAGACAGACAGGCAAAAAATAACCTGCCTAAGGCCACAAAGTTGATACTATTTCCATGTTTCTGGGCTTCTAGCCTAGGCCTAGAGGTTTTCCCAAGAAGTCACGTCGCCTACCAGACTTGTAGCAATGGAGGACAAGCTGCATGCCCGGCCATCTCCCTGCCTGGCAGCCGAGCAGAAGGGACTATTGGCCACCAGCCATGCTGGGTCCCCTGACTTGACCCCCAAGCTGCTTGCCTTGCAGAACGCCCTGTTTAATGCTTTATTCCTCCCAGTGTTTCATTATTGATTCAGCCCCTCGCTGCTGGGTCTGACAAGTAAGCTGTGAGCGTTTTTCTGATGTCAACTTCATCAAAAATGCAGGAGTTGGGGTTTTACTCGTCTGCGCGCTACCTAGACGGTTTAAGTCGATGATTAGCGGTTTCTGCGAGCCAAAGAGGGCACTGGCAGCCCACAGGCTGGCTTCTGGCTTCTCTGAAGCGACGCTGGGTCCCCAAAAGCTCTGGGGAACCCAGCAGCCTCCATCTCGTTAAGGTGGGGATGAGGTCCGGGATAAGGTGATTGGCTGAGATGGAGAGTTAGGAGGTTGGGAGTGGTTTTTTCAAACAATCACCAGCCAAGTTCAAAAACAAATTAAGCACTGGATTATTATGGTGTCATTAGATATTACAGATGAATCTAATGAGATGGAAAAATGTTTATTCTTTCATCTATTTAAAATATTTATTGAGCACCTATTATGTGCTAAGAACTAGATTAATAGAGGTTAATGAGGTATACAAGGTTCTAATTCTCATGAAGCTGAAATTCCGTTTAAGAGAGAAAAATCAGGCTATAAAGTAGAAATAATAGTAACAGTAAAAGTTTATTGAGTACTCACTATGGGCTAGGCAATATTCTAAGGACTTCACATAGAGAATCCTTCTATTTTCAAGGTATATTTTTAAAGCCTGTTTGTCTATCTGCTCACAGAAAAAAGACAGGAAGAAGAAAACATTAAAGGACATTATCCTCAGATTGTAAGTTGATGGAGGACTTTCATTTTCTTCTTTTTGCTAACCTGAGTTCTCTAAATTTCCTTGGAGGAAACATGTGTTCATGTGTCGCAACCTTAAGGAAATCAGTCATGAGAACTTGAAGAAAAAATCCAATTAAAAAACTTAATTAACTAATTAATTAATTAAAAAAAGAAATTGGAAAGCCTCAAAATGCTCCTCATTTGCTGCCTGATGTCTCCAGGTTCTCCAAGTACATGAGGCGAGGTGCTGGCCTGCTCCAGCCACTCTGCGCTCTGTCCCAGCTCGGAAATTCACCACCTCTTCCTCCCTGGAGGACGGAGTTGCTGGAGAACCCTGATGCTGTGGCCCAGCGCCATTTGGCCTGTGGTCAGGGCTCGGGGAGGGCTGAGGCATCTGAAGATTGAGCCTGTGGAAAGGAACCTTTGATGCAATGTCCCCAGACAGGCATTGGGAGCCACACTCCCTCCTGGAGGTGTGCAGGTGCCTGGATTCAGCCTTTCCTACTAATGAAACTCCACCCGGATCCTGAGAGCAGGGGCTGCTGGCCAGCCCCACTGGACCTGCCCTGGCCAGGGAAATGGAGGACAACCGCTATGCTACTGTCTGAAAATCCCAATGCCCCTGAAAGCCCTGCTGGCCTGCTCTATGGCTCTGGGGTACCCGAAGAGGGAAGGGGGCAGGGGATGGCTGCCCCAGAGTCACGATGGTAACCCTGACAACAATGCTACACTTGGGGAACTCCAACTCTGAGTTCCTGACACCAGGGGAGGCCTGATGCCAAACACTTGACATTTCTTCATTCATTCAATCCTCAGTGTTATCATTATCATCCCCCTTTTACCTGTAAGGAAACAGAGACCCAGAGAAGTCAGTCACTTGCCCAAAGTCACACAGCCAGGGTGGATCGCCTGAGGTCAGGAGTTTGAGACCAGCCTGGCCAACATGGTAAACCCTGTCTCTACTAAAACTACAAAAATTAGCCAGGTGTGGTGGTGCACACCTGTAATCCCAGCTACTCGGAGGCCGAGCCTGAGAATGTTAATGGTTCTAGTTGTCTCAGGCATGGTAAGGCTACGTGCAGCAGCAGAGGCCTCTTCGCCTCCTTGTTTAGCCCAGTGACAGCTCCTGGGGAAACAAGCAGGTCCCTTCTCCCCAGGACTCTACAGTTGACTTGGGAAGTGAACAAAGACACAGCTGCCTAAGTTACATAACTGCTTCCTCCTCCACAAACCAGTGAGAACCAGTCCCTGGAGCCCCTTCCAGCCCTAACACACCTTCAGTCCTGCACAAGATTAGCATGAGGTGAAACACTAAAGAATGTGGCTCAAGTGCTGTTTTATCAAAAAAGTTCCTAAGCCTGGGCTGCCCACAGACCTTTTCCTGTGCAAACATCACCGGGGGCCCAAAATCCCTCCCAGGACAGGAGGAGATCCTTAGGAGGTGCCAGATCCTGGTGTCCCAGCGTGCAAGAAGCCTGTGTGTTTTTGTTCTCCATCCATCCTGCACTGACCCTATACTTGAAGGCCAATGGCTTCCCCATGTCCATCAGAGACTTCCAGAGCTCCTGCCTGACTCCAGCTGGACTAAATCCATTGTCAAGGTCTCCAAGCCCCCAAGACCTGCATAAAAGACAGATTTGTTACAATTGGAAGGGACCCTACCAACATCCCACTGTGATGTATTTACTTTACAGATGACCAAACTGAGGCCCAGAGAAGTTAAGTGACTTGGCCAAGACCACACAGCGAGTGAATGACGTCACTGGAATTAGAACCCATATCTCTTGGCACCTAATTCAATACAGCTTCTGTCACTGACCTGCCTCCTGAGCACCCAATAAATGGTAATTATGTATTGCTTGATAAATGATGACTCCAGGCTTTGGGTCTTGGTGCTGTTGGCCTTGACCGTGGATCCAAGAGGTCTTACACAGGCCACAGAGGGATTCCTGGGTGGTAGCATTGCACAAAGCAGAAGGGAAACTTCTGGAGGGAGGCCATACCTCTTACCTCCACCCTCAGGATAGAGCCACATGCTCGATGCATTCCAATCCAGGATCCAGTTCTTGCCTGGAAATCTTAGGCTGACATTTCCTGTGTGAGCCCTCAGTTCGTCTGCAAAATGAAGAGGAAAATTCTTTATGAGCTCGTTGAGAGGTGATAGAGTTTGGATATCTGTCCCCTCCAAATCTCATGTTGAAATCTGATCCCCCAAGATGGAGATGGGGTTTAGTGGGAGGGCTTTGGGTCATGGGGATGGATCCCTCATGAGTGGCTTCGTGCCATCCTGCAGAAACGAGTGAATTTTTGCTCTACTAGTTCACAGGAAAATTGATTGTTGAAAAGAGCCTGGCACCTTCCTCCCCTTTCTCTTTTGCTCCCTTCTTCTCTCATTATGGGACACTCCAGCTCCCCATCCCCTTCTGCCATGATTAGAAGCTCCTGAAGTCCTCACCAAAAGCAAACCCTGGTGCCATGCTTCTTGCACAGCCTGCAGAACTGTGAGCCAAATAAACCTCTTTTCTTTGTAAATTACCCAGTCTCCGGTATTCCTTGATGGCAGCCCAAATGGACTAAGACAGGAGGAATCGGTGAAATACGGTGTAAAATGCAGAGCGCAGCACCAGGCTCAAGCCATACTCAGAACAAGCGGGGCCAACATCCTCTTTGTCCCAATGTAGTTAGGTTTGTGTGAGAAGATGAAAAATCGATCAAAAGTCATCAAACCTAAGACAACATTGATCATAAAACACAGCATGAATTTATGTACCATTCAGCATGGAAAACTCTGCAAAATAAACCAGGATTCAACGCTTTCTCATCACTTAGAATTTCGATTACATCCTTAGAGAAAGCTTTTTCAACTTAGATGTGGGTTTTCATCTATCACTCTTGCCTATACATAAAATGAAACAATAAAGCACCTAAATTTGTTACCATCTCCCGAAAGCTGCATCACAGTCACAGCCAGGCCCTTCTGAATTCCTTTCAACTTAGTCATTGGAGTCCATGTTTTCCCAGGTAATATTGCCGTCTTACCTTCAAGAGCTCTGGTGACGTGGCATTTTGTAAACGATTCCACGAAGGAAGCAGAGGCGAGGAGTGCTGGGCTCTCAGCCCGGCTTTGTCATCGTGCGGTGCTGGCTCGCTTTCGTGGGGTTTTGTTTGTTTATTTGGGGGGTTTGTTTTCTGTTTTTTGTTGTTGTTGTTGTTTAATAATAGAGATGGGATCTCATCAAGTTGCCCAAGCTGGTCTTGAACCCCGGGGCTTAAACAATCCATTGGCTCACTTGTGACTCCTATGTGGGCAACGCTGCTAAACACGTCAGTCACCATTTCCCCACATCCCTCCCATGACCATTTGTTCCTAATTTCCCCTCGGATTTTCTACCAAGCCACTCCCTCCAATTCTGCAAGTGTTGATACGAAAGCTTTTCTGTGTTTGCCCAGGCAACAGCAACTGTAAGTCCGCACTAATCAATTGTAAGACATGTGCAAACTCCAGAGGTGGAAATATGTGGAAATATTTGCTTTAGAGAATGACTGATTTTGATCATAACGTTCATCAAGGCCCCGTTATGAGCCACGCCCCATGCAAATTTCGTTTGTTTGAGTTTATCATCATTATCATTCCTTGATAGAAGACATGGAAGCTCAGAGAGGTAAAGCAATTTGTCCAAAGTCACACAGCTAGTAAGGGACAAAGCTAGGATTGGAGCGAAGGTTTCTGTGGCCTTGTCACCATAGAAGAGATGGATCCTCTGCCAGGTGTTTCTCCAACCTGACTTCTGAGTCCAAGGGGTTCCTGCAAAATTAAATCAGCCCTGACCTTGGGAAGCCCTTCCCATCTTTGATCTCCTTATTTTAGAGAGGAATAACAATAATTCCCTGTGCCAGGTGTTATCCTAGCCCTCTATGTGCCCCAGCATACATAATGCTCCCAAGTGCCTGATGGAGTGATTTCTATCCTTAGCCCCGTTTCACAGATTAAGAAACTGAGGAGCTATGGAGAGGAATAACAGGCACACAGCTAAAAAAGGGAAGGACTGGGATTCAAACACGGGCAGTTTGGCTCCAGACCTCCCTCTCCTAGCCCACCCCACCCACCATGTCCCCAGACTGGTACAGGAAACCGTCTGCAACCCCAAGCCCCCTCCCCAGCTCCTCCTCATTCCTGCTGCCCTGAATCCTGTTGACTTTGGTGGTAGCCAGGCCCTGCTCCTGCTGGGCTGTCAGGCTCAAGGCAGATGGATGGCCTTCCCTGGCTAGGTCTGGCTTCACAGCTTCTTCACACTGGACCCAAACACAACACAATCTAGCCGCCCTGGCTGCTCTTCAGAAAAATACGCAAGGCGGGTGTGGAAAGAAATCTAATTAGAATTCCTCGGAGGCCCAGCTCTTCCTCTTATTAAATTAGCCCCCTTTGAAGTGGAACTCGGCTCTTTATAATAATTTGAATGCTGAGGAATTGTCTTATATGTTCCTGTCTGAGAAAAATTGCCTTCACAACTGCATTTATGCATGTCCTGGTCTCGCTCCACGGGGACAAAAGGCATCTGTTGATGCCAAGTGGTTCCTGCTTTGGAGAAGAGCTTGGGGAGGGTCTGGGGATCTGCTCCCCTGTGGGCTGGAGCTGCTGAGATGCAAGTGGTGGAAGCCACACACACATGAAGGGGACAGGCTGCTTAGGTTTCCACCACATCCCAGCCATAGGCCCACATCAGAAAGCCATACCAGGACGTGGAGGCTGGTGCAGAACTTTAGAAAGGCCAGGCCAAAGTCTTCACGTGGACTGAGTGACCCAGAAAAAGAGATGCTCAAATACACACCTCCTGGCCCGCATCATCAGCATTTCCTAGCTCCAGATGCCAGAGTCCTACCCCAGAGATTCTGACTCTTCAGGCCAGTGGAGAGGTACTAGAATCTGTGTGTGTGTGTGTGTGTGTGTGTGTGTGTGTGTGTGTGTGT
>NW_016107402.1:2916203-2924403 GCF_001604975.1 Cebus imitator
TGTGTGTGTGTGCGTGTGTTTGAGACAGAGTTTCACTCTTGTTGCCCAGGCTGGAGTGCAATGGCACGATCGTGTGTGTGTGTGTGTGTGTGTGTGTGTGTGTGTGTTTGAGACAGAGTTTCACTCTTGTTGCCCAGGCTGGAGTGCAATGGCACGATCTTGACTCGCTACAACCTCCGCCTCCCAGGTTCAAGCAATTCTCCTGCCTCAGCCTCCCGAGTAGCTGGAATTATAGGCATGCATCACCATGCCCGGCTAATTTTTGTATTTTTTAGTAGAGATGGGGTTTCTCCATGTTAGTCAGGCTGGTCTCGAACTCCTGACCTCAGGTGATCCACTCTCCTCGGCCTCCCAAAGTGCCGGGATTACAGGCATGAGACTGTATCATGAGCCACCCAGCAGAATCTGTGTTTTTTAAGCTCCCCAGCATAATTCTGAGAGGCAGCCAGGTTTGGGCCCCACTGGCTTGGGGTGATGAGGGACCTGCTGCGGTGCCTTCGCTCTGATGCCCAGCCACTGCTCCTGAATCTCCAGAAAAGCGTTTGCTACTGTTATAGAAGGGGATTCAAGGACCCGTGGGCCAGCAAAATGCTGCAGGGGCTGTCTGGTGGCTGATTCTCGTTGTTGACCTGGGAACCGTCCCCCAGAGTCCCTGGGAACTCCTGTCCCATACTGGCCTGCTTCCAGACACCTCTGGTTCAGTGATGATATTTGTATGCCCTTTATTGAGGACATAAGCACGAGGTAATATTTGCCCTGAAAATCTTAAAAGAAATGTGGTTTTTGGGATTCTGACATCTGCCCATCTTTTTTGACCTAGTTCAAGTCTCATCTCCTATTTAAAAAAAAAAAAAAAGGCTAGGCACGGTAGCGCACACCTATGACCCCAGCACTTTGGGAGGTCGAGGTGGGTGGATCACTTGAGGTTAGGAGTTTGAGACCAGCCTGGCCAACATGGTGAAACCCTGTCTCTATTAAAAATATAAAAATTAGCCGGGTGTGGTGGCCGGTGTCTGTAATCCCAGCTACTTGGGAGGCTGAGGCAGGAGAATCACCTGAACCCAGGAGGCAGAGGGTACAGCGAGCCAAGATCATACCACTGTACTCCAGCATGGGTGACAGAGGGTGACTCCGTCTCAAAAAAGAAAACTCTTTGCGAAATACCTCAGCCCCACACCTGCTTTTCTGAGCCCTACAACACCTATTCTCCATATTTGACCCCAGGCCACCACCTGACCAGGTCCCTGGCTCCCTGGGGCTTCCCACTTTCCCTAATCCCTACACATTATTGGTGCTCTGGGGATTCGAAGCCAGCAGTTTAGTTTTATTACATGTGCTATCTATAGGAAATGGATCCCAAAAATGGATCTTCACAAAAGCCAGCCTGGGCCAGGGTCTCCATCGGGAGAGTTGATCTATTGTCCCTTAGGAGATCCACCTGGGGCACCGGAAGCTCAAGGACCAGGGCCCGTCATTCTCTCTGTACAGATGAGGAGCCTGAGCCCCAACCAAGGTCACACATGCCAGAGTCCCTACTCTTGTCCTCATCCTTCATCCACCCAGAAGGTGGCTTCTTGTTCTGAGTAAGCAGATTAAAGCAGGGGTGTTCTTACCTCCTGAGCAACTATTTCCCACCCAACAGGTCCTCTGAGAAGATTCCGCATGTGCCCCCCGTCCCACCCTCTTCCTGCAGAGGAAGGAGCTGTGGAGTCAGACCCAGCTCCAGCCCCCTGGGCTGGCCCCAGAGAGTGTGGCCTAGACAAGGCTCTGTGCAGTGGCAGATCAGAAGAAGGGGACACGATGTTCTTGAAAAGAATTGTGGTCAGAAAAATGACTGGGTCTCAAAGGCGCTTTGTGCTCAATAGAGCTTCACTCCAAGTCACACCCACTTCCCTTCCTGACCCAGGCGGGGACTCCACAGCTTGGGGTATAATGAGGTCCCAACAACAGTGTTTTCCAGTAACTCTTGATCCTGTACATCCCCTTTAATACGAGACCCTCAAAAGAAGAACAAATCCATATATCCAATTCCCGAAAATGTTCTCACCAATGATCATTAGTCTAACCCTAACATGGAATAAATCCAACCGTTGCACTAGTTTGCAAAGAATACCCCTGCTGGCCGGGTGTGGTGGCTCATGCCTATAATCCCAGCACTTTGGGAGCCCAAGACGGGAGGATCACCTGAGGTCAGGAGTTAGAGACCAGCCTGGCCAACATGGTGAAACCCCATCTCTACTAAAAGTATGAAAATTAGCTGGGTGTGGGGGCAGACACCTGTAATCCCAGCTACTCAGGAGGCTGAGGCAAAAGAATCGCTTGGACCAGGAGGTGGAGGTTTCAGTGAGCCAAGATCACGCCACTGCACTCCAGCCTGGGCAAAAAGAATGAAACTCCACCTCAAAAAAAAAAAAAGAATACCCCTGCCGTGACATCCCAGATGATGTCAAAGGCTAGCAAAGCCAACAGCTTGCACTAAAACAACCACAGGGTACAACCTTTCAGACTACTCTGCTTCCTTCTTCTGGTCTCTCATTCATACCCTTAATTAATATCTAACCACACCACTCTACTGTGAGACACACATGCTGCAAAACCAGAGACTCAAGACTTAGAAAGCATCTTCCGAAGTCTTCTGAATCTCTTCCATTGCCTTTAACTGTGAGGTTACCAAAGCACATTTGATCACTTGTGACCCCTTTATCCTTGCAGCAACCCTAGGGTAGATTTCACATGAGCTTGGCATCACATAGGCCTGGGTTCCCGTCTTGGCTCTGCTACCCTGTGACTTTGGACAAGTCATATAATCTCTAAGCCTCAGTTTCTGTATCTGTAAAATGGGAATGATAATGCCAGCAGGTTTATTGTAAGGGTTTACTGAGATTGATATGTAAATGTCTTAACACAGTGCCTGGCAGAGAGTGAGTACAATGAATTCTAGACATTATTATCATTATTATCCATCATCATCATCGTCAATCATCATCACCATAGTCATCTTCCGTTTTACACACGAGAAAACTGAGGCTCAGAGGGAAAGTGGTTTCCCAAGAGACACACCAAGTACATGAGGAGTCCCAGAGGCAAACATATCTCTCTCATTCTGCCTGCTGGGCCTTCTTTATTCAGTGATGCAGAGTTCAGCCTTTAGAGTGAATTTGGGAACAAAGGCCCCTAACAAAGGCTCAGAAAAAAATCAAATAAGATAAAGTCACAAGAGGACACCACAAAGGAGCCAGGTGAAGAGGGAGCTCTCCAATGATTCCTGCCGTAGCTCCTTACTGACATAAAAACACAAAGGAAAAAAAAAGACTAGACGGGGAGCCCCAGCTTTGTGGATGGAGAAATAGCCGATGACCAGCACAAAGGACTAAGCCCCACGGCCACACGCCGCCAGCCCCAGAGACAAGAGGCTCCCAGATTCCTAGCCTCTGATCTCTGCCTTGGAACATTTTTGGGCCAAAATAAATGTGGGAACCCCATGGTGAAGTCTTGGAGCTGGAAAAAAATCCAAGATGTCGCCCAATGCAGCCCAGTCCTTTGTGGGCAAAACCACACCAAAACCGTTCCTGACAGATGCTAATTAGATGAATGTTTTTAAATTAAATAATAGGGAATAGGCAGAGCAAAGGGTGCCAAGGATCATTGAAACAGAAGTGCTGTCCAGGGAAAATAATGGTAAAGACCAGAATTCCTTACGCACACACAAAGGAAGCGTGACACAGGTCGGAACTTGTTTAGACCCCAGGAGCTGATGGTGGAGCAACAGCCACTTGTCCCCAGGGAGCCAGGCGAGAGCTTTGGCCTGGACCCCTCTGATTTTCAGCCAAGCTGCTGGTGTCTTCCTCCCTTGAAGATTCACCAACAACAGGAGGAGAAGGAGGCCTCCCAGCCCTGCAGGGGCCATCTCTCCAGCTTCATCTCCTCCCCTCCAGCCTCCCTCTCCTTAAGGCCAACACATCGTACTGCTTTCAGTTCTTAGAATGTGCCACGCTTGCCATCCAGGCCTTTACAACTGCAGTTCCCTTTGCCTGGAACGTCATTCCCTCAGCCACCTCTCACTCTCAATCCTCTTGCTAACTCCTACCCTTCCTGGGCGCCTTGGCTTAATCCTGGGAAGCCATTTGCCATCCCCTTCTGCAAAAAGGCACAGGCTCCTGCTGCCAGGGCCTGGGGAGCTCCCTATGTTCTACCCCAGCCCGGAGCATGTCAAAAAGAAGAGCTGGCCAGGCGTGGTGGCTCCCACCTGTAATCTCAGCACTTTGGGAGGCCGAAGCAGGTGGATCACCTGAAGTCGGGAGTTCCAGACCAGCCTGACCAACATGGTGAAACCCCATCTCTACTAAAAATACAAAATTAGCCGGGCATGTTGGCACATGCCTGTAGTCCGAGCTACTCGGGAGGCTGAGGCAGGAGAATCACCTGAACCCAGGAGGCAGAGGTTGCGGTGAGCCGAGATAGGTGCCATTGCACTCCAGCCTGGGCAACAAGAGCAAAACTGTATTTCAAAAAAAAAAAGAAGAAGAAGAGATGAATGCTAATTTCCTGTAGTGTGGTCCACCACTTAATTTTTGTTTTCACTTCAATTTTTGAGGCAGAAGATAATGAGCAGTGGGTATCTAATGTGCCCATAAAAATCTTTTTTTTTTTTTTTGAGACAAGATCTAGCTCCATTACCCAGGTCTAGCTCTGTCTGCCCAGTGGTGTGATCACAGCTCACTGCAGCCTCAGCCTCAACTGCCTGGACTTAAAAGACTCTCCCACCTCAGCCTCCTGAGAAGCTAGGACCAGAGCCATGTACCCATGCCAAGCTAATTTTTAATTTTTTTGTAGAAACGAGGTCTCACTATGTTGCCCAGGCTAGTCTTGACCTTCTGGGCTCAACCATACTCCCAGCTCAGCCTCCCAGAGTGTTGGGATTACAGGCATGAGCCACTGCACCTGATCAAGATCTTTAAATAGTCATAAAACAGACATGTATTATGTGCATCTCATGTGCTGTGCGCTGTGCTGAGTGCCTATGCTCTCCATCTCAGTTCAACTCACACCACCCCATTGGCAGGCGGCTGCCATCATTATCCCTTTCTCATGGGTGGGGAGATGAAGATCAGAGAGATTGAGTAACTTGCCCAAAATCACAAGTCTTGACTTGACTGCAGGCCTGGCTGATCCCAGAGCCCAGATCACCAGCCTCTCCCCTGGTGCCTCTCCCCTGAAACCACCCCAGAAACCCCCTCGTGTGTAACTGTAAACCCTGCCTGCGGCAGTCAGCCCATTTCCTCTTCTTGCATCTTAAGCCCAGATGGGGTCTGAGTGACGCTTATCTCATCCTGTCATATAGCTGGAGCCCCCAGAGCCCTGGGAATGTGGAACTCCCCATGGACAGAGGGCAGGAGGAAGTGATCATGGCCCAAAGAGGGGCTTGGTCCCCTGGGTCCGAAGGTGCTGTCTGGCCCTGGCTGCCACAAAGCAGAAGTCACAGGGACAGGGAAAGAAACCCTGGCCTGGGCCCTTCCGATTTTCAGCCAAGCTGCTGGTGTCTTCCTCCCCTGAAGGTTCACCAACGACAGGAGGAGGAGGAGGCCTCCCAGCCCTGCAGGGGCCATCTCTCCAGCTTCATCTCCTCCCTCCAGCCTCCCTCTCCTCTAAGGCCAATGCATAGTACTGCTTTCAGCTCTTGGAATGCGCCACACTTTTTCGATGGCAGGCAGACTGTCATCACAGGTGGTGTGTCCTCCTATCCAAGGACAAGCAGAACTAGTCAAGGCTGCCTTCTCCATGCTGTCTCTCCTGATTCCACATTTGTGACTTCACATTGCCAGCGCCCTCTGCTGGCACGTGTGCTGGGACTCTGCCCTTACCTAACCTTCCAATTGCTCCATTGCCTTCTCTGTTAAAACAGGGATGTTAACAGCACCTGTTTCACAGGGTTATAGGAAGGAGCGTGTATACACACACACACACTCATTTATCAATATAGATGAGTACAGATTGTGTACATGTATACAGCTAGTGCTCGACTTAACGACCACGATTGGTTCCGACAGACCGGTCGTAACACGATTTGGTCGTAAGTTGAGTAGGCTATATGTACAGTACTGTGAAATGATGTTATAAAAATCTTTAAGTCATATTTGATCATAATTTTCCTTCATTATTGTTATATATCATAATTTTCTTTGTTTATTTTATGCCATTTGTATCATCTCTACACCATTTTGTTTCTTATTTTTACATTCGTCAGGTTTAAGTAAACCACTGCATTACCAGTACAACTGGTTTAATATTTGCAAAACATACAAAATTACAAAATACAGGTGCATACAAAAATACAAAATACAGGTGTAAAAAATACCATGGGAAACATTTTCCCAATTGCAAAACATATCAAAATATATAAACATGTACAAAACATTTTATTGGCCGTTGGTGCTTGGCTGCGGATCGTTGATGTCGTCATCTGAGGCAGCAGTTGGGGTTACCGGAGTTGGTTTTTTCATAAGCATGGTGAGCTTTGTCTGAATTGTATGTTTCTTTTTTTCTTCATAAATTTCACGATACGGACGAAACACATCGTGCGCCATCCGTTCAATCCTTGCAAATTGTTCGATGTTTGGGTCCACTGCTTCGAAATGTATAAGAAGTTTATTGGGAGGGGTTTGATGAAAAATATCCAAGACACGAAACACAAATTGCTGTACCGAGTCTGGGATAACAGTTGAAATGGTGCACGCGGAGATGGTAGTGCTGCCGGAAGCTGGTCCGCACTATCATATGCCCAGCTGGGCAACGTTTGCGCTGCCAGACGCGGAGCAGTCGTGGCTAGCGATTGTGGTCGTAAAGTCGAATGGTCGTAAGTTGCATAGGTCGTAAGTCGACCAATACCTATACATGCTTAGAACAATTCCTGGCATGTAGTAAGTGCTTAAGGAACATTGTATCTTCTTATTAATGTTAAGTGGCTATGACCATGTGCCAGGGAAGGACATCACTTGTAATGAAGGCGATAACACCTACAAAATAAAGCTGAGATTCCTAAAAACTGGTCTGTGAAACAGGCTCCAGGGGGCTGTTTGGTAAAGAGACAGATTCCCAGGTCCCACTCCTAGACCTAATGATTTTAAGTCTCTGAGATGGAGCCCAAGAATTAATACTCTTATAACCTGTCCAGGTGATTAGAACAATCAGCCAGGTTTGGGACCCACTGGGCTAGACCAGGTGTTTCCCCAGCAAATGAGGGCGTGGGCTCTGCTGCCATTCCAAAGCCAAGAGGATTGCCTTCCTTCCTCCCATCCATCCCTCTTTTCTTCCTCCCCTGCTTCCTATTTTATTTTATTTTATTTTATTTTATTTTATTTTATCTTTTGAGATGGAGTCTTGCTCTGTCTCCCAGGCTGGAATGCAGTGACACAATCTCGGTTCACTGCAACTCCGCCTCCTGGGTTCAAGCAATTCTCCTACCTCAACCTCCTGAGTAGCTGGGATTACAGGTGTGCACCATCACACCCAGCTAATTTTTTGTATTTTTAGTAGAGACGGGGTTTCGCCATGCTGGCCAGGCTGATCTCAAACTCCTGACCTTGTGATCCACCCACCTCAGCCCTCAGTGTGCTGGGATTACAGGGGTAAGCCACTGCATATGGCTTGTGGTTTTCATCAACATCTCAAACTTCTCTCTGAGGCTGTTCTTTTGCTAGAAGAACTCCCATTGGGCCCTGTCCTGACCATGTGAATCCTGAGTACACAGTCTTGTTTTCCACTAAATGTCATTGGCCAGTTTACTTCTCTTCCCCTCTACAAATAAACGTTTGCTACAAACGTGACTTGTACATGGGGCCCCCGGATTGCAAGGGCCATGTCTGATCTGCTAGAAAGATGCCTTGGAGACCACATATTCCAACCTGTCTCTTATAGTGGAAGAAATTGAGGCCCAGAGAGGATAAGTGATTTGTACAAGGTCACACAGTGAACAACCAGAGTGGAGATAACAGCTCAAGTCTCTGGCTTCTTAGCCACTGCCCTTTCCATTGTCACAGGCTCCTATTCAAAATACCCAGAACCTGTTCTGCAGCCCCCACAGGTGATCCTCAGGCGAGCGGGGTCTGGAGTGGACCTCCAGCGGTCCTGCAGCAGAGGGGCTGGACTGTTAGAAGGAAAACTAAGAAGCAGAAAGAAATAGCTTCAACATCAACAAAAAGGA
>NW_016107402.1:2927738-2971466 GCF_001604975.1 Cebus imitator
GCAAAGTCTCCAAGAAATATGGGACTGTGTGAAAAGACCTAATCTACGTTTGATAGGTGTACCTGAATGTGACGAAGAGACTCAATCCAAGCTGGAAAATACGCTTCAGGATATTATTCAGGAAAACTTTCTCAACCTAGCAGGGCAGGACAATATTCAACTCCAGGTAATACAGAGAACGCCACAAAGATATTCCTCAAGAAGACCAACCTCAAGGCACATAATCGCCAGATTCACCAGGGCTGAAATGAAGGAGAAAATACTGAGGGCAGCCAGAGAGAAAGGTCAGGTCACCCATAAAGGGAAGCCTATCAGACTCACAGCAGATCTCTCAGCAGAAACCCTACAAGCCAGAAGAGAGTGGGGGCCAATATTCAACATCCTTAAAGAAAAGAACTTCCAACCCAGGATTTTACATCCAGCCAAACTAAGCTTCATAAGTGAAGGAAAAATAAAATCTTTTGTGAACAAGCAAGCACCCAGAGATTTCATCACCACCAGGCCTGCTTTACAAGAGCTTCTGAAAGAATCACTACACATAGAAAGGAACAACCAGTATCAGCCTTTCTAAAAAATACCCAAAAGTAAAGAGCATCAACATAATCAAGAATTTACATCAGCTAATAGGCAAAACAGCCAGCTAGCATTAAATGGCAGTATTAAACTCACATATATTATTATTAATTCTAAATTTAAATCGACTAAATCCCCCAATCCAAAGACACAGACAGGCAAAAAAAGCCAAAACCCATTGGTATGCTGCATCCAGACCCATCTCACAAGCAAGGATACACAAAGACTCAAAACAAAGGGATGGAGAAAGATTTACCAACCAAATGAAGAGCAAAAATAAATAAATAAATAAAAAGCGGGAGTTGCTTTAAAGCAACAAAGATCAAAAGAAGCAAAGAAGAATATTACATGATAAAAGGATCAATGCAACAAGAAGAGCTAAAGATCCTAAATATATACGCACCCAATACAGGAATACCCAGATATATAAGACTTATAAAGAGACTTAGACTCCCACGCAATAATAGTGGGAGACTTCAACATCAATATTAGACAGATCAGTGAGACAGAAAGTTAACATCGATATCCAGGACTTGAACTCAGATCCAGAACAAGTAGACTTAATTAACATTTATAGAACTCTCCACTTTAAATACACAAAATATACACTCTTATCAGTGCCATATCACATCTACCTACAGGTTTAAATGAAATATTGGTTGGCTGCTTGTTAGTTCTTTTCTTCCCTCATTTTTTTTTCATGTCTCTATTATTAAGCACAATTATAGGCATACCCATTTTTAGACTGCATTCTAGCCCAGGCAATAAAGCAACACCCCTGTTCTCTCTCCCTCTTCCTCTTTCTCTTTCTTCCTCTCCTTCATTCTCTTTTTTTTTTCTTTCTTTCTTCTTTTTTTTTTTTTTAAGAAAAGAAAAAAATAATAAATAAATAAAATAAAAGAGTAACGTAAACCAGACAGAATCCCAACCCTGGGGGGCAGCTCTTCCACCGCAGCTCAGGAAGAGAGGAGACACCCCCCATGAGGACTGTAGTCCTCAAGAGGCCCCTCGAGAGTGTTAGCCCTGCCTCCTGCTCAAAACCCTGTGGCCTTGGCTTCACTCTTCCTGACTCTCAAAGGAGGAGCTTCTCCCGCAAGAGTTCCAAATTCCCTCCGAGGCTTCCAGCTGTGGTTCTGAGGTGTGGAGCCAGCCCCAGGACCCCGGGCCTTGTGCATGAGCCCTCCAGGCTCCAGAATCTCTACAAAGGGGTTTTCTCTTGACACAGCAAGAGGCTGTATCTGAGTCCACAGCAGACTGAGAGGCCTCAATCTAAGACCACAATTCAATTGAAGCAGTCGGGGGGAGGTTTACTCAGGCATTGTGACTGTCAAAGAGCCCCTGAGATAATTTCTTCTCCACTGTCAGCCAGTGGCCACCTCGCTGCCTCTCTCTGATGTCCCATCAGAGGCTCCCTGGAGACACCTGGCCCAGAGGACGTGATATCTAGTCATCTAGAAAAACAAAAAAAACTCTCAATAAACTAGGTATTGAAGGAAGATATCTCAAAATAATAAAAGCTATTTACGACAAACCTACAGCCAGTATCATAGCAAATGGGCAAAAACTGGAAGCATTCCCTTTGAAAGCTGGCACTAGACAAGGATGCTCTCTATCACCACTCCTATTCAATATGGTATTGGAAGTTCTGGCCAGAGCAATCAGGCAAGAAAAAGAAATAAAGGGCATTCAATTAGGAAAAGAAGAAGTCAAATTGTCTCTATTCGCAGATGACATGATTGTATATTTAGAAGACCCTATCATCTCAGCCCAAAATCTGCTTAAACTGATAAGCAACTTCAGCAAAATCTCAGAATACAAAATCAGTGTGCAGAAATCACAAGCATTTCTATACACCAATAACAGACTAACAGAGAGTCAAATCATGAGCGAATTCCCATTCACAATTGCTACAAAGAGAATAAAATACCTAGGAATACACCTAACAGAGGATGTAAAGGACCTCTTCAAGGAGAACTACAAACCACTGCTCAAAGAAATAAGAGAGGACAAAAACAAATGGAGAAACATTCCATGTTCATGGTTAGGAAGACTCAATATTGTGAAAATAATTTATATTTTATATAAATTATTATATATTTTATATAAATTATATATAAAGTAATTTATAGATTCACCGATATCCTCATCAAGCTACCAATGACCTTCTTCACAGAACTGGAAAAAAACACCTTAAACTTCATATGGAACCAAAAGAGAGCCCACATAGCCAAGACAATCCTAAGCAAAAAGAACAAAGCCAGAGGCATCATGCTACCTGATTTCAAACTGCATAATACAATAATACAAACTATAATACAAAGCTACAGTAATCAAAACAGCATGGTACTGGTACCAAAACAGAGATATAGACCAATGGAACAGAACAGAGGCCTGGGAGGCAACGCCACACATCTACAACCATCTGATCTTTGACAAACCTGATAAAAGCAAGCAATGGGGAAAGGATTCCCTGATTAATAAATGGTGTTGGGAAAACTGGCTAGCAGTGTGCAGAAAGCAGAAACTGGACCCCTTCCTGACACCTTACACTAAAATTAACTCCAGATGGATTAAAGACTTATACATGAGACCTAACACCATAAAAACCCTAGAAGAAAATCTAGGCAAAACCATTCAGGACATAGGCATAAGCAAGGACTTCATGACTAAAATACCAAAAGCTTTGGCAACAAAAGCCAAAACAGACAAATGGGACCCAATTAAACTCCAGAGCTTCTGTACAACAAAAGAAACAATCATTAGAGTGAACCAGCAACCAACAGAATGGGAAAAAATTTTTGCAATCTACCCATCTGACAAAGGGCTAATATCCGGAATCTACAAAGAACTAAATCAGATTTACAAGAAAAGAAACAAACAATCCCAACCAAAACTGGGAGAAGGATATGAACAGCCACTTTTCAAAAGAAGACATATATGAGGCCAACAAACATATGAGAAAATGCTCATCATCACTGATTATTAGAGAAATGCAAATCAAAACCACATTGAGATACCATCTCACGCAAGTTAGAATGGCAATCATTAAAAAATCTGGAGACAAGAGATGCTGGAGAGGATGTGGAGAAATTGGAACATTTTTACGCTGTTGGTGGGAGTGTAAACCAGTTCAACCATCGTGGAAGACAGTGTGACAATTCCTCAAGGACCTAGAAATAGAAATTCCATTTGACCCAGCAATCCCATTACTGGGTATATATCCAAAGGATTATAAATCGTTCTACTATAAGGACACATGCACACGAATGTTCATTGCAGCACTGTTTACAATAGCAAAGACCTGGAACCAACCCAAATGCCCATCGATGATAGACTGGACAGGGAAAATGTGGCACATAGACACCATGGAATACTATGCATCCATAAAAAACGATGAGTTCGTGTCCTTTGTAGGGACATGGATGAATCTGGAAACCATCATTCTCAACAAACTGACACAAGAACAGAAAATCAAACACCACATGTTCTCACTCATAGGCGGGTGTTGAACAATGAGAACACATGGACACAGGGAGGGGAGCATCACAAACTGGGGTCTGTTGAGGGGGGTCCAAGGGAGAGACTGCAGGGGGGCAGGAAGGTCAGGGAGGGATAACATGGGGAGAAATGCCAGATGTAGGTGATGGGGGGATGGACGCAGCAAACCACATTGCCATGTGTGTACCTATGCAACAATCCTGCATGATCTGCACATGTACCCCAGAGCCTAAAGTGTAATAAAAAAATACCCCAGAACCACTCATTTATATGTCAAACGTGAGTATATGTATTGCAAAGTTTTATTTATGGAATACTCCGTGCACTAGGCATGGTGCTAACCGCTTTACCTGCATTCTCTCATTTCAGCTTCATAAACAGTTCACAAATGAGAACATTATTATCCTCATTTCATCTCTGGGAAAGCTGAGCCTCCAGGAGGCGAAGTGATCTGCTCCAAACCCCAGAGCTGGAAAGAGCCAGGACTGCAACCCAGGCCTGTCTGATTCCAGACCTCAGACGCTTGGCTGTTATGCCGGTCCTTGAGCTCTTGTTCTCACCTCAAAACCCGCCTTTCCATGTCCACTCGGTGATGCTGGGGCAGAGACCCCACAAACCAGGTTTCTGTTTACCAGCTGTCTCTGGGTTTGTCTCTGCCTACAGGGGACTAATGGGATACTAGAAAGGCCAGAGGAGGAAGGGACTCACTCTGTTCGCTTCTTGTTCCTGAAAGGGTCGCCCTGGCCATGCTCCCTCACCCTTGCAGGAGCAAGTCCTCCCTAAGCAGCAGCTGAATCTGCTTGCAGCTTTTCCTGCAATTGCAGAACCAGCTTCATTGCCTGTCTTCCTTAAAAGTCTAGGTCCAGGACCCAAGGGGCCTCCCTCTGAGCTTAGGAATACCAGCCCTAGCTGTGCAGTAGCGTATTCTCAGAAGTCTGAGTTTCAGCTCCATGTGGACTAAGTTTTGTTTTTGTCTTGTTTTGTTTTGTTTTTTTGAGACGGAGTTTTACTTTGCCCAGGCTGGGGTGCAATGGCACTATCTTGGCTTACCAAACCTCTGCCTCCCGGGTTCAAGCGATTCTCCTGCCTCAGCTTCCCAAGAGCTGGGATTACAGGCATGCACCACCATGCCTAGCTAATTTTGTATTTTTTTGTTGTTAAAGACGGGATTTCTCCATGTTGATCAGACTGGTCTCGAACTCCCAACCTCAGGTAATCCGCTCGCCTTGGCCTCCCAAAGTGCTGGGATTACAGGCGTGAGCCACTGCATCCAGCCCTAAATCTTATTAATTCCCACTTCTTCCTTTTTTTCTCCCTGCTTTAGGGGCTGTTACTTCTGTGATACCTCAGCGTTCTATGTTGACCCTTTTGGTTACTTAATTAACAATTTCATACCTAGTTAACAATTCTTTATATTAAACTCTGTCTCCTTCACCTTGGCAGCCACAGGTCTTTCTGGGAGCAGCCGCTGAATCCACTGTAGAGTTTTCCAACAATTGCGGAACAGCTTTACTGCCCCCACCCACACCCACCCAGATCCCCACACTAGCCAGCCAGTGACTCCTCCTCAGAGGTCTGCGTCTCAGTCCCCTAGGGCTTTGGGCCAGAGACATGGGCACCAGCCAAGTGCACCTGATGGATGTGACCATTACACTACCTGGTACAGTTTAAGTCACTAAAGATGTTGCAAATAGCAAAAGGACCCGTGTTGATGGGCCGAGTGCTCAGCAGGAAGCGTCTTTTTTTTTTTTTTTTTTTTTTTTTTTTTTTTTTTTTTTTTTTTTTTTTTTTTGAGGTGGAGTCTCACTGTCACTCAGGCTGGAGTGCAGTGGCACAATCTCGGCTCAGGGCAACCTCTGCCTCCTGGGTTCAAGCAATTCTCCCTGCTCAGCCTCCCAAGTAACTGGGATTACAAACACCTGCCTCTGAGTTTAGGAATACACGCCCGGCTAATTTTTGTATTTTTTACTAAAGATAGGATTTCACCATGTTGGTCAGGCTGGTCTTGAACTTCTGACCTCAGGCGATCCACCTGCCTCAGCCTCCCAAAGTGCTGGGATTACAGGCGTGAGCCACTGTGTCTGGCCAAGAAGCATCTATTGACAAGCAGGACTGTCCAGAAGGAGAAAGCCTGCTCCTTGCTACAGAAAAGGCTTGGGCCACAAACTGAGTCCAGAAGGTAGAGCAGGCCTGGTGTATGACCAACACCGCCCGTGAACACGGCCTGGGATTTCACCAAAGAGGACGTACAAATGGCAAATCAGCACATGAAAAGGTGTCCAGTGAAACTTCAATAAAACCACATGGTCCCAACACAAAGACATACTCAGTGTTTGCCATGATAGATATACTAATGACCCTGATTTTTTTCATTACACATTTTATGCATGTATCCAAAAAAATCACATTTACCCCATCAATAGGTATAACTGTATGTATCAATTTTTAAAAAAAATTTAAAAGCCCTGAAAGGTTACCACGAAGCTATCAGAATGGCTGAAATAAAAAATAGTGACAACATCAAATGCTGGTGAAGATGCAGAGAAACCAGATGGCTCAGACGTTGTTGGTGGAAATGTAAAACTAGCCAGTCATTGCAGTTTGGCAGTTTCTTTAAGAAACTAAATATGCAACTATCACATGACAATTGCAATCCTGGGCCGTGATCCTAAAGAAATGAAAACTCATGTTCACCCACACACAAAGCTGCAAAGAATGTTTAGAGAAGTTTTATTTATAACAGCCAAAACCTGGAAACAATCCAGACGCCCTTCAAGGCATAAATGGTGAACAAACTGTGGTATGTCCACACGGCAGAGCACAACTCAGCCACAGACAGCAGCGAGCCCTTGCTACTCACAACCTGATTCACCTTCAGAGAATTATGCTGAATGAAACAGCTCAATCCCAAGTGGTTGGATACTGTGCACTTCAATTTATGTAAGATTCTTGAGATGGCAAAGCTAGACATAGAACGGAAAACAGATTAGGGGTTGCCAGGAGTGAAGGAGGAGTGGGGGCAGCGGGAAGGGTGTGCATGAGGGGTCCTTGTGGAGATGAGATTGTTCTGTATCTTGACTGTATTAACATCAGCATCCTTGTCGTGATGCCTCTATATCTGTCTATCTATCTATATAACTATATCTAAATATATATATTTACAGATCTGTTTTTTTAAAGATAGGGTCTGGCTCTGTCACCCAGGCTGGAATGCAGTGGTGCGATCTCAGCTCACTGCCACCTCTGCCTCCCAGGTTCAAGTGATTTTCCCACCTCAATGCCTCCCAAGTACCTGGGACTGCAGGTGTGTGCCTCCACAGCTGGCTAATTTTTTTTTTTTTTTTTTAAGGCAGAATCTCATTCTGTTGCCCAGGCTGAAAAGCAATGGTGCAATCTCGGCTCACTGCAACCTCCACCTCCCGGGTTCAAGCGATTCTTTTGCCTCAGCCTCCTGAGTAGCTGAGCGCGCACCACCACACCCAGCTAATTTTTCTGTATTTATTTTTTAGTAGAGGCAGGGTTGTTTCACCATATTGGCCAGGCTGGTCTCGAACTCCTGAACTTGTGATCCACCCGCCTCAGATTCCCAAAGTGCTGGGATTACAGGCATGAGCCACTGCACCCAGCCATTTTTGTATTTTTTATAGAGACAAGGTTTCACCACATTGCCCAGGCTGGTCTGGAACTCCTAGGCGTAAGTGATCTGCCCACCTCAGCCTCCCGAAGTTCAGGGATTGTGGGAGTGAGCCACAGCGCCCAGCCAATACCCTACTACAGTTTTGCAAGATGTTTCCATTGGGAGAAACTAGGCAAAGAGAACAAAGGATTTCTCTGTATTATTTCTTACAACTACATGTGAATTTACAATTATCTCAAAATTAAAAGTTTAATTAAAAAAGAAAACCCACCTGAGAGTCCTTTCAAAATACCACCTGAGTTGGGAGACTGGGGTAGGCCCAGATATGCGGGATTTTTTTTTTTGAAGTCTCCCCAAGAGTTGAAAACCATACAATGAAATTATTTCTAAAGTCCTGTCCCTAAAAAGTTGACATTTTTATGTGAAAATATATCAAAATCCAAATGTCTTATGGATTCAGGCTAGAACTGTTCCCTCCCAGGCTGCCCAGCAGAAAGAGAGAGAAAACCCCCTGAGACAGAATCAGGACGTGGCGGGGGTGGCAGCGGTCGGGGGGTGCAGCACTCTCCTTCACGGTCCAAGGACTTCCAACTGTAAGACTCTCAGTGAAGCATAGCTTCATAGGCGCAGTGGCCGAGGGTGGGATTAGAACCCACTTTCTGGCTCTGCCCTCCACAGCTTGGTCCAGGCTCTGGGCAGCCACCCCCGCCACCACCAACCTCCCCCCTTGTAAGTGTCAGAAGAGCTAGAAATGGTTCTAATTATAACCAGGAAGTTTTCAAGCATGTGGGTAGAAAGGAATGCCTATTCATGTAACAGCCGCTCCTGCGGCACAATAACCCCCTCACCAAGGGCTCCTGGGCCAGTTTCTGAGAGTGACAAATGGGGCACGCACTGGCACGGATATCACACGGGTGAGAAACCCCAAGTTTCTGGAGCGAGAACAATATGACAAAGGTCTCTAGGAGGACAGTGTTTTATGTTCCAGGGTAGCTTGGGGTTTCGTTGTGTTTTTTCCTTCCCCCTTCATGATCAGCCAACTCACAGCCTCTCCTCCGTGCTAAGGAACCCTGAGGCCGTGGAAGGGAGCGGAGTCATCAGAGAAGACGCCGTGCTGCCCAGGGCCCCGCAGCCTCCCACTCTCTCCCTCCCTCGGTTCTGGCCACCAGACGAGGTTCCTTCTGCCACCCTTAACAGAGAGCGGTGAACTTGTGATCCGGAGCCAGTTAACTTCACAGCTAATGTGCTGAGCCGCATTCCTGCCGGCGCCGGGAGCCAGAGCAGGGAGGCAGACGGGCCCCAGGAGGGCGAGGTCCGGGAAGCCCAAGCACCACCACCGGGAGCGAGGTTCCAGCTCTCGCTCCCAGGACGGCCGGCTGCCTCCCAGCAGCAGCCCCACCACCGGGTCCCGCTCCAGACGTTACCCTTTCCTCTCTCCCAGTGTGTCCAGCAGCAACCTCGGCTGCTAGCAACAACACAGGAAATACCTGCAGGAGGCCCGGGAACGGGCATCTTCCATCTTCCTCTGCGGTGTGTGCTGGCCACTTCCAGTGAGTCCCTTCACCTCTCTGAGCCTTCCAGGGGCTCTGTCTCTGTAGCACCTTCCTTGTCGTCATTTAGGAGGGTTGCAGGAGATACCACACCATGCCTGAGAACAGAGTGGGTGCTCTGTGAGCAGAGGTGATGGAGATGGTCTACTTCCGACCTCCAAAGACCCCACACTCTTCTTGCTACTAAGCTCAGGTCCTCTGGACAGCTGAGCTCTTCACGTCTCCAACCTTCACAGGTTTGAAACACCCAACAGCCGTTAAATATCATGTTCTCAAAGAACATTTAAGGCAATGAGGAGGCCAACATGGTATGGCTCAGGCCTGTAATCCCTGCACTTTGGGTGGCCGAGGTGGGCAGATCACCAGAGGTTAGAAGTTGGAGACCAGCCTGACAAACATGGAGAAAGCCCATCTCTACTTAAAAAAAAAAAAAAAAAAAAATTGCAAAATTAGCCTGGCGTGGTGGCCCATGCCTGTAATCTCAGCTACTTGGGAGGCTAAGGCAGGAAAATCACTTGAACCTCGGAGGTGGAGGTTGCAGTGAGCTGAGATCACACCATTGCACTCCAGCCTGGGCAACAAGAGCAAAACTTCATCTCAAAAAAATATAATAAAATAAAAACAAAAAGGCCGGGCGCAGTGGCTCACGCCTGTAATCCCAACACCTTGGGAGGCCAAGGCGGGCAGATCACAAGGTCAGGAGATCAAGATCATCCTGGCCAAGATGGTGAAACCCTTCTTTACTAAAAATACAAAAATTAGCTGAGCATGGTGGCACACACCTGTAGTCCTGGCTACTAGGGAGGCTGAGGCAGAAAAATGACTTGAACCTGGGAGGCGGAGGTTGCAGTGAGCCAAGATCATGCCACTGCACTCCAGCCTGGGCCACGGAGCGAGACACTCTCTCAAAAAAACAAAACAAGAGGCAATATGAGGAAAGACTCCCAACGACTCCTGAGTAATAAGCACAGAGAAGCTCATTTTATCAGTAGCAAGTGGCCAGGATTGTTACATGTAGAAAAAAACTAGAATAAAATCCAACAAAACATTAGCCATGGCATTGCCTGAGTGATCAGAAGATGGAAGAGGCGGTGCACGGGGTTGGTCATTTTCAACATTACATTTTTTCCTAACATTTATGAAATTTCCACCATGAACATTTATAACCCATAGATATACTATTTTATGTTGATGTGCTATTAAAATGTGTTTACAATACACGTAGAATATAGAAAAGCTCCTATTTTAAAGTCTATCCATAGACTTGCTCGGGAAAAAAGAGCTGGATCTTCTTGCGTTTATGCACTTACCTGGCATTGCACTGGATACTGTGGGGGGGTGGGGGGTGCAGGGATCCAAGAAACCCAGAGGGTCAGCCCTCAAGAAGCTCAACAGTCTAGCAAGAAAGGAAAAATAGGCCGGGCACAGTGGCTCGCACCTGTAACCCCAGCACTTTGGGAGGCCAAGACCGGCAGATCATGAAGTCATGAGTTCGAGACCAGTCTGACCAATATGGTGAAACCCCATCTCTACTAAAAATACAAAAATCAGCTGGCTGTGGTGGCACGTGCCTGTAGTCCCAGCTACTCAGGAGGCTGAGACAGGTGAATTGCTTGAACCCAGGAGGTGGAGGTTGCATTGGGCCGAGATTGTGCCACTGCACTGCAGCCTGGGTGACAGAGCAAGACTTCGTCTCAAAAAAAAAAGAAAGAAAGGAAAGACCAGTGTTATGGAGGAAGTCTGGGCAAAGTGTTCTAGGAATCCCAAAACAGGAGGATCATGGAGGGCATCTTAGAAGAGATGTCACTGAGGCTGGTTTGGGGAGGAGTTGTGGGAATTCCAGGAAGACCGGGACAGGTAGCACTATTTCACCCCACTGCAGCCAAACGGGGACAGTGACTGGGGCAGGAAAATCTAAGGCTCCTGCTCCCTAACTTTCTACCACTTGCTCTTCCTAGACACAGAATAGAAAATGGTCCCTCTCTGGCCATCGCACAAAATCACAGAAGCATAGCGTGTCGGAGGTAGAAGGGTCCCTTAGAGACCATGGCGTCCAATGTCCTTGTTGAACATATGAGAAATTGAGCTCCACTGAGGGGAGGATCTTGCCACCAAGGTCTCCTGATTTTTCATTCAGGAAACCAGCTAGCCTGACATTCGAGGACAGAGTTGGCTTCTGGCACTGTTGCTCTGCAGAGTGCATATTCTAGAAGTAAGCAGCAAGACGACCAACAGCACCACAACCCCACGGTGCTGCTCTGGATGCTACTGAGTCCTTCTTCCTGGTGGTCTTCCGAGAGCACAGGCAAGCATCTAGGAGTGGTGTTATGGTGTCACACAAATAGCTACTGACGTCTGGAAAATGAGCCGTCATCTGCCTCAGTCCTATACCTTGTAGCTCTACACTCTGATAGTGGGTTGGCCTCACATGTCATCAAATTTATCCTAAGGAAATTAACAATGGCTTTTACAGGCATATCCCTCCACACATATAAAAAAGAAAGCACCCTCTCTTCCTGGCATACTCAACAGTGCCCTCTCTTGGCATAACCAAGAGCATAACGGTTAAGGACAGAGACTTTATGCCAGGCTGACCTGAGTTTGAGTTTCTGATCCTCTTCTTGCAAGCTGTCTGATCTTGGGTAATTGACGTAGTCTTTCTGTGCCTTCCCTTCCTAATATATAAATGGATTGCACCAACCCATAGGGTTGTAACGAGGATTAAATTAAACAAGAATGTAAAGTGCTCAGCACTGTATTGTAAATTCAAGTCATTGGACTGTGAGCCTCAGGCGGGCAGGTAGGAGTTGAGTCTGCCTTGTCCATCCTGAATCCTCAGGACCCAACAAAAAGCCTGGCCTTTAACAAAGCCTCCATAAAATCTGATGAATGAATTTGCCAGCCCAAATTAAAGATTCAATGCTGTGATTGACATATCTTACAGTGTCCTCTACTTACATTCCAAAAACAAATTAAGAACACCCAGAAGCTGATTTTACAGGCTTTCACTAAAGAATTACTAGTAGGAGAAAAAGAGGTCTTATTTCCAGCAGGATGGTGTACTACACACTCTTTAGACACTCCTACCAGAAACAACCAAATATGCCAGCTAGAAGAAAAACAAACTTTAATTGCATCAATTAATTCTCAAAAATATAAGGCATATTCAGAACCAAAAACCAAGTGAAGACTGGAACTCAGAGATGTTAATGGTGCCTTTAAGCTACATGGAGTGGAGATCGGTGACAAAGCCCAGAGCCCACCCAAGGTGAGGACTGCAGCAGAAAATCCCCTCCACAAAAAGCCAAGACCCCAAAAAGTTATGTATTGGTGTCAAGGTGAACTAGAACAAAAACACCCTACTCTCTACTCCCGAGGGACTGCAAGGCACATTGCTTGTACTGAGCCTTGGCAATGAACGTAGAGGGAAACCTCTCCCTTAGAATTTGTAGCTATAAGCTAATCCCAATAAAAGGATTTGCAGCCTGAATTCACTCTACTTGGGTGGTCCAAAAATACCAAGCCAATAATTTAAAGTGGTCTCAAATTGGTAATGACCACAGGCTTCTGGCAGAAGTCAGTGCAGATCCCCTGTAGGAATCCACCTTCAACACGGTCTCGAAGATTGCCCAGAGGCAACATTCTGATAGATGAACTCACTGTCACAATTCCATAACACATCAGATAACCAGGAGTCAGCAGAAACAACAGGTAGTAGATTTAGACCCACAAAGACCTTGAACACTGGAATCATTAGACATAGAATTTTAAGATTGTAATATATTTAGTGATGTTTTAAAAGGGTATTCGAAATTATGAGTAAAGAGTGAGCATCGTCTGGGTGCAGTGGCTCATGCCTGTAATCCCAGCACTTTGGGAGGCTGAGGCAGGCAGATCACTTGAAGTTGGCAGTTTGAGACCAGCCTGGGCAATGTGATATAACCCCATCTCTACTAAAAAATACAAAAATTAGCTGGCTGTGGTAGTAGGTGCCTATAATCCCAGCTGCTCTGGAGGCTGAGGCAGGAGAATCGCTTGAACCCTAGAGGTTGAGGCTTCAGTGAGCCAAGACGATGCCACTGCGCTCCAGCCTGGGCAGCAGAGTGTGACCCCAACTCAAAAATAAAAAATAAAAAAAAAGAGCAAGCATCTAGAAAAGTGACTTCATAGATTTTTTAAAAAGAACTTCTGGAAATGAAAAAAAATACGGACTGATATTTAAAACTTGGTAGATTCGTTTAACAGTAAATTAGACACAGTTGAAGAAGAATGAAACAGAAGTCATAGAAGTGGAAAATAAAGAAGAGAGTAAGATACATGGAGAATAGCGTGAAAACTTGTTGCATATACCTAATCATGATTTCAAAAGGAAAGGAGAAAAAGAATGGGAGGCAATATTGAAAGAGACAACGGTCATGAAATCAGCCAGCATCACTAGAAATGTTCATGAATTTCATAAATATTGCATATATAATGAAAGTAAATAGCCACACATTTAAGAACCTAAAAAAAAGTCCAAGTAGGATAAATAATCAGAAATCAATACCTAATAGAGTTATAGTTAGCAAATAAAAATACAACACTCCCAGTTAAATCTGAATTTCAGATAAGCAATGAAGAATTTTCTCAGTATAAATATGCCTTATGCAATAACGGGACCATACTAGCACTAAAAACATATTTGTTGTTTGCCTGAAATTCAAAGTTAGCTGAGCATTCTGTATTTTTTCTGGCAACGCTAACACCTAGACATAGCACAGTGAAACTGCAAAACACCAAAGAAAAAAGAGAAATTTATAAAAGCAGCCAAGGAGATGAGACAGATGGTCTCTAAGTCAATGACAATTAGATTAACAGCTGACTTCTCAACAGCAATAAGAGTTGCCAAAACTCAGTGGAATAATGTCTTCAATGTGTTGGGGGAAAAAAAACATAACTAGTATTCTATATCTAGAAAAAAATAACTTTTAAAATGAGACTGAAACAAAGACATTTTCAAACAAATAAAAACTGAGCAAGTCTGCCATAAACAGATCCCCCCTTTTTTTCAGTGCTAACGTACTCCTTCAACAGGAGAAAACTGATCCCAGATGGAAGTCAAAGAGACAAAAAGAACAGAGAGCAAGGAAGCTGGTGACTATGTAAGTAGTTCCAAGCAACAGATTGACCATACCATTAATACTATGAGGATTAAAAACCCAAGGGGGTGGCCAGGCACAGAAGCTCACACCTGTAATCCCAGCACTTCAGGAGGCCAAGGCAGGAGAATCACTTGAGCCCAGCAGTTCAAGACCGGGAGCAACATGGAGAGACCCCTGCCTCTGCAAAAAAAACTTTTAAAAAAATTAGCCAAGCATAGTGGGGCATGCCTGTAATCCCAGCTACTCAGGAGGCTGAGGCAGGAGGATCAGTTGAGCCCAGGAGATAGAGGCCAAAGTGAACCATGATCACACCACTGCACTCCAGCCTGGGTGACAGAGTGAGACCCTGTCTATTAAAATAAAATTTTTAAAAAGTAGAATTTAGGCCGGGTGCGGTGGCTCACGCCTGTAATCCCAGCACTTTGGAAGGCCGAGCCGGGTGGATCACGAGGTCAAGAGATCGAGACCATCCTGGTCAACATGGTGAAACCCCGTCTCTACTAAAAATACAAAAATTAGCTGGGCATGGTGGCGTGTGCCTGTAATCCCAGCTACTCAGGAGGCTGAGGCAGGAGAATTGCCTGAACCCAGGAGGCAGAGGTTGCGGTGAGCCGAGATTGCGCCATTGCACTCCAACCTGGGTAACAGGAGCGAAACTCCGACTCAAAAAAAAAAAAAGTAGAATTTAAATACATGACAACAATAGAATCAAAGAGGATGATGGAGTTTTAGAAGATGCTTGTATCTGGGGGGAGAGGATAATGGTGATTAATTTTAGAATCTGATTCAGTAATTGGGCATAGAATAATGAATACAAGAATTGCAATAAAGTATATAACTTTCAAGAAGATGATTAGGATGGAATTAGAAAAATAATCACTCTCCTCAAAATGGCTAGAAAAGACAGTGGGAAAAAAGCAGGAATAGCAAAATACAAAGAAAAAAAAACAAATAAATTTTAGATTACCTAAAATCCCAGTTATCAGGGTAGGTTTTTAAAAAACAAGTTAAGTGCCATTTATGAGAGTCACAATGAAAACGTGAGTACCCAGAGGGGCTAAAAGGGAAAGAATAGAAAAATATATCCTAGGCAAATACTAACAAGATGAGAAAAGATTGGATAGTTATATTAACATCAGTTAATTTAACACAAAATGTGTCTCTAAGGATGGAGAAGGTCACAAAGTAATAATAAAAGGTTGATTTTATAAGGAAGATACAATACTTCTAAACCTATATGCAAGTGATAACATAACCAATAAACATTTAGGGAAATGTGACAGAAAATTGACAAATCCACCATCATAGTAGAGATTTTAACACACTTTTCTCAGTAATTGACAAACTAAAAATTAACACAGACCAAAAGGAATCAAGCATGCAAAAAATTTGACTGAAGTAATTAAGAAGCTTAATGTGATAGACATATAGATAGATAGATAGATAGATAGATGATAGACTATTGCACTCAGCATACTTTCAAGCATAAATGAAACAATTTTCATAAATATTTCAAAGATTTTGTGTCATGCAGATCAGATTCTCTAAGCACAGTGCAAATGAGTTAGAAAATCAATGGCAAAAACCTAATTGGAGAAACTCCATATGTTTCCTAATTTATAATGTAAAAAGTTTCTAATTGACTCTTTGATCAAAAACAAAATCACAATAGAAATTTAAAAATATTTAGAATTGGATCATAATGAAATATTTCAAATCTTGTTTTCTTCCTCATTCCAGTTATTGGCAGGCGCAGTAGCTCATGCCTGTAATTCCAGCACTTTGGGAGGCTGAGGCAGGCAGAACATGCTGTCAGGAGTTCAAGACCAACCTGGCCAACATAGTGAAACCCTGTCTCTACTAAAAATACAAAAAAGTAGCCAGGCATGGTGGTGGTGAACACCTGTACTCCCAGCTACTCAGGAGGCTAAGGCAGGAGAATCACTTGAATCTGAGAGGCAGAGGTTGCAGTGAGCCAAGATCCAGCCATTACACTCCAGCCCGGGCAACAGTGTGAGACTCCGTTTCCAAAAAAAAAAAAGACTGAAATCCCATTTCCTTGCTGGCTGTCAGCTTAGGGCCATTTCCAGCTTCAGTAATCCACCTCCGTTTCTTGGCTCACAACCCCTCTTCCATCTTCAAAGCCAGCAACAGCAGGTTGAGTCCCTCTCACGCTTTGAAGCTTCTCCTTCCACCCCATCTCTCTGACTCAGACTGTAAAGGTTCACCACTTTGAAGGACCCATGTGATTAGATGGAGCCCACCTTGATAATCTAGAATTTTCTTACCATTTTAAGGGCCCTTAATCATATCTCCAAAGTCTCTTTTGCCATATAAGGTAACATAACCACAAATTCCTGAGATTAGATTATGAATATCTTTGCAAGGCCATTTTTCTGCCTGTAGAGGGACATTCTGTTAACTGTTCTGAACCTTTCAAAAATGCCAGTGTTATAAAAGGTTAAAGAGGCCGGGCGCGGTGGCTCAAGCCTGTAATCCCAGCACTTTGGGAGGCCGAGGCGGGTGGATCACAAGGTCAAGAGATCGAGACCATCCTGGTCAACATGGTGAAACCCCATCTCTACTAAAAATACAAAAATTAGCTGGGCATGGTGGTGCGTGCCTGTAATCCCAGCTACTCAGGAGGCTGAGGCAGGAGAATTGCCTGAACCCGGGAGGCGGAGGTTGCGGTGAGCCGAGAACGCGCCATTGCACGATCCATCTCAATTTTTAAAAAATAAATAAATAAATAAATAAATAAAAGGTTAAAGAAACACAAAGGCTGGTAAACTGTTGTAGACTAAATGAGAGTAAAGAAACACGACAATTGAACGAAATATGTAATATTTGATTAAATCCTGGATTAAAAGAGGTAAAACAACTATAAAGTTTATTATTTTGACAATGGGTAAATTTGAGTTTGGACTATATGTTAGATCATAGTATTTTACCAATGTTAAAGTTCCCAAGTGTGATCATCATATTGTGATGACATAGGAGAATGTCTTGTCTTTTTTTTTTTTTTTTTTTTTTTTTTTTTTTTTTTTTGAGATGGAGTCTCGCTCCCTCGCCCAGGCTGGAGTGCAATGGCATGCCTTCGGCCCACCACAACCTCTGCCTCCCAGGTTCAAGCAATTCTTCCTCATCCTCCAAAGTAGCTGGGATTACAGGTGTGCACCACCCAGCTGAAAATGTCTTTTCTTTTAGGAAATAGATGCTTAATTGTTTAAGGCTAAAGTGTCATGAGATTTCTAACTTACCCTAAAGTAGTTCTGAAATCAATGAGAAAGAGAGGGCAGGGGGAGTAGAGAAGAGAGAAGGAGGAGAGAGACCAAAAAAAAAAAAAAAATACTCCTAAGCCCTTTGGTGGGTCACCAAAGGTTTGGTGGCTTCTTTGCAAAAAAAAAAAAAAAAAGAGAAAAGAGAGACAGTGGGCATAGATGTGGCAAAATGTTAACATTTGATGGATCTATGTAAATGATGAATAAGTCTTGCAAGTTTTGATAGGTTTGAAATTTTTCAAAATATGTTGTGGCAAAATTTATGCTGAAAGAGACAAGATTAACAAAACTGAAAGATGTTCTGACAAAACTGATTTTTAAAATAGAAAATTCAAATAATAGAAATGAAAAAGAGGGCATAACTGCAGGTGCTGTGGAGATTGAAAAGATAATGAGAAGATATTACAAACAATTTGAATACTTAGACAAATTGGATGAATTCCAAGGAAAAAGTATAAATTACCAAAACTGACTCAGGAAGAAATAGAAACTCTGAATAACACTAAAACTATTTAAAATATTTGCTTCCACATAAACCTTCTCACAAAGAAAAGATCAACAAAGATGATTTTATCCCAAAAAAAATTGGGAATAAATATTTCCAAATTTACACAAACTATTTGAGAATCAAGAAAAAGAGGGAACACTTCCAATTCATTTCATTATGTTTAACCTTGATTCTAAAACCTATTAAGGGCAGTATGATGAAGAAAAATTACATGTCAATGTCACTCATGAACACAGATGCAAAAATCCTAAGTAAAATACTAAAAAACTAACCCCAGAAATGGATATCAAAAAGAGGGGTAAATACACCATAACCAAGTTGTGGTTATTATTTCGGAACCCAAGATTGGCTTAACATTACAAACTCACTTAATATACTTCACCACATTAACAGATTAAAGAAGAAAAACAGGCCAGGCGCGGTGGCTCACGCCTGTAATGTCAGGACTTTGGGAGGCTGAGGCGGGTGGATCAGGAGGTCAAGAGTTCTAGACCAGCCTGGCCAACATAGTGAAACCCCGTCTCTACCAAAAATACAAAAAATTAGCTAGGCATGGTGGTAAACACCTGTACTCCCAGCTACTTGGGAGGCTGAGGCAGGAGAATCTCTTGAACCCAGGAGGCGGAGGTTCCAGTGAGCTGAAATCGCGCCACTGCACTCTAGCCTGGGCAACAAGAGCAAAACTCAAGAAAGGACAAGAGAAAGAGAGAAAGAGAGTGGGGGGAGGGAGAAAGGGAGGGAGGGGAGGTAAGGAAGGAAGGAAGGAAAAAACGGAGGGAGGGAGGAAGAAAGGGAGGTGAAAAATAGGCCAGAGGCCAGGCATGTTTGCTCACGCCTATAATCCCCACACTTTGGTAGGCTGAGGCGGGCAGATCACAGGTCAGGGGTTCCTGGGCAACATGGTGAAACACAGTCTCTACAAAAAATGTAATAATTAGCCAGGCCATGGTTGTGCATGCCTGTGGTCCCAGCTACTTGGGAGTCTGAGGTAGGAGGATTGCTTGAGCTCATGAGGAGGAAGTCAAGGCTGCAGTGAGCGGAGATTGCACCACTGCACTCCAGGCTGGGTGACAGAGTAAGACCCATTTCAAAAAAAAAAAAAAGAAGAAAAATAACGTGATCATTTCAGTTACGCAGAAGAATTATTTAGTATAATTTAGTATAATTATTTAGTATAATTTAAATATATATATATATAATAGTACAATTTGAAAAAAAAAATTTTAAGAAATCTCTTAACTTGTTAAAAAGTACCTGAGAGAAAGAGAAGAAATAAATCTCTTGAGCCCAGGAGGCTTCAACAACATACTCAATTATGAAGCACTGAAAGCATTCTCTTTCAGGTCATGAGCTGGTTAGGGGTCTCATCATGGAGACCCCATCAGTGACTGCTCCTCACTATACTGAAGTTCCTAACTAATGTTGCTACACAATACATACAAACAAGAGGTATACACATGAAAAAAGAAGAAAAAGATGCCATTATTATGTATAGAAACAAAATGTATGTCAAAATTATTAGAATTAATAAAAATACAAAGAATGATTATAGAATGCAGAGTAAGTCTATAGGAATCCATTGCATTTCTCTTTTGAAATTTCTTGTTTTTTTTTGTTATTTGTTTTTCTTTTCTTTTCTTTTCTTTTTTTTTTTTGAGAGGATGATAATGGGAAGTCGTAGGTGTGCAATCTGTGTTTATATCAAGCTCACCACAACCTCTGCCTCTTGGGTTCAGGTGATTCTCCTGCCTCAGCCGACTGAACAACTGGGACTACAGGCACCTGCCACCACACCTGGCTAATTTTTGTACTTTTAGTGGAGACATGGTTTCACAATGTTGGCCAGGCTGGTCTTGAACTCCTGACCTCAACTGATCCACCCACTTCGGCCTCCCAAAGTGCTGGGATTACAGGCGTGAGCCACCGCACCCAGCCTGTTTTAACTTTTGTATTTTAATCTTTATCAAAAATATTTTTTTGTAAATATTTTCCTGTCCATATTTTAATCTGCAAATCCTTGTGTTGAGAGCTGACTTTCAAGAGATTGCAGCGAGGGAGCTGCTCTGCTAAGTACAAAACCTGACCCAGAAGCAGGTTGTCTCTGAGTAGTTTCCTGCCAGGAATTCATTGCATTTCTAAACACCAGCAATAAAATTTGAAAATGAAAGTTTAAAAATACAATGCAGTATAAACAAAATTTGCAGTTGCATCAAAAAAATATAAAGTACCCAGGATCAAATCAAACAAAAATTGTGCTGTTTGTAGAGAAAATAAACATCTCTCTTTAAATAAATGCAGAAAGATACCATGAATAAAAAGACACAACAAAATAAACACAACAGTTTTCCCTCCACTGATCTATAAATTCAATTTAATTCCATTTAATTCCAATAAAACCCCCAGCAGTATTTATTTTGTGGAACATTCAGCTTCATTCTACAATATATGTCAAAGTACAAAACATGAAAATACTTCAAAAGAGAAACAAAATGCGATTTGTCTTTTAAAATATCAAATTTTTCTTTTTGTTTTGGGTTTTTTTTTTTTTTTTTTTTTTTTTTTTTTTTTTTTTTTTTTTTTTTTTTTTTTTATTTTTTATTTTTTTTTTTTTTTTTTTTTTTTTTGAGATGGAGCCTCACTCTGCAGCCCAGGCTGGAGTGCAGTGGTGTGATCTTGGCTCACTGCAACCTCCGCCTCTGGGGTCCCGGTTCAAGAAATTCTCCCACCTCAGCCTCCCAAATAGCTGGGACTACAGACATGTGCCACCATGCTTGGCTAATGTTTTAATTTTTTGGAGACATGGGGTTTCACCATGTTGCCTAGGCTGGGCTCAAGTGATCTGCCCGCCTCAGCCTCTCAAAGTGCTGGGATTACAGGCATGTGCCACCATGCCCCGCTAATTTTTGTATGTTTAGTAGAGATGGGGTTTCACCATGTTGGCCAGGCTGGTCTCGAACTCCTGACCTCCTGACCCACCCACCTCAGCCCCCCAAAGTGTTGGGATTACAGGCGTGAGCTACCATGCCCAGCCAAAGATTATTTTAAAGCTATTAATTATTAAGACAATGAAATATTGGCATGGGATAGATGAATTGATCAACAGAAAGAATAGAGAGGGCAGAAATAGAAATATATCAACATAAGAGTTATGACCAGGCCAGGTGTAATGACTCACACCTGCAATCCCAGCACTTTGGGAGGCCAAAGCAGGCAGATCACCTGAGGTCAGGAGGCTCAGACTAGCCTTGCCAACATGGCAAAACCCTGTCTCTACTAAAATTACAAAAAATAGTGGCGCATGGTGGCAGGTGCCTATAATCCAAGCTACTTGGGAGGCTGAGACAGGAGAATCGGTTGAATCTGGGAGGTGGAGTTTGCAGTCAGCCAAGATCACACCACTGCATTTCAGCCTGGGTAACAGAGCGAGACTCTGTCTCAAAAAAAAAAAAAGATTTATGACCAACTTGGCATTAAAGATCAATGAGAAAGGATGGACTCCTCAAAGATGACAATTGGTTATACATAGGGGAAAGTGGTGACATTAGAGTCTTACCTCACACTGTACATAGAAATGAGTCTGACATAGATTAAGCACTTAAAAAGCTTTTTAGTAGATAAAAAAGAATAATTTTTCATGACCTTGGGGTAGGAAAAGGACTTCTTAAACAAGAGATAAAAGAACTTACCACAAAAGAAAATGATAAAATTGATTCATCAAAATGTGAACTTCTTTTTTTAAAATTTTTTTATTTCCAAAGGTTATTGGGGAATAGGTGGTGTTTTGTAGCATGAGTAAGTTCTTTAATGGTGATTTGTGAGATTTTGGTGCACCTATCACCCAAGCAGTATATACTGCTCCTAATTTGTAGTCTTTTATCTCTCACTCCCTTCCCACTCTTTCCCCCTGAGTCCCCAAAGTCCATTGTGTCATCCTTATGTCTTTGCATCCTCATAGTTTAGCTCTCACTTATGAGTGGGAACATACATTGTTTGGCTTTCTATTCCTGAGCACCTCACTTAGAATAATAGTCACCAATCTCATCCAGGTTACTGTGAATGCCATTAATTCATTCCTTTTTATGACTGAGTAGTTTTCCATTGTGTGTGTGTGTGTGTGTGCGTGCGCGCACGCGTGTGTATGTGTGTGTATCACATAAAATGTGCACTTTTATCAAAATGCATCATAAACAAAGTGAACGAACAAGCCACAAACTGGGAAAAGACATTTGTCATCCATAATCAGAGTAACCTCAAGAACTCTTACAAACCAAGAAGTAAAAAATAAAACAATCTAACAGACAGAAGACTTAAAGCAAGCAGTTCACAGAAGAGAAAACCCAGAAAACTAATAGACATGTAAAGACATCCAACCTCATTAGTATTCAGGAAATGCTAATTAAAACTATAATCTGCAGAATCACAAAGTCTAATCATATTGAGCATAATCAAGGATCGTGGAACAAATCTACGATTTGTTGAACAAAGTTGATCATAGTATTTGATTCAGATCTTAAAGAGAATACATATACTGCTGGTGGGAATGTAAATTGATACAAGCCCCTTAAAAAACAATTTTATGTTATATGGAAAAGTTGACAATGTACGTTCTCGTCCCCTCCTAGGTACCCACTCTGGGGAAACTCTGTACACACACACAGTAGAAAATGTAGACAAAATGCTCAGAGTAGCACTGTTTGTAACAGTAAAAACTGGAAACAATTAGAAAGACAATCAACTAGAGAATGCATAAAACAAATGGGGCGCATCAATAAATGCATGTAGAATGTGAGATAATATGGCAGAGAAAATAAATGAATTACAACTACCTACAGTAACATGGATGTGTCTCAGGAATGAAATGGCGACTACTAAAAGCAAGTCACGAAAGAATGTAAGATTCCGTGCTTATAAACATCAAAAATGCAAAAACTAGACAATATTTATTCTCAGAAACACAATCATACAGTTAAAATACCTCTGAGGTGGGAAGGTTAGGGGATAAGATTGAAAAGGAGGTACACAAAGGACCTCAAATGTAATGGTAAAAATTGTTTTCTTACAAAAGGTGGTGAGTGGTGGGGAGGAAGAGAGGATTCAATGTTAATTCATTGAGTGAGATTTTCCAAGTCAGTCTTCACCGAAAGGAGGGAAGATGGGCCCCGTGTACCCTTCACTGAGTGTGTTAGAAAGCAGAGATGAGGAAAATTGGGAGAGACAAGCAAGTAAGAGAGATAGGAGAGTCTGGAGATAATGGAAAGAGCAGGGCACAAATTGTGGGAGGATGGAAAGGGGCCCGTGAAGGTCTTTACTGTATATCAACTCTTTAATCCTTATGATCCAGTGAGAGAGATATTATACTCATTTTACAGATGAGGAAACCGACATACTCAGGATACTTGGCGGACTCCTCTTCTAACCCTGAAATGCCCCAAGGTTCATCTCCTGGATTTCTAGGAACTCACTCAATCCACAACTTTTAATACCACCTGTCCACCAGAGACCCTCACATTGATTATCTCTAACTGAACCTCCCTACCAGCTCTGGGAGCCTGCTCGATGTCCACACATGGATGTCTAATCAGCATCCCAAATCTAACACATCAAATGGAAATGCTTGGATTTTCTCAGGGGCAAAGCATCAAGCCCCAAGCATAGTGGGGAGGACATGTGTACAGGAGGTCAGTCCTCAGTAGGGTGAAATAAATAGAAAAGTAATGAGATGCCTGGGAGCAGCTGCCACCACCCCCACCCACAATAGTAACGAGCACAGCTAGTTCCCAGTTCTTGGTTTCTAACCACGTTCTCTACTAAAAAGAACCACAGATCCTTAGAGAATGGGCTTGTTCCAGGGCTGGGGCATGGAAGTACAAGATGGACCTGGAGCATCTTATTGTGGCAGAAAGAAAGGAAGCACTGTCCTTTCAAAAGGACAAAAAGCAGCCTAAAAGGGCTCCTGCTGGCTAACTCAGGGACAATTTGAGTCTTACAAAATAATAATAATAATGTAAATGTTATCCATCACATCAACAGGCTAAAGAAGAAAAATCACATGGTCACATCAATAGATGCAGATAAAGCATTAGACAAAATCCAATACCAATTCGTAATTAAAAAAAAAAATAAGTAAAAACTATCAGCAAGCTAGAAATAGGAACTGCCTCAACTTCTTAAAAACCATCTACCAAATAAACCTACAGGTAACATCATACTTCACTTGATCTCGGCCAAAAGGCCGAGAAGCTATAGATAACATCATACTTAATAGTGAGAAACTAGAACCTTTTCTGCTAAGGTCAGGAACAAGGCAAAGATGTCCCTTCACACCACTCCTTTTCAGCATATTAGAAGTCCTAGCTAATGCAATAAGAAAAGGAAATAAAAGACATATAGGTTGGGATGGAATAAATGAAACTGTCTTTGTTCACAGATGACAGGAACATCTATGTAGAAAATCTGAAAGAATCAAGAAAAAAGAAACTTCTGGAATGAATAGCAATTATAGCAATGTCACAGAACACAAGGTCAATATGCAAAAGTCAGTCACTTCCCTATGCTCCAGCAATGAACAAGCAGAATGTGACATTAAAAACACAATGCCATTAGCACCCCCAAAATGAGATACCTAATTATAAATCTAACAAAATAAGTACAAGATCTATATAAGGAAAACTACAAAATGCTGATGAATTAAATCAAACACTAAATAAATGAAGAGATAGTCCATGTTCATGGACTATGAACTGGACAGATGCCAGTTCTCAACTTGATCTATAGATTCAATACAATCTCAATCAAAATCCTGACAATTATTTTGTAGATAGTGACAAACTAGTTTTCTGTGGACTAGCATATGACTCAGAATGGCCAACACAACACTGAAAGAGAGCAAAGTTGGAAGACTAACATTATTCAACTTCAATACTCAGTATAAAGCTACAGTCATCAGGCCGGGCGCGGTGGCTCAAGCCTGTAATCCCAGCACTTTGGGAGGCCGAGGCGGGTGGATCACGAGGTCAAGAGATCGAGACCATCCTGGTCAACATGGTGAAACCCCGTCTCTACTAAAAATACAAAAAATTAGCTGGGCATGGTGGCGTGTGCCTGTAGTCCCAGCGACTCAGGAGGCTGGGACAGGAGAATTGCCTGAACCCGGGAGGCAGAGGTTGCGGTGAGCCGAGATCGTGCCATTGCACTCCAGCCTGGGTAACAAGAGCGAAACTCCGTCTCAAAAAAATAAATAAATAAATAAATAAATAAAGCTACAGTCATCAAGACAGTGTTGTATTGGCAAAGGGGGAAGCAAATAGATCAATAGAACATAATAGCTAACCCAGAAATAGATCCACATAAATATAGTCAACTGATCTTTGACAAAGGAGCATGGGCAATACAATGGACCAAAAACAGTTTTTTAATCAACAAAACTATTTTGTTGATTAAGAAGAAAAAGTGGTGCTGGAATAGCTGGACATTCACATACTAAAAAAATCTAAAAACAGACTACACCCTTCACAAAAATTAACTCAGAATGAGTCAGAGATCTAAATGCAAAACTCCCAGAAGATAATATAGGATAAATCTAGTTAACCTTGTGTGAGGCAATGACTTTTTAGATACAACATCAAAGGCACAGTCCATGAAAGAAATAATCGATAAGCTGGACTTCATTAAAATTAAAAACATCTGCTCTGGGAAAAACATTGCCAAGAGAAGAACAAAACCAGCCACAGAATGGGAGAAAGTATTTGCAAAAGTCATATCCAATAAAGGACGGTTACCCAAAATATACAGCCAGGCGCCATGCCACGCCGCTGTAGTTCCAGCTACTCAGAAAACTGGGGCAGGAGAAATACTTGAGGCTAGGAGTTTAAGGCTGTAGTGTGCTATAATGATTCCTGTGAATAGCCACTGCACTCCAGCCTGGGCAACGTAGCAAGATCCCAACTCGAAGGAAAAAAATACAAATAACTCAGAAAACTCAACAATAAGAAAATGAACAACCTGATTTAAAAATGAGCAAAAGACGTGAACAGACTCTTCATTCACTAAAGATGATATACAGAGGGCAAATAAGTATATGAAAAGATGCTCAACATCATATGTCATTATGGAATTGTAAACTAAAACAATGAGATATCACTATATACCTGTTAGAATGTCCAAAATCCAACAGGAACTGTCATTCATTGCTTGTGGGAGTGCAAAATGGTACAGTCACTTTGGAAAACAATTTGAAAGTTTCTTACTAAACATAACATACTCAAAACTAAACATATGATCTAGCAATCAAGTTTCTTGGTATTTACCCAAATCAGTTGAAAACATGTCCACAAAAAAACTTACACACAATGTTTATAACATTTTTATTGCCAAAACTTGGAAGCAGGCCAGGTGCGGTGACTCACACCTGTAATCCCAGCACTTTGGGAGGACAAGGCAGGCGGATCACGAGGTCAGGAGATCAAGACTATCCTGGCTAACACAGTGAAATCCCATCTCTACTAAAAATACAAAAAATTAGCAGGATGTGACGGCATGTGCCTGTAGTCCCAGCTACTTGGGAGGCTGAGGCAGGAGAATTGCTTGAACCCAGGAGGCGGAGGTTGCAGTGAGCCAAGATCGCACCACTGCACTCCAGCCTGAGCAACAGAGAGAGACTCTGTTTCAAAAAAAAAAAAAAAAAATCTGGAAGCAAACAAGATGTCCTTCAGTAGGTGACTGAATAAATAATAAACTGTGGCACATCCAGACAACGGAATATTATCCAGCACGAAAAACAGTCAAGCCATGAACATTTGAATGCACATCATTAAGTGAAAAAAGCCAATCTGAAAGGCTATATATTTATAATTCCAACTCTATGACATTCCAGAAAAGGCAAAAATATGGAGACAGTAAAAGGATCAGTGGTTGTCAGAGATTGGATGTGGGGGATGAAAGGAAGAGCACAGAGGATTTTTAGGACAGCAAAACTATCCTATATGATACTATAATGGTAGATACATGTCATTGTACATTTGTCAAAACCCATAGAATGTACAGCACCAAGAGTGAATCCTAATGTGAAGTATAAACTTCGGGTGATTCACTGATATAGAAAATGAACCACTCTCTCATGGAACGTTGATAGTGGAGAGGTTCTATATATGTAGGGGGAGGTGGCAGATGGCAAATCTCTGTAACTCCCACTCAGTTTTTCTGTGAACCAAAAACTGTTCTGAAAAATAAAGCCTATTAAAAAAAAAAAAGTAGGCCAGGTGCAGTGGCTCACACCTGTAATCCCAGCACTTTGGGAGGCCAAGACAGGTGGATTGTTTGAGCTCAGGAGGTCGAGACCAGCTTAGGTAACATAGGGAGACCCCATCTCTAACAAAAATACAAAAATTAGCTGGATGGCACATGCCTGTAGTCCCAGATACTTGGGAGGCTGAGATGGGAGGATTGCTGGAGCCCAGGAAGTCGAAGCTACAGTGAGCCGGGATCGTGTCATGGCACTCCAGCCTGGGTGACAGAGCAAGACCCTGTCTCAAAATGGTAATAGTAATGGATTCTAATCCACTGAGTAAAAAAGGAAACTATGGTATGAGTAAATAAATAGGAAGTTCAATGAGGAATGAGATCTCTGGTTTCCAAGTACCTTCTCCAAAACACTTATTTTTATTTATTTATTTTTTTGAGATGGAATCTCACTCTGTCGCCCAGGCTGGAATGCAGTGGCATGATCTCGGCTCACTGCAACCTCCATCTCCCAGGTTCAAGTGATTCTCCTGCCTCAGCCTCCCAAGAAGCTGGGATTACAGGTATGCACCACCATGCCCAGCTAATTTTTCTATTTTTATTAGAGATGACATTTCACCATGTTGGCCAGGCTGGTCTCAAACTCCCAATCTCAAGTGATCTGTCCAGCTTGGCCTCCCAAAGTACTAGGATTACAGGCATGAGCCATTTTGCCCAGCCAAAACACTTATTAATCAAAAGGAGAAAAATTATGACCTGACAGTGGAGAAATACAGGCAGACACCACCTTAACCGAAGAACTTCATCAGTCACGGGACAAATCAGAATCACACCACCCCACGTGGCAGGAAGCAGTGTGAAGAGCCACAGTGCCGCTGCTGTGGGATTCCCACCAACACTGTATAAACTGAGTCTAATACGAAGAAACAGCAGATGAAGCTAAACTGAAAGGCAAACTACAAAAAAACTAGCCTGTAATCTTCAAAAGCATCAAGGTCATGGAAATTGAGGAAAGGCTGAGGAGCTGCTCCAGGCTGAAGGGAACTAAGGAGACATGACAGCTGTCTGATTCTGAATCATGTCCTTTGCTATAAAGCACCTTATGGGAGGACAACTGGAGGACCTCGAATGGGGTCTGAAGATTAGACGGCAGGAACAAACCCATGTTCATGTCCTGATTTCAATGGTTCTGTAGACCTACCTTGTTTGTAAGAAATGCAGCTCAAGTTTCAATGGTGCCTGATACTAACGTATCAGGTGGCTTCACTATTTTCAGCCAAATGCCATCCTGGGTTAGAAACAGCCCAAGAGGGCCAGACCAGAGTTCTGTCACAGCTAAGGTGTGGTAAGGACATTGGTGGGCTCGGTGGCTGGACAAAATTCATCCAACCTACTGACCCAACCATGATCCACCCATTGCTTGCTAAGCCCAAGGCCAAGGCTAAGCAGAGAGTGGCCAGATGCATGCCTCCAACTTGTAGGCCAAGGGCTGGCTAGGCAGGTGGTTTCGAGGGAATAACCCCTCTTCCAGGACCACCCCGATGAGTAAAGGCAGACAAGCAGGTGAGGGTGAGTGTGACGCCCAGCGACTGTGCTCTTCCTGCCCTCACCCTATCCCATCCCCACAACACTGGGCCACCTTTGGGAGCTGACATTCACAGATTCTCTGTCGGCAGGGCCTGCTCCTGGTGCCAGACTCCTACTTACAGCCATGATCAGATATGACCAGACTCCTTCTGGTCCTGGAAACCAGAGTCACTTGTTGACTCTCTTTATGGACCACAGTGCTTGAGGCATCTCAGGCAGCCTAAACCTGAGCTTCTGCCTGCCTCTGACTTGCTGTCGGGCATGTGCTGAGCCAAGCAGGATGGGGAATGACGGATGGAGGTGTGGAGAGGATGAACTAATTTCATGCAAAAATTTTTTTAAAGAACCTCTTAAAGGCGGGGTACGGTGGCTCACACCTGTAATCCCAGCATTTTGGGAGGCCAGGGTGGGCAGATCACCTGAAATAGGGAGTTCGAGACCAGCCTGACCAACATGGAGAAACCCCATCTCTACTAAAAATACAAAATTGGCCGGGCATGGTGGCGCATCCCTGTAATCCCAGCTACTCCAGAGGCTGAGGCAGGAGAATTGCTTGAACCCAGGAGGCGGAGGTTGCAGTGAGCCCAGATCATGCTGCCATTGCACTCCTGCCTGAGCAACAAGAGTGAAACTCCATCTCAAAAAAAAAAGAGAACCTCTTAAAAAAACTGCTAGTTGCACCATGTTGGCAACCTACTATTAAATGATAGCAGGAAAAAAAAGATTTTTTATACTGTTCTTACAACTTTGAGATTGTTTTAATTTTTTAGTTTATTTTATAGGATATTCACATGCTAAAGAATGAATTTGGACCCCAACCTCATACCATATAAAGAACTTAACTCAAAAGGATCAACAACTTAAATATAAGAGCTAAAGCCATAAAACTCTTAGAACATAAGGGGTAATCTTCATGACCTTGAATTTAGAAATAAAATCTCAAATATGACACCAAAAGTACAGGCAGCAAAAGAAAAAATGGACAAATAGGACTTCATTAAATTAAAAACTTTTGTGCAACAAAAAAGTGAAAAGGCAACCTACAGAATGTGATAAAATATTTGCAAATCACATATCTTATAAGGGTCTAGTAGCCAGAATACATAACAAACTCTTGCAATCCAACAACGGAAAGACAAATAACTCAATGAAAAATGGGCAAAGGATTTGAATAAACATTTATAAAAAGAAGACACACCAATGGCCAACGAGCATAAGGAAATAAAAATCAAAACCACAGTGAGGGGTGGTGAGGTGGCAGGTGTTGGTCAAAAGACACAAAATTTCAGTTAGACCAGAGGAATAAGCTCAAGAGATCTACTGTACAACATGGCACCTACCTGTAAGTAATAAGAGTGTATTATATACTTGAAAACCGTGAAAAGACTAGATTTTTTAAGTGTTCTTGCCACAAAAAATAAGTATGCAAAGTAATGTACATGCTAGCTATTCTACAAGGTATACATATTTCAAAACATCATGTTGTACACATAAATATGTATAATTCTTATTTGTCAGTTAAAGAATATTTTTTGAAAATCACAATCATGCCCACTGTCATGACTATAATTAAAAAAAAAAAAAAAAAAACAGAAAATAACAAGTGTTGGCAGGGGTGAGGGAGATTGGAAACTTCATATTATGTTGCTGGTTGAAATATAAAATGGTGCGGCCATTTTTTTTTTCTTTTTTGAGACAAAAATCTCACTCTGTCACCCAGGATCTTTCAGCTCACTGCAGCCTCCATCTCCTAGGTTCAAGTGATTCTCCTACTATAGTTTCTCGAGTTGCTGGGATTACAGGCATGCACCACCATGCCCAGCAATTTTTTTTTTTTTTTGGTATTTTTTTTAGTAGAGACAGGGTTTCACCATGTTGGCCAGGCTGGTCTCAAACTCCTGACCTCAAATGACCTGCCCACCTCAGTCTCCCTAAGTGCTGGGATTACAGGCCTGAGCCACAGCGCCCAGCCAATGCAGCCACTTTGGAAAGGAGTTTGGCAGTTCTTCAAAAGGATACCATATGGCCCAGCAATTCCACTGCTAGATATATACCCAAAAAAAATTGCAAATAGATACATGTGCGTGTATGTTCGTAGCAGCATTATACACAACAGCCAAAAGACATTGGGAAGCAACGGTCCAGCAGGAATGAATGGATAAACAAATAGTGATTTATACCTACAATGGAATATTCTTCAACCGTAAAAAGGAATAGAGTGCTTGAGACATGCGACATCATGGGTGAACCTCAAAAACATTATGCTAAGTGAAGAAAATAAGACACAAAATGTCACATATTGTATGGTCCCATTTATGTGAAATATCCAGAATAGGCAAATTCATAGAGACAGAAAGCAGATTGTGGGAGAAGGGGTGGGAGAGGAGGAACAGGGGGTAACCGCCTGATGGGATGATGGCAATGTCCTGGAAATAGACAAAAGCAGTAGTTGCATAACATCATAAATGGACTAAATGCCACTGAATTGTCCACTTTAAATTGGTTAACTTTATATTCTGTGAATTTTACCTCAATTTTTTTAAAAAAAACTAATTACTAGTTTCCTTACCTGACTTCATCTTCTCCCTATATTAAAAAGTCCCAATGAACTTTTGGATTATAACCCAAAGTGTAAAATAAATACCCATGTATCCATACTGACACAAGTAGATGAAGGAAGGAAGGAAGGAAGGAACGGAGGGAGGGAGGGAGGGAAGGAGGGAGGAATTTCCCATGCAAAATAATTTCAAAAATATATGTAGACCCTCCCCCACCTCAAGGAAGTGGAGTTTTTTTGTTTTGTTGTTTTGAGACGAAGTCTAGCTCTATAGCCCAGTCTGGGGTTCAGTGGCCCAGTCTTGGCTCATTGCAACCTCCACCTCCCAGGTTCAAGCTATTCTCCTACCTCAACCTCCCAAGTACTACAGGCCTGCGCCACCAAGCCTGGCTAATTTTTGTATTTTTAGTAGAGGTGGCGTTTCACTATGTTAGCCAGGCTGGTCTCAAACTCCTGATCTCAGTGATCCACCCGCCTTGGCCTCCTAAAGTGCCGGATTAGAGATGGGAGCCACCACACCTGGCCAGGAAGTGGAGATTAACTCTCCACCCCTTAAGTGTGGGTTGCCTACCTCGGCCTCCCAAAGTGCTGGGATTACAGGCATCAACCACCACAGCTGGACTGTCTGTACTATTCTTGCAACTTTTCTAGAAATCTGAAATGATTCTAAAATACAAAGTTTAGGGCAGATCACCTGAGGTCAGGAGTTCAAGACCAGCCTGGCCAACATGGCAAAACCTGGTCTCTACTAAAAATACAAAAATTAGCCAAGTATGGTGGCGTTTGCCTGTAATCCCAGCTACTCAGGAGACTGAGGCAGGAGAATTGCTTAAGCCCAGGAAGTGGAGGATGAGTGAGCATGGTGTCAGAGGCCCCCGAGAGGGGTTAGGTGTTTCCAGATCAAGGACACGGCAGATCCTTTTCTACCCTGTGAATTTTGAATAAAAATTGTTTAAAAAGCAGTATTCTGAAGCAAAAGTGACAAAATGTTCATCTCTGTCCAAATAAGGGCACCCAGATGTATATGAATAATTATGTGCTGTAATTTTCTGCATGTTTGAAAGATTAGAACCTCAAGCAAAGGCCCTGCATGCCCTAAGGCCCTGAAGCGGGACAAAGTGCCGCCACTGTGGGCTGGAGAGCAGGGGCAAGGGACAAGGCGGCACAGGATGAGGGAAGTAGGTGGGGATGCGATCCTGCAGCCACAGAAGACCACACCCTGCCCACACATTCCAGAGGCTCCCATCCCTGCCAGTCTAGTGCCATGCCTTTCTCAAGTGCTAACAGGGCCCCTGAGCCTGTCTCCTAAATCACCCAGTACCACCCCTGGCCCAGGCTCTGCTGTCTCCTGAACATGACAAATTCATTGTTCCCCTTTTTCCAAGGGCTGTTTTTCCCCAAGAGGCAGCTCTGAGCAGACAGGTTTCTGTGGGCAGTTGCCCCGGGCCAGGGCTCACAAAGGCTGTATTGTCTGGCTCGGCAGAGCAGGATCCTCACCCCATCCTCCAGCACCCACATCAAAGAGAAGAAATCAAAGCTCCTGCAGGCGCTGGAGAACACAGCCCATCCCTGGTCCCAGAGGGAGCTCTCTTGTGGTACCTTTCACCCCTCTCGGATGAGGAGGGACATGGAGGCAGGATACTAGCAGTATGCGGCCAGCACCAGCTGAACTGAATGACCAACAGGAAAGGAGCCAGGCCGAGGGATAGCATCATCTCCAGGGAGCACAGCACTTTACAGTTTACAGCACAGCACGTGGAAGGCAGGGCTGGAACGGAGAGGCTCACGGCAGATGAGAACATCGTATCAGAGTGTTTTGAGGTCACACGGCCAGCTAGAGAGCCCAGGCCCTTGAGTCCCCCGCCCAGTGTCTTTCCTGGTATACAAGCTGGCTTCCACATCAGCAGCTGCCGACGGATTAATGAAGACACCAGGGCTAGGCCTCCCACCTGCACCACTGAGTAGCTGGGCTCTCCGGGCAGTCAGTGACCTCCCTGACCTTGACCCCTCAAGGGTGCCAAGTGCAGTGTCTGGTGCATGGTGAATATGCAACAAATGGTAGCTCTTCTCACTGTGATGCCGTAGAAACAGCCCACTGGAGAGGTGTCACCTGACAGCACACGCACCTACGACAGGTGGCCTGGACTGAAACACGAGGAGGTGAGGGCAGCAGGGGGCAGGGCACCTCAGGGGCAGCCCCAGGTGTGGCGGGCTGCCTCAGGCCTCAGGGAGGACCCTCTCAGAGAGACCTCCAGCCTAACCCCCAGGCTTACCAGCTGTGTGGCGATTGAGCACAATCAGAAGCCACAGGATGGGTGAGAGGATTCAGGAGACCTGGGGGGCCAATCCCTGCTCCGCCACAGGAGACATGTGTTACTCTGGGAAAGTCACTTTGCTCTCTGAGCATAAAATGGAGAGTCTGGACTCCATGAAACTGAAGGCCCTTCAAAATGAAAGTCCTATGAATGTATTTTATCCCCAAAATCCTCCTGAAAGGGATAGATAGGTAGATAGCGATGGTTGGATGGATAGATGGATGAATGGATGAATGGATGGATGATGGTGATATAAATGGAAGGGTGATAGAGAGAAACGTACTTATGTACATATATACAAACTGGTTAGTTGTTATCCTCTTTTTTTTTTTTTTTTTTTTTTGAGATGGAAACTCACTCTTTTGCCCCAGCTGGAGTACGGTGGCACAATCTTGGCTCACTGCAACCTCTGCCTCCCAGGTTCAAGCGATTCTCCTGCCTCAGCCTCCCGAGTAGCTGAGACTACAGGCGCGTGCCACCACACCCAGTTAATTTTTTGTATTTTTAGTAGAGACAGGGTTTCACCATGTTGGCCAGGATGGTCTCGATTTCCTGACCTCGTGATCCACCCGCCTTGGCCTCCCAAAGTGCTGGGATTACAGGCGTGAGCCACCGCGCCTGGCCAGTTATTATCTTCTTTTAAGGCTAACAGAAAGGAAGATAAGGAGGAGAAGAGAGAGGAAAGAAGGGAGAGAGGGAGGAAAGGAAGATTGTCCTTTGGGCATCCAGGGACCAGCTGTTGGAAAGGTAAGTCCGCTCCCTAGGGGGCTGGTGCTCCAGGAATCACTACAAGGCTCAGAGACTCAGACCTCAAAAAGGCATAAAATAGAGGCTCCTGAAGAAAGACCTGTCTCTTGCCACTCCGAATAAGGACAAACCCCTCCCTGTGACTCTAAGAAGAGCGTTACTCCTGCCAGACCGCCAGCAGCCTATCCACAAACCCTGGCTGTACTGTTAGAAGTCCCAGGCCTGAGGGAGAAAGCAAGGCCTACAGAGTCAGGAGATTTCCCGCTAACTACAGAGACTACTGTTTATAAGACAAAATACACCATGGGCGAAACACAATACAACTTAGTGAACTAAGGAGTCTACAGGTTCAAGTGAGCAAAGTGCTTGCTCTGTGTTGGTGTTTAGCCTCTGCTGTGAGCCACTAACTTGTACACTGAGCTCCTGAGCACTTCCACGTAAGTAACGACAGGCATCTCAAACTCATCTAAAATTCACCTGCACGACTACTCCAGATGTTAGAACTAAAACTCCGGAACCACCCTTGACCCTCTTCTCTATCCCACTTAATTGCTGTCAAGACTCCTGGTCCCACCTCTGCATATTGGCTAGCACGTGTTAGGCACGCTGCATGTCAGGTGCTGTTCTAAACGCTTTCCATATCAAATCATTCCATCTTTGGCCAGGCATGATGGCTCGCATCTGTAATCCCAACACTTGGGGAGGCTGAGGCTGAAGGATCGCTTGAGGCCAGGAGTTCAAGATCAGCCTGGGCAACAGAGCAAGATCCTGTCTCTGCAAAAAATAAATCTAAAAATTAGCCAGGTGTAGTGGCACGCACCTATGGTTCCAGATACTCGGGAGGCTAAAGTGGAGGATTGCTTGAGACCAAGAGGTCAAGGCTGCAGTGAGCCACAATTGTGCCACTGCACTCCAGCCTGGGCAATAGAGAGAGACCCTGTCTCAAAAAAAAAAAAAAAAAAAAAAAAGTCATTCAGTCTTCATGGTGGCTCTGTGAAGTAGGTACTCGTATCCCCATTTTACAGATGAGGGAGCTGAGGCACACAGAGGTTAAGTAGCTGTGAAGCAATGGGGCTGAGGTCAAAGGCAGGACAGGTGGCTCCAGTGCCTGTGTGTTTCACCACTCCACCAAACAGCCCTCCAAGGACTTCCAATCACCTTCCCCACCACGGCTCCAGCCAGCTGGCTCCACCACACAGCTGGTGAGGTAGGAGGATCATTTGAGCCCAGGGTTCAAGACCAGCCTGGGCAACAGACCAAGACCCCGTTTCTGCAAAATATTACAAAATTAGCCAGGTATGGTGGCATGCACCTGTAGTCCCAGCTACTCAGGAGGCTGAGGCAGGAGGATCACTTGAGCTCAGGAGTTCAGGGCTGCAGTCAGCTAGAATGGCACCACGGCAGTCCAGCCTGGGGGACACAGTGAGACCCTGTCTCGAAAAACTAAAAATAAATTTGAATAAATAAATAAGAAACATGGATAAATAAATTGGGATGTGTTTACAAAATGGAAAGCCCACAGCAATTAAAAAAAAAAAAAAACAAGAGTGAAGCATTGCTACCATTAGCAACATAGGTGACTCTCACAGTCATAATGTTCAGCGAAAGCAGCACAAATGAAGACATTATGAGTGATTTCATTTATATGAAGTTCAGGAGCAAACAAACTAATCTATTGTGGTAAAAGATTAGTAGCAGTTAGAAGGGTGATTACCTCTGGTAGAAGCAAGCTATTGATCAGGATGGGGGAGGAGGGAGCCTTCTGGGGTGCTGGAAATGGTTTACATCTTGATCTGGGTAGCATATATGCATGAGCATAACAGTTACTTGGGTATACATACATGCAAAAACTCACTGAGATGTGTGAACTCCATCTAAATTTTATTTTAAATCAAAGCATCCAGAAGAGAGAAAAAGGAACACCAGTGCATTCGCCTCCTGAGCCTCTTCTATCAGGGCAAAAATGTTCCTCAATGCCCCAGCAGCTTTCCCCAAACATCTCTTGGGCCACGGCTGGATCACATGCCCACTAGAGACCCATTACCTGCAAAGAGAGGTAGAAGTATTATGATTGGCCAAGACCAGTCATGACCCAGCCCCTGGAGCTGGGCACTCTATTGCTGGAACAAAACCAGGGTTCAATTACCAAAAAAAAAAAAGGTGAAGGCTCAGTGGGCAGCCAACAGTGTCTACCACAACTGCAGAGAGCTCGAAAGACACTGAAAAGTCATCCCAGGTAGGAAGCAATAGGAGCGGAACTGGCCAGTGCCCACTGGGCACTCACCATGTGCCAGGCTTTGTGCAAAGTGCTGATGTGGGGCTCTCCTATTCAAGATGGTGGCCAGTGAAAAAGGATGCTGAGAAATGATGAGGGAAAGAGGTCCAAAAAATATTGCCAGGAGCCAGCTGTATCAGTCAGGGTGCTCCAGAGAAACAGAACCAAAAGGATGGATAGGTGGATAAATGGATGAATGGGTGGGTGGGTGGATGGATGGATGGATGGATGATAGGCAGGTAGATGTGTGGATGAATGGATGGATAAGTGGACAAATGGGTGGATGGGTGGATGGATGGATGGATGGGCAGATGGATGAATGGATGGATGGATGGATGGATGGATGGATGGATGGATGGCTTTTAAGAAATTGACTCACAGGATTGTGGAGACCAACAAGTCCAAAATCTACAGGGCAGGCCAGCAGTCTGAAAACTCAGGCAGGAGTTGATGCTGAAGTCTTAAGCAGAATTTGTTCTACTCTAAAAACTTGAGTTTCTGCCCTTAAGGCCTTCAACTAGCTGGATGAAACCCACCCATATTATTTAGGGTAATATCCTTAACGTTAACTGATTGCAGATATAAGCCATGTCTACAAAATACCTTCACAGTAACATCTAGGTTAGTGTTTGGTTGAATAACTGGGTCCTATAGCCTAGCCAAGTTGACACATAAAACAAACCAGCAAACCAGCTGTCCCAACCTTAATGTATTTCCATTACTAACTCTCTCATTTCCCTAATTAACCCTACCCCAACCAATTCCCCATCCCCAGCTCCCCAGGGTTAACCTCCAGACATGGTCATGTCCACCGTCAAGTCTTCTAGGGGCCTCGCCGGGTGGGGCTCCACATTGAGTGGGAGCAAAGGGAACCAGAAAGGTGTTTCTAGCAGGAACCTGGAACAAGAGACCTGGACTGGGCCAAATAAGCCACAAAAAGCTAAGAAAGAAAGAAGAAAAGCCTACTCCCCAGAGCAGATGATCTTTCCCTGAGTTCTTGGCTTGTTCTGCTCCATGGATTCCTTAGTACTTGCTGTCTCTCAGAAACATATTTCTGTGATATATACTGTAAATCTGCTTCATTTGAAATTCATAGTTAATGACCTATTCCCTTGTATTCAGGAAGCAGAGTAAGGTTCCGGCTTTTAAAGGCCAGGAGTTTACTAGCCAGATATGACAACTATTACAAAGTATAGGCCTGCTCTAAAAGCACTTAAGAAACAGTCTCCATCAGAAATTTCAAGAATACCTTCAAATAACATCATTTATCTGCCAAGAGGCCAAGGGGATGGGGAGTGGTGGTGGGCAGAGAGTAAACGAGTATTTTATCAAATCCCTGCTTTCGACTCCCATTGGGAGGGGAGGTAAATATTTACTAACCCTTCTCACCGTGGAAGGATTTGTTTGCATGCTCATATGGCCAAGGGGGCGTGTGCACGGGTGCAAGCGTATGCAAGCATGTGTGTGCACCAAAACCCCCTCTCCTCCATCCACCAGCCCCCAAGGCTAACATAAAAACAAACTCTGCCATACTCTGACCTCTATCATCAAAGAGGTAATTTAATAAAATGAGTATCCCTGTTTTCGGGTGGACCCACTTAACTGAAACCCAAAGCCAGCCGTGGAGTAAATTGGGCTGTGGACAAATCGATTAGGTCCATCCACACTTTCTCATTTTCTATAGAGTCAGAGCTTAACCAGGTTAATTTTTGTTAAACACATTACCCAGGTACTCTCCTCTTACCAGCCCAACGATTTTGTGTCAGGCCTGAAGGATTGTAATTGCAATCCAGCAAGACGCCCACTGAGCCCTGTGATTTACGGAGGACTCACAAACTCAGCCGCCTCCTGCCTGCCGGCTGCTGGATGGGAACTTTCTTCCTTAAATCTTAGCATGACTAATGGATGAGGGTCCGGAGCAAGGTGCCGTGTGAGAGGCCGTCCCCAGGGGGAACAGGCTGCTGCCTCTTTTGAGGACCCAACTCTGTGGTTGTCTCTAGGCCTGTGAGGGAGAGCAAAGGCCTCTTTGTTCCATGGAGCAGAAACTCAGGAGGGCTCCTGGGCACCAGCCTTGGGTATTGCTGGTCATTCCGAGTCATGCCCGTTTCCTGGGAAGTATGACCTTCCCAACTGTTGTCCAGGGAACATTTCCTGGCCTCATTTTCCCATCTCCTCCTGGCCCAGGCCTCAGGCTTCTCTGAGACAGGCCCAGTGCCTCTGCCCCACTTCAGACCCATCTTCTCCTCCCCTCCGCTCTCACTGGCCCTGGCGCCCACACACTCAGCTTTTCTTGTTTATTTATTTATTTATTTATTTATTGGTTGGTTGGTTGTTTTTGAGAACAGGCTGAAGTGCAGTGGCACAATCTCAGCTCACTGCAATCTCCGCCTCCCAGATTCAAGTGATTCTCCTCCTTCAGCATCCTGAATAGCTGGGACTACAGGCATCTGCCACCGTGCCTGGCTACTTTTTGTATTTTTAGCAGACACAGGGTTTCACCATATTGGCCAGGCTGGTCTCGAACTCCTGACCTTGTGATCCACCCACCTTGGCCTCCCAAAGTGCTGGGATTACAGGCGTGAGCCACCATGCCCAGCCTCACACTCAGCTTTTCATCCTGCTTTGCAGACACCTCATATCTCCGCACCCCAGTCCCCTCATCGGCTGAATGGGTATGACAAGGACACCTGCTCATAGAATAGTGAGGACAAAGCCTGGGGAACAGCCACCTGCGCCTGGCACACAGTAAGTCTTCAAAAATGTCAACCGTATAGCTAGCATGGTGGCACATGCCTGTGGTCCCCACTACTCAGGAGGCTGAGGTGGGAGAATCACTTGAGCCAGGGAGGTGGAGGCTGCAGTGAGCCATGATCATGCCCACAGCTCTCCAGCCTGGGTGACAAAGTGAGACCCCATTTCAAAAAAATTAAATAAAATAAAAAATTTTAAAAATCAACTGTACTTATTTACCTTAAGAAGAGAAGCTGGCAAGGACAGAGAAGAACCAGTGCTAGCAAGGATGGGGAGAAACAGGAGCCTTCATAGGATGCTGGCAGGGATGTAAGATGGTGCAGACACTTTGGAAACAGCTTGGCAGTTTTTTAAAAAGTTAAATAAATATGCATCTGCCATACCACCCAGCAATTTCACTCCTATGTATTTACCCAAGAGAAATGAAAGCATGTGCCCACACAAAGACTTGTACACGAATGTTCATAGCTGTTTTATCCATAATACTTGAAAACTGGAAACAACCCAGATGTCTGTGGACAGGTGAATGGATAAACAAAGTATGGCATGTCCATGCAATGGAATATTAGGTAGCGATAAAAAGGAAAAAAACACTGATACCTGCTACAGTGTGGATGAGCCTCAAACCATTATGCTAAGTGAAAGAAGCCAGACACACACAAAAAATATATGATTCCATGTACATGAAATATCCAGAACAGGCAAATCTATAGAGTCAGAATGTGGATCTGTGGTTACCTGGGGCTGAGAATTGAAGCAAGAATAATAAATGGGCACAAGGGATCTTACTAGTGTGGTGAAAATGTTTTAAGCTGAATTGTGATGATGGCTGCACGACTCAGTACATTTACTAAAAAGCATTGAAGTGTAATGAGTAAATTGTATGGAATGTAAATTTTGCCCCAATGAAGTTACTTTAAAAGAGAGAATAAGAGAGGCTGGAACCTCCACTTACAGAGACGGTGTCTACCTGATCTGGTTTGGCTCTGTGTCCCCACCCAAATCTCATCTTGTAGCTCCCATAATTCCCACAGGTTGTGGGACGGACCCAGTGGGAGATAACTGAATCATGGGGGCAGGTCTTTCCTGTGCTGTTCTCGTGATAGTGAGTAAGTCTCAAGAGATCTGATGGTTTTAAAAATGAGAGTTCCCCTGCACACACTCTCTCTTTGCCTGCTGCCATCCACCTAAGATGAGACTTGCTCCTCCTTGCCTTCCACGATGATTGTGAGGCCTCCACAGCCATGTGGAACTGTGAGTCCAATAAACCTCTTTCTTTTGTAAATTACCCAGTCTTAGATATGTCTTCATCGGTAGGGTGAAAGTGGACTGATACACTGCCATAGTTGGATTTGAGTTTGTTAGTTTTGCGAAGGGAAGGTTACAAGTTGTATTAGTCCATTCTCACATTGCTATAAAGAACTACATGAGACTGAGTAATTTATAAAGAAAAGAGGTTTGACTCCGAGCTCTACAGATTGTACAGGAAGCATGGCTGGGAGGCCTCAGGAAACTTACAATCATGGCAAAAGACAAAGGAGAAGCTGACACATCTTACATGGCCAGAGAAGGAGGAAGAGGGCAAAGGGGGAGATGCTACACATTTTTAAACAACCAGATCTCTTGAGAACTCTATCCTGAGACAGCACTAGGGGGATGGGGCTGAACATTAAAAACCACCCCCATGATCCAGTCACCTCCCACCAGACCCCACCTCCAACATTGGGGATTAAAATTCAACATGAGATTTGGGTAGGACCACAGAGCCAAACCATATCACAAAGTTTTGTTGATACTGAAAAGTCATGTAATACACATATCTGTGTCATTGTATGAGATACTGATGTAAATTACCTAGTACGGGGCCCAGCATGAAGCTAGTAATGAAAGCAGGCATAGTTTATAATTCATTCATTTTCTTTCATTGGGAAAGCTCTCCTGGAAGAGGAAAGACATCAGGGATGTGTTAGTCCATTTTGCAACGCTATAAAGGAATACTCAGGGCTGGGTAATTTATAAGGAAAAGACGTTCAATTGGCTCATGATTCTGCAGGCTGTATAGAAAGCATGGTGATAGCTGGACACGATGGCTTACACCTGTAATCCCAGCACTTTGGGAGGCTGAGGGGGGCGGCTCACCCTCAGGTCAGGAGTTCAAGGCCAGCCTGGCCAACATGGTGAAACCCCGCTTCTACTAAAAATACAAAAATTAGCCAGGCATGGTGGCATGGACTTGTAGTCCCAGCTACTTGGGTTACTGAGGGAGGAGAATCACTTAAATCCAGGATGCGGAGGTTGCAGTGAACTGAGATTGCACCACTGCACTCCAGCCTGGGTGACAGCAAGATTTCATCTCAAAATAATAATAATAAAATAAAAAGAAAGCATGGTGCTGGCGTCTGCTTGGCTCCTGATGAGGCCTCAGGGAGCTTTTACTCATGGTAGAAGGTGAAGCAGGAGCAAGCATGTCACAGGCAAGAAAAAGAGCAAGAGAGAGGGGAGGTTCCAAGTTCTTTTAATCAACAAGCAGCTTTCACGTGAACTACTAGAGGGAGAACTCATTCATTGCCATGGGGATAGCACCAAGGCATTCATGAGGGATCCGCCCTTATGACCCAGAAACCTCCTACCAGGCCCCACCTGCAACACTGGGATCATCTTTCAACATGAGATTTGGAGGGGACAAACATCCAAAGTACATCAAGGGGGTTATAATGGACCTTTTACAATCACCACCAGCACTCGGGATGTTCAGCACATGAAACACCTATAAAGTGCTATTGTCAGTGGGAACTGATTAGAAATTCAACCATGCCAGGACGGTGGCCATGGAAGTCAGAATCCACTAAGGAGTGTGTAACAACTCGCCTGCCGAATCAACTAGCCAAAAAAAAAAGTAAAAAATATTTAAAATTTAAATTAAAAAAAGAAAGAAATTCAACTATGCATTGTTCTTTGAGCATCTTCCATTTGCTAGGTGAGGAGGGAGACAGAAAGGCCTGGAAGACACTGCCTCTGCCTTCAAGGCACTTACAGGTTCCAACCCGGGAAGGAGTGAGGGTTCACCCCAGCCCTCCTTGGAATTTTACAGTGTGCTCAGTATTCTTGCCTCTGCTATGACACCCTCCACTTCTGCCTGCATAGCTACACTTTACAGCATCCCCACTCTGGAATCTCACCTTCCTCCATCACCAACCCACCTCCAACTCTGGGTGTGAAGTCTCCAGGCAGGGGACAGCCTACATAGCTGTCACAAGCACTGGCCCTGGCACTCTCCTATCTGTGTTTGCCTCTGAGCTCTGCTATTTGCTGGCCATAAGAATACGTTACTGAGAGATCCAAGATGGCTGATCACTAGCAGCTTGGGATTGTAGCTCCCACTGAAAGCGCAGAGAACGAGAGGACACCACACTTTCAGATGAATTTTTGTTGCTCACGCACCAGGAGATTCCCAGCGGAGGAGCCCCACGGGTCACCAGCACGACTCTTGAGGCCGGTGAGGCGGTTTTGCCGCTGCCTTGGTGTGGCGGTTCTTGGTGCAGAGTCAGAAAAGCACCATCAATCTTAACGCCGCTGTTTTGGCCGCCACAGTGGGTTGCTCAGATTGTAGCACCGGGAATCAACAAGTTGGACGTCCACTCAGAAACCCAACTATAAAGACGGTAATTATAAAGACCACAGATGGATAAATCTATAACGAAGGGAAGAAACCAGCCTAAAAAGGTTGAGAATACTCAAAATCAGAACGCCTCTCCCTCTGCAGGGGATCACAGTTCCTCATCAGCAACAGAACAAGGCCTGATGGAGAAAGACTGTGTTCCATTAACAGAAGCAGACTTTAAAAAGTGGATGATAAGAAACTTCTGGGAATTAAAAGAACTTGTTCTAACCCAACCCAAAGAAACTAAGAACTTTGAAAAAAGGTTTGACAAAATGTTTTTTGTTTTTTTTTTTCTGAGACGGAGTTTCACTCATGTTACCCAGGCTGGAGTGCAATGGCGCGATCTCGGCTCACCGCAACCTCCGCCTCCTGGGTTCAGGCAATTCTCCTGCCTCAGCCTCCTGAGTAGC
>NW_016107402.1:2973332-3002381 GCF_001604975.1 Cebus imitator
AAAAAAAAAAAAAAGAAAAAAGAAATGACAGCAATCTACCTATGACGTATTTGCCTATGAGACAAAACATTCATTGATTGGACCCCCTCTAGAAGAAATGGGATTGGGGAAAGGGGAAAAAACCCAACAACAACCAACCCACCTATTTCTGGAAGTTGCAAGTTGTGTGATGAAACCATGTTTGTTGCAATACAATGTATTCAAATCCAACGGGATGAAGGATAACTATATAGCAACAGGCAAATATCCTGCCATTCTTTTTCATATTGCAAAAAAAAATTAATTTGGAAATATTTTGAAATAAGATAAACCGTTTGTGGCCAATTATTTATGGTAGGGGTGCAAACACACTGCTGGGAGTTCCCCGGATCTATCAAGGATGGGGGGGCTGGGTCAGGTGAGGCAGAGGACACCCAGGGAGAAGAGGGACCCCATTTCCAAAAGAGACAGTAGCAGAGGCCTGAAGGTGGGGTTTATTTCAAGTTTTCAGGTGAACAGTGCTTTTAAAAAGTGAATTCTATAATTTGTTATATTAATAATATGCTTTAAATTATCACAGAAGAATGCCATATGAGTGCACGATAAGATAGAAATCCTTTTTGTCCTTCTCTTTTTCCTGTGGACTTCATTTCAGAATCACTAAATTTCGTAGCACCTTGGTTTTTTGTTGTTTTGCCAAAAAGAAACTTTTCTGCTCAATAGTATATTAATGCAGAATAGAAAAAAAAAAAGAATAAGTTGCTGAATGGCTGAATGTGGGCCTCAGTTTCTTCACCTGTAAGATGGGCATGATAATCTCAGGAACCTCATTGGCTTAATGTAAGGACTACATGAGTAAATATACAGAAACTGCTTAGAACAGAGTTAGGCACATGGCCAAGGGCCAGCTCTGTCCATTGCTCTGTAAGCCGGGCCTTCTCCCCAGCATAGCCTCCAGGATGGCCTGGCTGCTGCTGCCAGCTTCCAGGCTGTGCACCTCACCCCTCTGGTAAGCAGAGAACTGGCAGAGGAGGACTCCCACTGTCCCCCACATGTGTCGTTGATGGCAGCCCTGTATCTGTGATGTCACTGCTGTTGTGTGATTGTGAAAACAATGGCTCTCCCTCCTGCTGAAAGGCAAGCTCCTTCAGCCAGGGACCAGGCCAGTTTGTCTTCACTGCCATGTCCCCAGCTGTCTTACCAAAGGGCCTAACAAGCACTCACTAAATTTTTATGGAAGGAAGAAAAAGAGGAAGGGCCAGCCATGGTGGCTCATGCCTGTAATTCCAGTACTTTGGGAGGCTGAGGCGGGCAGATCACCTGAGGTCAGGAGTTCAAGACCAGTCTGGCCAACATGGTGAAACCCAGTCTCTACTAAAAATACAAAAATTAGCCAGGTGTGGTGGTGCGCACCTGTAATTCCAGCTATTCGGGAGGCTGATGCAGGAGAATTGCTTGAACCCAGGAGGCAGAGGTTGCAATGAGCTGAGATCACGCCACTGCACCCCAGCCTGGGTGACAGAGCGAGACTCCATCTCAAAAAAAAAAAAAAAAGGAAGATGAAGACAGGAGGATGGGAAGGGAGAGGGAGCCACTGGCCGGAAGCACCCTCCTGAGATAAACGTTACCGTGATCATGCAGACCTCTCATCCTGAGACCAGAGTCTTCAAGTCTGAAGGCATTGGGGTAAAATAGGTATTTTAATTATAATAGGGCAAATAACCCACTAATAAGTACCATATTTCTCTGTGCTTCAGCTTCCACAAAGAGTGTAATTATAAGCCACCGTGTATTACTCTGAACACCACGAGGCCCTTCTTTAAGCACTTTACACGTATTGTTAAATCTTCACAGCAACCCTCAAAGGAATGTACTATTACTATCCCCATTTTACAAATTAAAAACACTGGGGCCCAGAGGATTTTATGCCTGAGGCCATATAGCTAGTAAATGGCAGAACCAGGTTTGGGCCCACATAGTTTGATTCTAGAACCCGTCCTTTTAATTCTTACATGATGCATCCAGAAGACAGGGAACCGTTTAAGCAATCAATAAGCAGCATTTCTTTTCTAACACTGCGGAGCTGGAAACTCATGCTAGGAAAATGGGCCATCTCAGGCCAAGCGCTGTGGCCCACGCTGTAATACCAGCACTTTGGGAGGCCAAGGTGGGCAGATCATGAGGTCAAGAGACTGAGATCATCCTGGCCGACATGGTGAAACCCCATCTCTATTAAAAATACAAAAAAAAAAAAAAAATCAGCTGGGTGTGTGGCCTGCAACTGTAGTCTCAGCTACTCAGGAGGCTGAGGCAGGAGAATCACTTGAACCCAGAAGGGGGAGGTTGCAGTGAGCTGAGATTGCATCACTGCACTCCAGCCTGGCGACAGACGAGACTCCATCTCAAAAAAAAAAGGGCCATCTCAAACAATTGCCACTAGTACTGTAAGGCTGGCAGATCCCTCCAAGACTTTGTCATTCACTCAGCAAACATTTATTGAGTACCTAACCCCTCTGTGCCTTAGTTTCCTCATCTGTACAGTGGAAATAATAATAACAGAACATGCCTTTTAGGATAAGGCACTTGGACTACAGCCTGGCACACAGCAGGGGGCTCAGTAGGTGGTTTTGTTTTTAAGATGGAGGTTCACTCTTGTCACCCAGGCTGGAGTGCAATGGCACAGTCTCAGCTCCCTGCAACCTCCACCTCCCAGGTTCAAGTGATCCTCCTGCCTCAGCCTTCCGAGTAGCTGGGACTACAGACAAGCACATGCTGCCACTCCCAGCTAATATTTTTTTTTTATTCTAGTAGAGACAGGGTTTCACCGTGTTGCCCAGACTGGTCTCGAACTCCTGAGCTCAGACAATCCGTCGGCCTCAGGCTCCCAAAGTGCTAGGATTACAGATGTGAGCCACTGTGCCCAGTCACTATTAGGGTATTCCATTCTTGATCTAAAACATCATTTCAGAAAAGAAAGACTTCACTGCCTCACTGCTACCCTTTGGTAACTGCAGGAGAAAAGCCAGTGGCTCTGGCTGGCATCTCAGGAGAGGGCTCCGTGGCTGGGTAGGAGTCATCTGCAGGAACATGCATCCTCCACCGCTTGGGGCTGGGCCCACTGCTGCATCCCAGCTGCGCCTGCTTCTTTACTGGTCTTGGGAGTTCTAGGGAAGATTTTTCCCCGCCTGTCGCATGAAAGCAGCATGAGTCATTTTTACTGAACCACACTGCGGTGTCTAGTGAAGGAATGTGCCACTGGTGGGAAGATCTGGATGGGAACATTATAAATTTTTAAGCACAAGTGAGGTCAACCCACTATCACTTGGTGTAAAACACAGTCGTCTACCCACCCTTCCCGCTGAGGGCCAAGCTCACTGGCAGAAGGAAACAGGACCTCAGGCCCTCACCGCATTTCCGGAAGGCGGTAGAATACGCCATCTAACGAGAATGTGACGTGAGGAAGATATATGGACACCTACTGAAGCCAGAGAGCCGATTCCAGCTGATCCTCCATCTCTCGCCTTCGCAAAAATCAACAATGGTTTCATCCTGCAAGCACTCACCAGGGAGACGGAGCAGCAGTGGACAAGGTCAGGACCCCATCTCTGGCCTCACAGGACCCTGAGCCAGTGACCTGTGCCTCAGTTTCCTTCTGTGTAAAGCATAGTTGGTGATAACTACACGGTTCTCCCCAGGCTGCTGTGAGGATGTAATGCGACTACCCAGGTTCGGGTCTTACCGGGGCAGATTTGGCGCGGCGTTTCCTCCCTCCGGGCACCACACTAAGTCCTGGCCCTCCTCATTTCAGGAACCCTCACAACACCGCATGAGGTCGGGGTTTTATTTTCCTGTTTTACAAAAGAGGAAACTGAGGCCCAGCAAAGTGAAGTGCCTTTGGCCACAGGCATGTGGCCTCAAAGCCTGGCAGGCCCCTGAGGGCCACCCCAGCTGCAGGCACAACGTGCGCCCACGGTCTTCACCATCCTCACCGCCCTCAGCCCTCACCGTGCAAAGGCCTTCCCGGGCCTTCCTGCACCCCTCCTTCAACTCTCCACCCTTTCCTGCCACAGAGTCAGCTTCCTCTCCCGAGACAGGGTTCCAGTTATCTTAACACAAAAGCAGCTTTATTGGAGGCAGCTTCCGGGCTGGGGCTCTCCACGAGGGGTCTTCACGTGGTCAGGGCTGCCCTCACCCAAGCTGCAGCCTCCTGGCAGGCAGCGCAGCCCCGCAGCCCTGCCCATGGGCCTCCTGCTGCAGCCCAGGCCTGTCCTGCCCCTCTGCCCAGATCCAGGCTGTGCTGCGCCTTTTCTCATCCATAGCCCAGCCACTAATGACTGCCCGGCAAGCATGCTGCCCTCTCTCCACAACCAGCCGGCAAAGGAAAAGCTCTGGGCTCTCAAGCGGCCTCCTCAAGCCTCCCAGCCACAAGGGTGAGCAATGTCCCTTTCCCTGGTAGGTTCCCTTAGGGAGGCAGACCCAGGGATGAAGCCACACACCCTCAGCCAGCCAGCCGTGCCATTAGAGATGTGTTTCATGGGAACCAGAAAGGGGGAAGTGTGCGCGCATGGGGTTCCCAAGGCCCCCTGGTGCTGTGCCCAGAGCAATTCGAGAAAAGGGATGTGATGGGGGTAGGCTCCTGCTACTGCTGCTTCTGGAAGGGTCTAGGGCCACCTGGAGGGCCCCTAAACATGAAAACATCTGCTTTCTCACCTGAGCAGTCAACAGTGTCTGGCCCGGGGTCGGGGGTGGACGTAGCCCATTGTCTTCACTTGATAAATAGAGAAACTGGAGAATGAGGGCTACAACCTGACCTCTCTTCCACACACACCCTCCTGAGCACACAGTGCACTCCCCTGGGCCTCCAGTGCCTGGGCACCATGGACTGGCTGCCCGAGACTCAGGACGTAGCGGCTTGCTGTGTGGCCTGGAGCAAGGCCTCAGCCTCTCTGGGACTCAGTTTGTCTTTCGTCTTAGTATCATTGATGGCTAAAAGGTGATGCAGTGCTGACTGGGTGCCAAGTACTGATTGATATCCTATGACAACCCTTTCCCGAGGGGAACTGAGAAATGATGCCATGTGCGGTGACTCACGCCTGTAAGCCCAGCACTTTGGGAGGCCGAGGCGGATGGATCACCTGAGGTCAGGAGTTTGAGACCAGCCTGGACAACATGGCAAAATCCCGTCTCTATTAAAAATACAGAAGTTAGCTGGGCGTGGTGGCGGGCCCCTGTAATCCCAGCTATTCGGGAGGCTGAGGCAGGAGAATCACTTGAACCTGGGAGTCAGAGGTTGCGGTGAGCCGAGATCTCACCACTGCCCTCCACTCTAGCCTGGGCGACAGAGTGAGATTCTGTGTCAAAAAAAAAAAAAAGAAAGAAAGAAAGCCAGACTGAAATCCAAATACATATGTCAGTACTGATAGACACCAAACATCTTTGAGATCATGGAGGAGAGGGGAGGGACCCCCTCAAGGACAGGATGGATGGAGTTTTAATCGGGTAAGAGAAGTGGGGCAGAGGCTGCTAGTTCCTTCCAGTCCAACTTGATAAAATAACTCATCCAATTGAAAGCTAGAAAGCCCCCACCTCTTGCTCCACAGAAGCAAGATGCTGTCCAGTTCCCATCTCAGCACCTCCCGGAGAGCTCTTCCAGCTGGAGCAGCTCTGCAAAACATTTCCAAACTCATGAAGCCCTGCAACAATCTAATTGTGCTTGCAAAATTTCCCCTGGCCCTACCAACGCTCTCTAAAATTGCTCCCCCTTTCATTCCATCCAGCCCCAGGGTTTCACCAACCTCTTCCCACATCGCCTGGCAAAGAGAAGGCTCAAGCATTTGCAGCCCACGGCAAAGAAACGGAACTTGAGCTTAGATTTGGTGTGAGAGGGGACTACCTAGGTTTAGCAGACAGCTTTGCCCTACAGCACAACCCCCACCCTACCCGCCCACCTCTGGCCTGATTTTCTTTAGCCAGTTTCTGTTTTCTTTCAGGCCTTGTACCTGGGACAGTTTTCACATCTACAGCTCAGTGCCAGGGCAGACCCTCTGGCTCCAAGTCCCACCTAAGTCCCAGCGCCCCCAGAGCAAACATAGAGCCGACAGCAGCTTGGAGCAGACGCCTGGATTTACAGTCAAGCATAAGCTCTGCAAATTATATTTCCACAGAAATACATGAAAAACTTGGCTCTGTCATTTTGCTGACACAAATCTTTTTCTTTTTTTCTTTTCCTTTTTTTTCTCCCTGTTATTCCTCCCACCACGGTGCCTTCTTTCCCCGCCCCTCCTTCCACCCCAATCACCAGTACAAACTGAAAAGCTGCAGTTGTTCAGGCAAAAAGATTGGACAAACTGACTCGGCTTGAACATAGTCTTCTCTCTGAAGCTGCAGCCCCGGTGGTGCGTACGTTGCTTATCACACGTCAAGGGCAGGAGGAGGCATTTCCTAGCCCTGGCTTGCCTTTGCTCCGTGCCCAGCAGGATCACTCACTCTGAGAGGCTCAGCAGAGTGAAATAAAATCTGCAGGCCCTGTGCCCTTCTTAAGGAGTAAAAGCCTGCTATGGAATCCCCTACAACCTGCGTGGCCACGGACCTCCCCACTCCTTCCCCACTGCGTTCTCCCCAAATCCCACTATGATCCGAATCAGATGCATTTGCTGCACATCAAGTGAGAAAGCTCCCCCGTCTCCTTCCACCCATACAGACTCACCAATGACAATCCTGCCATCACCCAGGGCACAGAAGTGTCAAAAGCAGCAAAACCTCAGAGCAAAGCCACAGAGCCACAGAGTCCTCCCAAAGCAAGAAAGTCCCCATCCCCTGTCTCAAGTTCTCTGCAAAAATGCTCACTATAGGGGCCGGGCACGGCGGCTTACACCTGTAATCCCAGCACTTTGGGAGACTGAGCCGGGCAGATCACTTGAGGTCAGGAGTTCAAGACCAGCCTGGCCAACATGGCGAAACCCCATCTCTACTATAAAAAGACAAAAATTAGCCTGGCATAGTGGCACACGCCTGTAATCCCAGCTACTAGGGAGGCTAAGACAGGAGAATCACTTGAACCCCAGGAGGCAGAGGTTGCAGTGAGCCGAGATTGTAACACTGCACTCCAGCCTGGGCAACAGAGCAAGATTCCGTCTCAAAAAAAAAAAAAAAAAAAAGCTATCTAAGCAAGTTGTTTAGATGTTGGAGGGGTTTGGTGTGTTGAAGGAAGGCGCTGGGTGGTTTCTGTCATTTCACATTTCCTGTTGCTTTTGGGTCAGGGACAGCGGTCACCGCTGACTGGGGGTATAGAAACCTGATCAGGACATTTCACATACCACAGGAGGAACGGATCACCTGAGCAAGGGCTGCGCCAGCTGGCAAGTGTTCACATCTGTCTTCAAAGGCCGTACCCCCCACGGCAGCGTCAGCACCGTTCAGAAGCCAGGGAGGTTGGGCAGCATAAACTCTGGTGCAAATCTAGAGAAGCCCCCACCCCACCCCAGCACCCTGCTCAGATCCACAGGGGAGACAACCAATCTAATTAAAAGGTTCTGAGGTGCAATGATGGTGGCAGTAATCATCTCCTGGCTCTCTGGGGGTCTCTGTCCTTCCTGAGAGCCCTCGGCATGTTCTCAAACACAGTCTTACTTGTGCTGCAACAGTTCTGTGAAGGCAGACTTCCACAGAAACTATAGCATTGAGTTCCTAGCAAAGCTGAGGCCCAGAGAGATTAAAGGTCATGTTGGGTCACTTTTGTCCAAGGTCATACTGTATGATTAAAAAATAATAATAATAACTGAAATTGGCAGTTTCTTAAAAGTTAAACACAGGCCGGGCGCGGTGGCTCACGCCTATAATCCTAGCACTTTGGGAGGCCGAGGCGGGTGGATCACGAGGTCAAGAGATCGAGACCATCCTGGTCAACATGGTGAAACCCCGTCTCTACTAAAAAAATACAAAAAATTAGCTGGGCATGATGGTGCATGCCTGTAGTCCCAGCTACTCGGGAGGTTGAGGCAGGAGAATTGCTTGAACCCAGGAGGCGGAGGTTGCGGTGAGCCGAGATCGTGCCATTGCACTCCAGTCTGGGCAACAACAGCGAAACTCTGTCTCAAAAAAAAAGTTAAACACACATCTAACATGAAACCCAGGCACCCCACTCCTAGCTATTGACCCAAGACAAATAAAAATATACGTACCCATAAAGGCTTGTACCCAGATATTTATAGCAGCTTTATCCATAACAGCCAAAAACTAAACATAGCTCAAATATCCATCAACAGGTGAGTGGATAAGCAAATTGGAATATACTCCTAGGCTGGAATACTATTCAGCAAAAAAAATAATGAATTAGCCCAGCTGTGGTGGCTCACACCAGTAATCCCAGCACTTTGGGAGGCTGAGACGGGAGGATTGCTTGAGCCAAAGAGCTAGAGACCAGCCTGGGCAACTTAGTGAGACCCCGACTCTCAAAATAAAAATAAAAATAAGGGTCGGGTACAGTGGCTTATACCTGTAATCCCAGCACTTTGGGAGACTGAGGCAGGAGGATCACTTGAGCCCAGGAGTTTGAGGCCAGCCTGAGCAACATAGTGAAACCCTATCTCTCAAAAAAAAAATAAAAATAAAAATAAAGGGCCAGGCGCAGTGGCCACACCTGTAATCCTGGCACTTTGCGAGGCCGAGGCAGGCAGATCACCTGAGCTCAGGAGTTTGAGATCAGCCTGGGAAACACGGTAAAACCCCATCTCTACTAAAAATACAAAAAATTAGCTGGGCATGGTGGCGTGCACCTGTAGTCCCAGCTACTCAGGAGGCTGAGGCAGGAGAACCACTTATCCGTGGGACAGAGGTTGCAGTGAGCAGAGATTGCACCACTGCACTCCAGCCTGAGCGACACAGTAAGACTCTCTCTCAAATAAATAAATAAATAAAATGTTTTAAATGTTCTCTTAGCCTTAGTGGCATTTTCTTAGAAACCTATGTGCCATGAGAGCCAAACACAGGCTAAAGGGCAAAAGAAGAAAGGGCAGAGGTGCAAGCTTGTGTACCATGGAGACAGGAGGTGCAGAAGCATGGAGAGCCAGGGGCTGGGGACCCTGAGTGACCATTGGACTGCGTGCTACTGGCTCCAACTTGTCTTTCAATGGACCCAGAACATCCATCGCCATCTGATCACCAAGAGCACCTCTAAAAGATCCCTCTTGGTCACCAAAGCAGTCCCTTCGGTCCCCTGCCCTGGACCTGGGACAGCCTGGACTAGTTCTGTTCTCAGTGGGGGCTGAGTGTAACACATATACACTAAATCATCTCTCCTGCTGTCACAGCCAAAGAATCAAAAAAATTTTTAAAGGGGAGGGGATGACAGGTAAAAGAAGAAACACAAGGAGGAAAATAAGGTGCTAGAAATGGAGTCAGGATGCAGAACGCAAGCCGTGCTACTTGCTAGAGGTGGGATTCAAATTTGTTTCTAAGTTTTCTGGCAGTGAAGGCAAAGAAGAGGAGGGATATTAACATGATTCGTGGTGTCCAGGAGCTAGAAATGAAGTCAGTTGTTTAGGAATTCCCAATCCTGAGCACATGAGACACATGAGGAATTCTGTGTGCCAGGGAATGTTGGTCTCACAATTTCCCCGGAATAGCACACACCATTGTCAACAAGATTCCTAAAACTGAGTGCAGGCAGAAGCTGTGGTGTGCTAGTAAACGTCATGGTGTGGAGTGGGGGATGTGCAGTTACTGTGTTATAAATACTCAGCCAGTTACTGTGGTGTAAATACTCCCACCACGACCAATTTCAAGCTATTTATGTGCAGTCACTGAACACTAGGTAAAATAACCTCAAGAATATAATAACAGCAAAACGTAGTAAAGTCATTAGGAAGTGGGGAGTTTTGAATACTTGTTGTCTTTTTAAATATAATCCAATTGTAAGCCTACATAATTTGATTTTGGGGGTTATTTTGTTTTGTTTTGTTTTGTTTAGACAGGGTCTCACTCTATCACCCAGACCGGAGCACCATGTCACTGCCACAGCTTACTGCAGCCTCAACCTCCCAGGCTCAAGCAATCCTCTGACCTCAGCCTCCCGGGTAACTGGGACCCCAGGCGTGTGCCACTAAGACTGGTTAATTTTTGTATTTTTTTGTAGAGACAGGCTTTTGCCATGTTGCCCAAGTGTGTCCCAAACTCCTGGGCTCAAGCCATCTACCCCCCTCAGCCTCCCAAAGTGCTGGGATGACAGACATGAAGCCACCGTGCCTGGCCTATAATTGATTTGTAATGCTGGTGGCTCATGAGATGCCTGAAGATTGAACGACTGGGTCTCATACTCTACTACCAGCCAGCACTGGCACACCAACTTAGAGGCTGTGGCCAAATCCAAGGTCCCCACATGTCCCAAGGTCCTGTGGTGGGATGCGGCGATCCCAGTTGGGTGGCAAGGGAGGTGACAGAAGCCACCTGTTAGACACAGGTGAAGATGGTGCTGTACGTGGTACTAAGGCAGGCACCCCTGGCTGTGCAGCTAGTCAGCTGCTCAGAGGGCTCTCAGAGAGCGACAGACCAGCAACCTCTGAGGATTAAGTCTGGGGCTCCCAGCTGAACACGTGCTTCAGAAATGCCCTCAGCCACAGGAAGTTTCTCTGCATATCTAGACACAGACTCATAGAATCCAGGGCAGGCAGGGACTTCCAAGGACAGCCCAGTGAGTCCCTAACACATGCATGCTGTCTATTGGTAGTTCTTTGTTTGGAAACTTCCAACTTCCACTGCCGGGGACCTCACTGCTTCCCATCATTCATTCTCTGAGTGAATTTCTCGAGTGCCCACTTGCGCCAGGCACTGTCTTAGCACTGACCAGACAGTGGTGACCCTCCATACAGGGAAATTTAAAGTCTCGTCCAGCTGTTACAGAATGACGCTGCGGTCTGTAGAGTCAGACCTGCCCCAGACCACCTCTCAGTTCCATTTCCTCCTAGCTATGCAACCCTGGGAAATCGCTCACCTTCTGAATCTGTTTCTTCACCTATGGAAGGAGGCTGATGGACCCTGCTGCAAATAATGTTTGAAATGGCTGGTATGGGATGGGCGTGGTGGCTCACACCTGCAATCCCAGCACTTTGGGAGGCTGAGGTGGGCGGATCACCTGAGATCAGGAGATCGAGACCAGCATGGCCAACATGGCGGAAACCCCATCTCTACTAAAAAGACAAAAAATTAGCCGGGCATGGTGGCACCTATAGTCCCAGCTACTTGGGAGACTGAGGCAGGAAAATCACTTGAACCCAGGAGGCAGAGGTTGCAGTGGGCAGAGATGGCACCATTGCACTTCAGCCTGGGAGACAGAACGAGGCACCATCTCAAAAAAAAAGAAAGCAATGTCTGGAGCCGGGCCTGGGTCACAGCGAGCATTGTCAGGGGCCTTGCTCTGCCCTTCAAAGCCACACAAAGTGTGGTTCCTTCTGTACATGTGATGCCTCCAAAAAGTGGAACAGCCCTCTAAATAATAATAGCAATAGTAACTAAGAGAGATGAATCCCATGTGCCAGGGACTGTTCTTGAGGCTCTCTGTGTTAAAACACTGAATGATTTCAACGACCATGGGAGATGGCTACTATCATGATGCAAATGAAGAAAATGAAGGCCAAGAGAAGTTGAGTCACTTCTCAAAGTCACACAGCAAGGAATTAGGTGGCGTCCTCAGGACTTACATGCAGGGTAAGCAGACTCCAGCCCAACATCCTCTCCTCCTGAAGCAATGTCAGGTACCGCACCCACCCAGCTTCTCTCCCCTTCCCACGGCCCCAGAACAGGACCCACTGCTCCACGCAGGGTCCCAGCACCCCAGTGTGGAAAGCGCAGTGCTGGTGGTCCCTCCCCATTGCTGACCTCACCCCACCATGGCCCCCAACCCCTAGGTCCCGGAGTCATGCCTCCTCTGACTCTCTGCCCTTAGAACATTTTCACTGGCTGAAGGCAAAAAAATGTTCTAGTAAAATTAACAACTTTTCTTTCTTGGAAAATACTGTTCTTTAACCTGGCACATGTTGCCTGCTTGCTTTTTTTATTTATTTATTTATTTATTTTTGGAGATAGAGTTTCGACCTTGTTGCCCAGGCTGGAGTGCAGTGGCACAATCTCAGCTCACTGCAACCACCACCTCCCAGGTTCAAGCGATTCTCCAACTTCCACCTCCCAGGTTCAAGCGATTCTCCTGCCTCAGCCTCTGGAGCAGCTGGGATTACAGGCATTTGTCACTACGCCCAGCTAATTTTTTGAATTTTTAGTAGAGACGGGGTTTCCCCATGTTGGTCAGGCTGGTCTCAAACTCCTAACCTCAGGTGATCCGCCTGCCTTGGCCTCCCAAAGTGCTGGGATTACAGGTGTGAGCCACACCTGGCACTTTATTTTTTAATGTCCTTCCTTTTATGATATGATGCCTCACCTGGCAAAATAAACAGGATGTCACCTCAACTTGTCCCAAGATTGAAAAAGGTGGGGCCGGGCGCAGTGGCTCAAGCCTGTAATCCCAGCACTTTGGGAGGCCGATGCGGGTGGATCACGAGGTCAAGAGATCGAGACCATCCTGGTCAACATGGTGAAACCCCGTCTCTACTAAAAATGCAAAAAATTAGCTGGGCATGGTGGTGCATGCCTGTAATCCCAGCTACTCAGGAGGCTGAGGCAGGAGAATTGCCTGAACCCGGGAGGCGGAGGTTGCGGTGAGCCGAGATCGCGCCATTGCACTCCAGCCTGGGCAACATGAGTGAAACTCCGTCTCAAAAAAAAAAAAAAAAAAAAAAAAAAAAAAGAAAGAAAAAGGTGGATTTTTACAAATCCATGAACGCCCAAAGGCCAGGGACTCGGCTGCCCCTTGGGCTGGGACCCTCTCTGAAAGTCCACTGAGGTCCCGGCACCAGTGGGACGGTCTCATGGAGGACCCCTGCCTCTTCCGTGTCTACTTTGGGGTGGCTCAACCTCACCTCCCTCCCAAGAATTCCTGAGAGAACCACTCCCATCCCCTACCACTGAACCATTTGCAAAGGGGCTCTCAGGGCTCCACTGACCTACCCAGGACAGAACCCTTGCTCCTCGGGAGGCGCCCTGAGTGCCCAGTTGACAGGTTGACCCAGAGGAGCCCCACTGCCCCTGGCAGGGGGAGCAGAAGTAGGGCTTCCCCCTGGAAGGACTGCACAGTGGGGGTGGTCCGGAGAGCTTGGACTAAAAACCTGCATGCCCAGAGCTCAGCACAAGGGCGAGAGGAGGAGACCAAAATAGATGCTGCTGCCAGGACCCAGGCGGCGGGGCCAGGGCGGGTGGAGGACAGCTCTGGGGTCCGCAGGAGTCCGGGGTAAAGTCCACAGAGGGGCTTGCCTTCCGCCCCGACTGGGGGAGCCAACAGAATTCCTCTCTCCTTCTCATACCGACCCCCCAGACACTCTCAGATGTGTGCACACGCTCACACTCCTCACACACACACACTACACTCTCTCTCATATTCACTCACACTCATACACACTGACACACTCACACACACCCTCATGCACACACTCACAACACACCCTCACACATATGTTCACACACACTGACACACACACCCTCACATGCGCACACTCATAACACACCCTGACACATATTCACATACACACTGACACACTCATACATCCACAGTACACACACTCCTCACACATACATTCTCACTCATATTCACTCACATACACACATTGACACACTCACACCCACCTTCACATGCACACACTCATAACACCCTCACGTATACATTCACACACTCACACTGACACACTCATACATCCACAGCACACACACGCTGACACCCATTCTCACTCATATTCACTCACACTCACACTGACACACTCATATGAACACTCATAACACACCCTCATGCATATATTCATACACTGACACACTCAAACCCACAGCACACACACTCACACTCCTCACACACACGCTCACTCATATCCACTCACACACACACAGACACACACACTCTCATATGCACACACACACAACAGACCCTCACATATTCACACACTCTGAGACACTCATACACTTACAGTATACACACGCTGACAGTAGCACACACTAACACATACTGGCACACACAAGCACACACTGACACAAGCACACAAGCACACCTACTGACACACTAACACACTTACACCTTATACTAGCACACACTCACCAACACAATCACACACACTCTTATACACACACTCTCATGGCACATCCTCATGCATAGTCACACACTCATACGGATGCACTCGTACACCCACAGCACACACATGCTCACACACACACTGACATATTCACGCACACATTCCACACTGGCACACACTCACTGACACACAAACACACTCATCCACTCATATTCACACTCATAGCACACCCTCACACATATATTCACACATACTCATACACTCACAGCACACACACACACACACACACACTGACATACCAGCACACACACATTCACACTAGCACACACTGACACAAGCACACACCCACTGACACATACTACACACTCACTAACACATTGGCACACTGACACAAAAGCACACATACACATCCACTCATATTCACACTCAGCACACCCTCACACATATATTCACAAACACACTGATGGACTCATACACCCACAGCACACACATGCTCACACTCACACACTCACTGACACAAGCACACACATATCCACTCTCATTCACACTCATAACACACCCTCACGTATGTATTCACACACACTGATGCACTCATACACTCACAGTACACACACACTGCCACACTCACACTGGTGCGCAAACCCACAGTCTCACGTTCTCACAATCATTTATTTTTTCTTTTTTTTTAATGATCCTTTGGGAAATCTTTTTTTTTTTTAATAATTTTTTTTTTTTAGATGGAATCTCACTCTGTCACCCAGGCTGGAATGCAGTGACATGATCTCGGCTCACTGCAATCTCTGTTTCCTGGGTTCAAGCGATTCTCCTGCCTCAGCTTCCTGAGTAGCTGAGACTGCAGGCGCCCACCACCATGCCCAACTAATTTTTGTATTTTTTACTAGAGACGGGGTTCCAGCATATTGGCCAGGCTGGTCTCGATCTCCTGATCTCAAGTGATCCACCCACCTCAGCCTCCCAAAGTGCTGGGATGACAGGTGTGAACCACTGCACCCGGCCAACACACTCATTTAGTCACACATACTGGACACATTCTTAGTCATATAATACATTCTCACTCATATGCACACTCTCATGCTAACACACAGCCACACTCATTCACCCACTCTCGGGATACATTCTCACACATATATTCACACACTCTCCACACACATGCTGACACACACTTAGACACCCACAGCACACACCCCCATGCTCATACATACTCCCAACACTCTCACACCCACAATCAGGCACACTCTACACACACACTCACACTGACACACTCAAACACAGCACACACCTCCACACTCATACACACTCCCACCCACACCCTCACACCCACAATCAGGTACACACTCTCCACACACTGACACACAGACACCCACAGCACACACCCCCACGCTCACATTCCCACCCACACTCTCTCACCCACAATCAGGTACACACTCACACTGACACTCAGACACCCACGGCACACACCCCCATGCTCACACACTCCCACCCACTCCCTTGCACCCATAATCAGGTACACACTCTCCACACTCACATTCACACACACACTACTCCAAAATCTTTCCACCAAGATGCCCCAGGCACATCATCACAGCTATACCAGCTGTGCCCCAAATCAGCCCCTCCTGCCTGGGTCTAACCTGGCTCAGGGAACTGGACTTCCGGCGGCTCAGACGTGGCCCTGCTGGGGTAACTCGGAACCTGATTTGACATTTCAGTCACCACCTGTGTCAGGTCTGGCCGGGGAACAAAGGGACGTCAACAGAGAATGGAGCTGTCCTGTCGGCCAGGACCCTGCCCTGCCTGTCCACAGATGCCCTCATCTGCATGTCCTCATATATGTGTCCACGAATGCCCACCCCAGGACTGCGGCGGCCGCGTGACAGCTCAGGCTGCTGCTGTGGTCAGTGAGCAACGCAGGAGCCAAGGGCTGGCTCCTTCTTGCGTAGGGGGAAATGCTAAGGCTTGACAAATGCCACAACAGCATTACACAAATGCCAGCCTCATGAGATGGCATAAGGGCACGCCTAGTGAGGCCTCTAGAGAAACAGCACCAGTAAAACTTCCATTCCGCAGGAGACAACGAGGCCAGGCTGTGTCCTGGTGCCCTGCCAGCTGCCTGTCCTCACTCAGCTCCAGAGCAAGTGCTGGTGCAGCCTCTGCACCCAGCGGAGGAGCCAAAGGAAGAACCAAGTCTCAGAGCTCAGCTGCGACCTCTCATTTCATCCTGACAGCACCCACAAGAGCAGGGACTGGGAATGCTCCCATTTTGCAGATAAGGAAACTGAGACTCAGCGAGGTGGAATCACTTGTCCAGTAATCAGCCTGCAGGTAGAGCCTGGAGTTGAGTGTGGGCCAGCCCTGCCCGATGCCTGAGCTGCTCTACACCTTGCCTACAGATGAGAGAGTGGACACTCAATTAATTTTTGTGGGATGCATTTTATGAAGTTCCCTGGGCAATTCAGAAGAAATTTCCATCCCAGATGGCAATGGTCCCGCCAAAGCTTCCAGTGGACACTGGACTTTCCCACGAAAAGGGGACCCATCCACCCAGCCCCTGTCCCGATTCCTAAGAAAAAGGCAAACATCCAGTACTGGCTTCCTCTACGCCAGGCACAGTCCTGGACGCTTTCTGTGACGGTACTCGCTGGATCCCCCTCATAGCCCGGCAGTGTAGGAACTGATATCATCTCCATTGACAGATGAGGAAACTGACACAGAGCATGATTAAGTGGCACAGCCAACAGGAAGCAGGGCTGCGCTTTACAGCCAGGCAGGGCAGCTCCGCCCTCCGCCCTGGGTGGTGAGCCTTGGCACTGCCCCCTGGCACATCCCTGAGGCTGTCAGCGGCAGGGGCAGCAGCATTGTTGGGCAGTGTGATTTTTATCTTGACAAGTGGCCCTTTCACAATTGCTGTTTCCCCTCCACAGCCCAGGGCGGAAATGAGAAGGGGAGAAGAAGAAAGAGGGGGCTGCTGGGCCTGATGGATGGGCTGGGCAGGATCACACCTTGAAACCAGAAATCCATTCTCTTTTGTCTACATAAACAATGCATGCAAGCAGGCCGGAAGCAAAGGCACAACCCAGCCACCCCCAACCAGAGAGTTTGGCACACCTCTGTTGCCACGCAGCCACCCTCATTCCTGGGGACAGTGGGGGCAGGGGAGGGGCAGGTTCTAAGCAGGTGGTAATATCAGGTAGCGTGACAGCCTTGAGCACAGGCCTCAGGGAAGACACACAGATGCCCCAGAAGGACAGGCTGGAGAGACACCTTTCAGACTACCAGAGCGCAGCCCTCCCGCCTGCAAACAACCAGGAAGGAGTACCAGGAAAAACCTTTCCTATGCAGCCCCAAGTCCCCAAGAAACACTGCCTGCCCCTCCCACGCTACAAGACTCAGGAAACTGGGGACTTGGGGGTGTGGGGACCAGCACCCGGGTCAATATGACACTGAAGCCTTGTCTGTGCTCCTCCTACATGCAATGCCTAAGGAACACAGAAGTCTTTAAGGGCTTCCAGAAATGAGCTAGATGGCCAGGCACGGTGGCTCACACCTGCAATCGAAGCACTTTGGGAGGCTAAAGCAGGTGGATCACTTGAGGCCAGGAGTTCGAGACCAACCTGGCAAAAATGGCAAAGCCCCATCTCTACAGATATGACAAAAATTAACCAGGTGACATTGGAGGCGCCTATAATCCCAGTTTACTTGGGAGGCTGAGGCAGGAGAATTGCTTAAACCTGGGAGGCAGAGGTTACAGTGAGCCAAGATTGCGTCACTGCACTCCAGCGAGCAAGACTCCATCAAGGAAAGAAAGGAAAGGAAGGGGAGGAGAGGGCAGGGGAGGGGAGGGGAGGAGAGGGCAGGGCAGGGGAGGAGAGGGGAGGGAGGGAGGAAGGAGCTAGACACACACAGTAAGTGTGACACCAAGCAGGCCATCTCACTGAAAGGACTGGCAGGTAGTGTCTGATGAGCTGGCACAGTGGTGATAACATAAATTAAAAGTTCACATTTATTAACCATTTGCCATGGGCCAGGCACTTACATGGGTTGTCTCGTGTAATCCTCCAACAACCTACGGCAACGTAGGCACGTCTGTAAAAACCTGTCTTTTACAGATGAGAGACTGAGCCCCAGGGTGGTTAAGTCATGTGTCCAAGAGCACACGGGGGTAAGTGACAGAGCAGGAAGCTGAACACCAGCAGGGACGGGGATTTGGAGGGCTGGCGGTGGGGACCAGCCAGGGCGCCTGAGAGGCTTCCACGGAGCAGGTAGAATCTGGGTGGAGAGGTGGCGCCTTTGCCCCAGCCCTGAGAGCTGCTGTTTCAGAACCCTAAAGATCCATGTCTCTGCTAATATCACCAAGCCTGAGGTTGTTCTAAGTAGGCAAAGCCACCCAGGGCTGGGGTTGGCTGTGGGTCGAGGTGGAGGCAGCCCGGGAATGGAACAGCCGGGAAGAGCTGCGGGCAGTGAGGACTCGCTCCACCCTGCTGGTCAGCCCGGGAGATCGGGATCCCGGCTCAGCCCACCTCCTGAGTGTGGAGGGCAGGAAAACAGTGCATAGGACACTCCCAGCCCGACGCCTAGGGCAACGGCTGCAGCCGCCAGTTCCATGAAGGGACCACACACCCTCTCTCATGCTGACAAAGCCTCTCTCTCTTTAAGCCACCAGTGCGGCCATCGTTGGCTGTGTTGGGACTTTGTATCTTTTTTTATTTTTTTTTTTTTTGACACGGAGTCTCACTCTGTCGCCCAGGCTGGAGTGCAATGGCACAATATTAGCTCACTGCAACCTCCACCTCCTGGGTTCAAGTGATTCTCCTGCCTCAGCCTCTCGAGTAGCTGGGATTCCAGGCGCCCACAACCATGCCTGGCTAATTTTTTGTATTTTAGTAGAGACAGGGTTTCACCATGTTGACCAGGATAGTCTCAGTCTCCTGACCTCATGATCCGCCCACTTCAGCCTCCCAAAGTGATGGGATTACAGGCATGAGCCACCACGCCCGGCCAACTCTGCAGCTTTTAATGCCTATGCTGGTAACCTATGGCTCCCCCAAAGCTGTGACTGGCCCATAAATCCTCACTGGCACCTCCAAGATGTCAGCCAGCCCTGGGACACCCTGCTGAATTTACGAGCTCCAAAGTCCAGATTTGCTCTGACGAGGGAAGCAAAGCATCATGTTGCATCTGGGACCTGGTGCTCAGAAGCCATAAACCAAGCTAGTGACAGCGCCATGACAGGTCGAGGGCCCTCGGCGGGTCATTTGAGCACCAGTTAATGGCCATGATGGTGAGGCAGTAGCTGCTTGAGAACCCCTTGTGGGCCACTAATGAAGCTTTAAGTCTGTCCTGGGAGGTTAAGGGAGGAGGTGCCTATTTTCTCTTCTATTTGGGGTGCTTAATCCCGGCTCCTGCCTTTCTTCTCTCCTATGCCTTTGTGTTTGTTCTACCTTGGCAGGCACAATCTCACCACAGCCCTCTGAACACACACGTTGAATTCTAACTTGAGGGCACTGGGGAGTGACAGCCACTCATTTCCCAGTCTTTTTTTATTGTCTTAGGAACAATAGTCTGCTGTGTTCCAAAGCACACAGGCTCCTCTCAGATGGGGCAAAGCAGAAGGAATGGGGAAGTCTCGGGAGAGCAGCAGCTGAGGGGGCAGAGAAGGAGAGAATCCCGCCCGGGGGCAGTGCCCACCTGGAAGCAACGATGGGGACGTCAGGGGTGCTCATGTCCCCACCGGTCCTGCCAGCCTTAGCATGGTCTCAGCCCCGACTCCCTCGACTCCTCTCTCCCTGGACCCAAACCTCAAGCCCACAGGACTGAACAGCCACGGGAGGGAAGAGCTGGGACTAACTCTCTTGCCGTGTCCTGGGGCAAAAACTGTCAGAGTCTTAACCAAGGAAATTACCAGCAACTAATGCTCTTATTTGATCTAAGACTCTGTGGGTGTGGGTGTGGATGTGGGTATGTTCGAGAGAAAGAGAGACACAGCGACAGAAATAGACAAAAAGAGACAGACAGAATTGAAGGCAAAAGAGGGGTATCATAGGAACTATTTGTTGGCACAGGAAAGAAAGATCTGGCGTCTCTTGGCAGGCTGTGAATACCCTTTAATTAAGTAATAAATTTGGAACCAGGGAAATAAGCATCAGTAGGGAAACACTTGGTTTAATTACCCATTCATCTGTTTGGCTCTGCCAGGGCACTGCGGGGCCACCGCTGCCAAGACACAGCAGCTCATGGGCACTCAGGACGGCGGCTGCCCAAGCACACATTCCAGTTTGGTTCCAGCTCCTTCCCTGTTGACAGAGAGAAAGAGAAACAGAGGCTGAGCGAGACAGAGGCAGAGACAGCAGCAGCACAGAGGAGCAGCTATAATGCTATCAAAGGGCTCTGGGGAGCATGTAAACCACCAGACACCACCAGAGTGGTTTGTCACCAGAGCCCCAATGGAATTGACTCAGAAGGCATTGTTGTAGATTTTCCAACATGAAGCCAAAATACAGAGGCTGGGTGTGTCCAAAATGCTGCTCTCAGAGCCGTGCGTTACTGGGAAGGAGCAAACTCGGCGGTGTTGATCCCATGCTCACCTCCTAGCCATTGCAGTGAGCAGCATAGCCAGCCACACACTGTCTGCGCCCCCACCAGGGCCTCAGAGCCCCACAGAGGGTAAAGCAGAGCCCCGGGCGGGGACAGGCTAGAAATCAGGAGCAGAAAGCCTTTGGGATTCTATTTCTGCGTCCTGGGCAGAGCTGAAAGACCTGAGGCTCTGGGCCTAATTACAGAGCCTGGGGTCCTGGGTCAGTGCCACAGAAGCCATTCACAAGGCCCTCCCAAGGGGCGGTGGTGCAGGAGAAGCTGGGAGGAGCCGAGAGGAAGGGAAGACTCCCTCAGCTATGCGAGACCAAGGCTCGTGAGAACCTACACTGCCTTGAAGGTCCCTGGGGTCTGTGGCTTTGGGTTCTGCAGCATTTCCAGGATCCAAGAGAAGAGAAAAGTGAGGAGGCTTTGGGGGACCAGAGACGCCCCTTTGGGCACCCCTTTGGCCGTCTCTGAGGTGCCCAGCAGCGACAGAGGAGGCACTCCCTGACCTCCACCAGGGATCCCAAGCCTGGGTCGCTTGTTTCCAGGGCTTTCTCCCCACGTGGAGGATGGGGGGAGGTGTGCTTAATGGGATGGACCAAACCGTTCTTGCTTTAGTGTCTGATTCCTAAAATCTGCTCCTATAAACAGCTCTCGCCCGGCAGGCTCCTTGTGATATGTCAAGAGTAAATGAATCTGAAACAGCAAAGGAGATTGCCTTCCAAATAGTCTTGACTTTAAAAATCAAGGCAAAGAAAGCCTTTGGCAAAGGACGTTTTCAGTTTGGCCAAATCCAGGGCTTTGGAAAAATATCTGAAGACATTTCACTAAACCCAGAGCAAAGCCGCAGGGCCCGGCTCTGGTCATTACGAGCTACTTGCGGCGTGTTTCTTGCTGAAGGCGTTTTCTTCTATCTGCCGTCCGAGCCCTTCTGAGCCAGCTTGATTTCTGCAGCTGTTATGCCCAACTCTTCACCTTTACAACCTGACAGGCATTTGCAGACAGTGCTGGGAGGCAGCAGGAGTGTGAGGGTCCCACTCCAGTCCCAGCCCTCCAGGACCCTGGCCCAGTCTCTTTGTGCTACAGAGGCATCCAGCACCGTGCCCAGGACAGCGTGTTCACAGGACGACACGAGTCAACGTTCACCCGAGCTGGGCATGGCCAGGCTGGCAAAGGCCTGACAATCTGAGCCAGTTCTGTAGGGGAGAAGCATCTATAGGAGAAGGCCAAATAACACGTAGTATCTAAGCTCTGACAGGCAGGGAGTCAGGACAGATGGCAGGGGCACTGGGAGAGGGTATGCAGGTGCCTGGAGCTTCCAAGAAGAACCTTAATGAGCAGGCAGGGCTGAGAAGAAGTGTGGTGGCCGGGCGTGGTGGCTCACGCCTGTAATCTCAGCACTTTGGGAGGCCAAGGGGGGTGGATCACCTGAGGCTGGGAGTTCAAGACCAGCCTGACCAACATGGTAAAACCCCATCTCTTCTGAAAACATAAAACTAGCCAGGCGTGGCAGCCCATGCCTGTCATCCCAGCTGCTCAGGAGGCTGAGGCAGGAGAACTGCTTGAACCTGGGAGGTGGAAGTCGTGGTGAGCCAAGACTGCACCATTGCACTCCAGCCTGGGCAACAAGAGCAAAACTCCATCTCAAAAAAAAAACTTAAAGAAAAAAAAAGAGAAGTGTGGCTTGGTGGATGAACAATGGCGATTTGGCAGCCAGCAGGCTGGATTCGAATTCCCACCCTGCCACTCACAGCACTGTGGCCTGGAGCCAGTAGCATAAAGCCCTGAGCCTTTGCTCCCTTGTCTGGAGGGCAAGGAGCCATAGTGCCCATCCACAGGGCTCTCATGCTCCGAAAATGAACTCCTGTGTATGAAGTTTTCTCCATGTGAGTGGAGAGGATCCTTAGGCCCCCACTTGGTTTTTGTTTGTTGGTTTATCTGTCTTTTGAGACTACTCTGTCATCTAGGCTGAGGCTGGTGTGCAGTGACGTGATCATGGCTCACTGCAGCCTCCACCTCCCAGACTCAAGTGATCCTCCCAACCTCAGCCTCCCTAGTAGCTAGAACCAGGCATGGTGACACCTGGCTAATTTTTTTACTTTTTATAGAGATGGAGTCATACTATGTTGCCCAGGCTGGTCTCAAAAATCCCAGCCTCAAGCCATCCTCCTGCCTGAGCCTCCCAAAGCACTGGGATTATAGGTATGAGCTGCCATGCCTGGCCCCTCGGCAGCTTTTCTACATTTCCTGGTCCTCCCACCTCGTCATATTTAGTCCATTCCGTGTTCCAGTTGTTTCTGGACTTGCCACTCCCTGGAGCTTCATTCCATCCCATGTGGGCCTGCCGGTCCAGCAGACACCACCAAAGCTCCCCTGACAGTCAAGGGCATCAGCTTCCACGTTCACCCTTCACCCACAGCACTGGAGGCCGCCTGTTGGGAACAGGCTCTCTGGAGCCCTCCAAGAGATCCGGTCAACAGGTAAACAAATCCCAGGAATGCATCCTCTGAAACTGCCTCCTCCTCCTTGGTAATGTGATTCTAAAGGCCTGTGCCATGCCTTTGTTCTCCCACAGCATGGCCAACTGAGACATGAAGAGGACTTCAGGCCAAGAAAGGATCTAATTCCCAACACCTTGTGCTCGTAAGCCATGACCCTATACCACCTTCCGCGCTTCCTGCAAAAATGAGAGTGGGGGTGTTGAGACCCAAGGCATGTCTTTCTACACGGCTTGGATATTTGTTCCCCCAAATCTCAAGCCAAAATGTGATTCCTAATGTCCAGGGTGGGGCCTGGTGGGAAATGACTGAGCCCTGGGGGCAGATCCTTCATGAACAGGTGAACCACATCCCCTTGGTGATAAGTGAGTTCTTGCCCATGAGTTCACAGGAGATCTGGTTGTTTAAAAATCTAGAACTGGCCGGGCGCAGTGGCTCACGTCTGTAGTCTCAACACTTTGGGAGGCTGAGGTGGGCGGATCATGAGGTCAGAGTTCGAGACCAGCCTGACCAACATAGTGAAACTCTGTCTCTACTAAAAATACAAAAAACTAGCCAGATATGGTGGCAGGCTTACAGTAGTGGGTGCCTGTAATCCCAGCTACCCAGGAGGCTGCGGCAGGACAATTGTTGAACCCGGGAGACAGAGGTTGCAGTGAGCCAAGATTCAGCCATTGCACTCCAGCTTGGGCAACAGAGCAAGACTCTGTCTCAAAAAAAAAAGTCTGGACCCTCCCCCTCACTCTTTTGCTCCCACTCTCGTGCCTGCTCCCCTTTCACCTTCCGCTATGATTGGAAGCTTCCTGAGACCCTCACCAGAAGCCAAGCAAATGTTGGCACCATGCTTCTCATACAGCCTGTGCAACCACAAGCCAATTAAACCTCTTCTCACAAATGACCCACACTCAAGTATTCATTTACAGCAATGCAAAACAGCTGGCCGGGTGCGGTGGCTCATGCCTGTAGCACTTTGGGGGGCCAGGGCAAGCAGATTGCCTGAGCTCAGGAGTTTGAGACCAGCCTGGGCAACATGGCAAAACTCCATCTCTACTAAAAATCCAAAAAAAAATTAGCCAGGCATGGTGGCAGGCACCTGTAATCCCAGTTACTCAGGAGGCTGAAGCAGGAGAATCACTTGAACCTGGGAGACAGAGGTTCTAGTGAGCCAAGATCATGCCATTGCACCCCAGCCTGAGTGACACAGCAAGAGTCTGTCTTCAAAGAAAACACGGCGTAGCACACCTTTCTCCCAGAGCACCCACACACACTTTTCTCATTACTTCCGCCTTGTGCACCTGTCGACACCTCCCAAGACAACAAACATAAAATGCCGGGGAATAAAACATCAACGTGCCCCAGCACACTTACTTCCAAATGCCCTACTGTGACTCTGCTTACAAAAGGAACATTTTTCCAGCTGCCAAAGTCACTCTCGGGGTGGAATCATGAGCCCACTCCTGACAGGGTATTGTGTTCCTCTACAGGACAACACTGAGAGTTAAAAACTTGTGCAGGAGGCCGGGTGTGGTGGCTCATGCCTGTAATCCCAGCACTTTGGGAGGCCGACGCAGGTGGATCACAAGGTCAGGAGTTCAAGACCAGACTAGCCAACATGGTAAAACCCCGTCTCTACTAAAAAATACAAAAATTAGCTGGGCATGGTGACTCGTGCCTGTAATCCCAGCTACTTGGAAGGCTGAGGTAGGAGAATTGCTTGAACTGGGACTCCGGAGGCGGAGGTTGCAGTGAGCCGAGATCGTGCCACTGCACTCCAGCCTGAGCTACAGAGCGAGACTTCATCTCAAAAAAAAAAAAAAAAAAAAAAAAAAAAAAAAAAAAAAAAAAAAAAAAACTCACACAGCTTCATGGCCAGGTGAGGTGCCTCATGCCTGTAATCCCAGCACTATGGGAGGCCGAGGTGAGCAGATCATGAGGTCAGGAGATCGAGACCATCCTGGCTAACATGGTGAAACCCCGTCTCTGCTAAAAATACAAAAAATTAGCTGGGCGTGGTGGTGCATGCCTGTAGTCCCAGCTACTCAGGAGGCTGAGGCAGGAGAATCGGTTGAACCCAGGAGGCGGAGGTTGCAGTGAGCTGAGATCGCACCACTGCACTACAACCTGGGCGACACAGTGAGACTCCATCTCAAAAAAAAAGTCCTGACTGCACAGCTTGTTTTTGCCTCGTTTCCTTCCCATGGCCCGACAATGGCACGCTGCAGCTTCATCTGTTCTGACTAGCAGCCTCCCGCCGTCCCTGGTCACTCTGCCCGTGTCTCTCAGATGTTTAGTCCCACCGCCTGGGATGTTACACTTGGCCCGAGGCTCCTGGCTCCTCTCACTCAAGGCCTCCATTTAACTTAATGGACTAAGTAGGGAACCATTTCTGTATGATTAATTAATTAGGGTCCAACTAGGAAGGATAACAATATAATAACGTAAGTAAGACTGCAAGGCCCAGCTGCTAGTCTATAAAAAGAACACCAAGAATAGCACCATTAGGAGGACATTCAAGATGAGGGAGCTAGGAGCAGTAGACTCAGCTCTGACTAATGCCAAGTTTGGTTCATCGGGTTCAAATTCAGGGTCCAGCTGGCCTGCCTTAGAGTTACCTGACTTCTCTCTTTTTCTTTTTTAAGACAGAGTTTCACTCTTGTTGCCCAGGCTGGAGTGCAATGGCTCGATCTCCACTCACTGCAACCTTCACTTCCTGAGTTCAAACAATTCTGCTGCCTAAGCCTTCCGAGTAGCTGGGATTACAGGTATGCACCACCACGCCTGGCTAATTTTAGTAGAGACAGGGTTTCTCTATGTTGGTCAGGTTGGTATCTAACTCCCAACCTCAGGTGATCCACCTGCCTTGGCCTCCCAAAGCACTGGGATTACAGGCATGAGCCACTGTACCCAGCCGAGAGTTACCTGACTTCTCTGAGTTGTTGACTTCTTCTGATACATAGAAGAATTAATGTGTATTTGCCAGGGTGTTGTGGAAATTCGATAAATGCAATGTATGAAAATTGCCTAGCACAAAATAGTCTCAAAACAGCTGGAAAATATCGCTTAAGAAATTCCAGACCAGGTGCAGTGGCTTACACCTATAATCCCAGCACTTTGGGAGGCTGAGACAGGTGGATCACCTGATGTCAGAAGTTCAAGACCACCCTTACCAACAAGGCAAAATCCTGTCTCTATTAAAAATACAAAAATGGTGGTGCATGCCTGTAGTCCCAGCTACTGAGGAGGCTGAGGCAGGAGAATCACTTGATGCCAGGAGGCAGAGGTTGCAGTGAGCCAAGATCACGTCACTGCACTCCAGCCTGGACAAAAGAGCAAGACCCTGTCTCAAAAAAAGAAAAAAAAGAAAGAAAGAAATTTCAATGCAGCAGCTGGTACTAAGGATGGAAATAAATGCAAGGAGCTTTGTCGAATGCGCCCCATCCTGTTTTATTGGCAAATGTCTTCTTTTTCTTTGAACTTTTAATCTGCACACTCACCACAAGTCTTTTGAAAGCAAGTGCATAAAAATTTAAAACAGATGTAAATTAAAATCCCAACAGGACTCATCTTTGTTGATTACAGTTGGATAAATAGTTGTTATTTACAGATGAGTCAAGGTGATTCTAATTAGCGGGTTTGCTGGTTGGTATTTGTGTTTGTGGACATTAGCATATTAATGGAAAGCATCTCAATACCCTCTCTCCACACCTCACCCAAGCCTTGTCCCTCCCGCACTGCTCCTACTCTCTCCCTCACCCACCCCAAAATGCTCTTGGCCACTTCACTACTCAAGGTAGACCCATCTTGGGTCCCTCAACTGTCCTGGAGATTCCTAAATAATCTCATCTATCTAACCATTTTTCTGTAAAGGACCAGATAGTAAATATTTTAGGACATCTCTGTCAACTCTGCCACTGTAAGCTGAAAGCAGCCACAGACAATGTGCAGATAAGTGTGGCTGTGTTCCAATAAAATGTTATGTACAGGCCGGGCATGACGGCTCACCCCTGTAATCCCAGCACTGTGGGAAGCCAAGGCAGGCAGATCACAACGTCAAGAGTTCGAGACCAGCATGGCCAACGTGATGAAACCTCCGTCTCTACTAAAAATACAAAATTACCCAGGCATGGTGGCACATGCCTATAATCCCAGCTACTCGGAGGCTGAGGCAGGAGAATCGCTTGAACCTGGGAGGCAGAGGTTGCAGTGAGCCGACATTGGGCCACTGCACTCCAACCTAGGAGATAGAGTGAGACCTTGTCTCAAAAAAAGAAAAAAATACAGATTGCTGGGCCTCACTCCCAGAGCTTCTGACTCAGTACATCTGGGTGGAGGCCAGAGAATTCACGTTTTTAGCAAATTCCTGGGTGCTGCTCTTCCAGGGACCACGTTATGGGAACCACTGGCTGCATGTTAAAAACCTAAAGGTATACTGCCACCTAGTGGGTAGTTCCTAGAAGTTCTCTATACCAACTATTACTTTGATTTTTAAAGTATACAAAAAATTACATTATCTTTTGTCATGAAGAATCAAATTCACAAAGCCAATTTGTCATTCGTATACTTGGGATTCCATTACCACATTCCAAGCTTCTTTCAAGAAGTGAGGTGTCACATTATTTACAATAACATGTCAGTGATTTTAAATCAAGTTAAAGCAGAAACAGATTATTTTCCACCAGGGGAAAAACACTTTAAATAATCTAAATAGAATAAAACAGCTGCTAGCTTTGTTCTCTGGCCACTCTCCCACTGCCAGATGCACATACCTCTCCTGAGAAGCAAAATCCACACCCGGTTCCACCTGGGGGCCGCTGGTGAAATTCAGCAGGAGATGGGTCAAAATTAGCTCGTGTCAGACCCGAGTCTGAGCTCTTTGGACGCACAGAACTGTATCAGTGGTGAGGGACCTCATTAATAGGCAACTGTTAAATATTTGCTACACATGGTAGAAGGCAATAAAAGCTTCTTTAAAAAAAAAAAAGACATTTATTCAGTGTCACGATCACACTATTGCATTTAGCAATCAACAGCATGGGTGCAAAAAAAAAATCTACATTAAAACCTTTTGTTGGAATGCTTTACGCTTTCCACAGAACAGAAACTAAAATAACCTGTTAAACAATTAGTCACAAATACAGTCCTGGAGTTTTTTGCCCATACACATGAGTATTTGTCTAAATCACGTCTTCTTTGTAGCAGCTAGGCCCTGCCACCACTGTGCCTGGCTGAGTTCACAAATCTTTTGTAACCTCTAGCTTCCCTGTCACCTCTCTGGATCTCCTCTCCTGCTAAGCTTTGTTTCCTAATTAAAATCTTCTGCCCCTGCCATAGATACTGCTGCCACTGGAACCGCCATAGCCACCTTGGTTTCATGGTTTGGCAAAGTAGTGGCCACCACCACCATAGGGACCAGAGCTTCTGCCTCCAAAGTTTCCTCCCTTCATAGGTCCAAAATTTGAAGACTGATTGTTGTAACTGCCAAAATCATTGTAGCTTCCACCACCTCCAAAATTGCCTCCATCATTACCAAATCCATTATAGCCATCCCCACTGCCACCATATCCACCACCACCACCATGGCTGCCACCAAAGCCACCACGGCTGCCACCAAAGCCACCACGACCACTGAAGTTTCCTCCATGACAGAAGTTGTCATTCCCACTGAAACCACCTCCACGACCACCACCAAAGTTTCCAGAACCACTTCGACCTCTGGCTGGATGAAGCACTCGCCATCTCTTTCTCTGACAGGGCTTTCCTAACGTCACAGCCGTGGCCATTCACAGTATGGTATTTCTTTTTTTTTTTTTTTTGAGATG
>NW_016107402.1:3002466-3013979 GCF_001604975.1 Cebus imitator
CCGGGTTCAAGCAATTCTCCTGCCTCAGCATCCCGAGTAGCTGGGATTACAGGCATGCGCCACCATGCCCAGCTAATGTTTTGTATTTTTAGTAGAGACAGGGTTTCACCATGTGGACCAGGATGGTCTCGATCTCTTGACCTCGTGATCCACCCGCCTCGGCCTCCCAAAGTGCTGGGATTACAGGCTTGAGCCACCACGCCCGGCTCACAGTATGGTATTTCTGAATGACAAACTTATCCACGGAGTCATGGTCCTCACAGGTTACAAAGGCAAAGCACTTTTTTCTGCCACTGCCTCAATCAGTCACGATTTCAATCACTTCAATTTTTCCATACTGTTCAAAATAATCTCTTAGGTGATGTTCTTCAATGTCTTCTTTAATGCCACCAACAAATATTTTTTTCATAGTTAAGTGAGCACCTGGTCTTTGAGAATCTTCTCTTGAGACAGCTCTCTTTGGCTCCACAACTCTTCCACCAATTTTGTGTGGCCTTGCATTCATGGCTGCATCCACCTCCTCCACGTGACGAACCCAAAGCCCCTGGAGCGCTTGGTGTTTGGATCTCTCATGACCACACAGTCCGTGAGCATTCCCCATTGCTCACAATGGCTCCTCAGGCTCTCATCGGTTGTTTCAAAGCTCAGCCCACCAATGAAGAGCTTTCTCAGCTGTTCGGGCTCTTTAGGAGACTCTGACTTAGACATGATTGCAGGGAGAAGAGAGACTTTAGTGATGCTTCTTCCACGGCGTCCACAGGCAGAAAGCAATAAAAGCCTCTTCTTAAAGCTAAGAGCTCCTGCTCACCTCTGGTTTGTGTTTCTCACGTCATATGTACATTAATCCAACTTTGTCACTGGTTTCCACCATGCATTCAAAATTCCCACAAAAGCACTTCTATTTTCCCCATGAAAACTGCCTTCTGACATGCCAGAAGTGAAATTCCCCACTCCTCCCTATATGTCCCAGGAAAAGACCTGGGTCTGTAACTCTACCCATCACAAAGTAAAAGGGTGTTACAGTCACTGATTGCAGATGACTTCGGAGTCCATGCTTACTTTGCAAGCTGCAGGATTTTTGTCAGCATGGAGAAACATATTAGGACCATGCTACAAAAGATGGCCTGGTACCAGGAGAACGGAAATGACAGGGACCGGAATGGTTTTTGAGGCCAACAGTTTATATTTGATCTCCAGATGTGATGCAGCTGACAGCTAATTACTTTGACTTAGATCTACACAGATCCCACCCCCCTTTCTTCCACACATGCTGTGGGCATGCTGGTGTGAAAATGTGTCTGCCAGGGTCATGCTTTGAGAATTCTCTGGAATGAACACACTTGGAATCCCTGAGAACACTGAAGCCCCAGCACGTGGGACATCTGGTGAGATGGTCTTTTTCCTTTCGGCTTGACCCAAGAGCAGGTAATGAAGTGGCATTCTTTATTCAAGTGGCTGATTCCATCCTAACAAGGCTGGAGTCAATTGTGCAGCTTCATGTTTCAGTGTGCGAGGCCACCATCAACTGCAAACCTCAGTGGTCAAGAGCTACTGGATGTGAATTCTGCGGCTACTAATGAAAAAGCAATTGTGGTACATTAGCTGCTGAGCTGTTCGTGAGCAATGAGAAAGGCACACAGAGCAAGACGAGGCCCTCCCTGGCAGGACACACTGAGGCAGACATGGGTCCTCTCCTCCAGCCGCCATTCCTCCTGGCTTCCTTACTGGTTCGGATGTTATGGTTATCAAGGACAGCAGAAGTATCAAGACCTTGGCTACCCCAGAGGAGCAGAGCTAACACTTACCATACCTTACTATGTGCAAGGCAATCTTAGCAGCACATTCTTTTTTTTTTTTTTTTTTGGAGACAGAGTCTTGCTCTGTGGCTCAGACTGGAGGGCAATGGCACGATCTTGGCTCACTGTAACCTCTGCCTCCTAGATTCAAGCGATTCTCCTGCCTCAGCTTCCTGAGTAGCTGGGATTACGGGCACACGCCACCCTACTTAATTTTTGTATTTTTAGTAGAGACAGGGTTTCACTATGTTGGCCAGGCTGGTCTCGAACTCCTGACCTCAGGTGATCCACCCACCTCAGCCTCCCAAAATGCTGGGACTATAGGCGTGAGCCACGGTGCCCGCCTAGAAGCACACAGTACTGTAATCATCACAACAAACCTAAGAGGTAGTACCATAGTTACCCTCATTTTACAGATGAGGTACTCGAGGCTCAGAGATGGAAAAAAAATTTCTTGAGGACAAATAGCTAGCTAGAGGAGAAGCTGGGATTTGATCCTAAAAGTTCAACTCGACAGCCATGCTCTTAACCACTACACCATATAACTTCATAAGTTGTGCTTGGGCTAAGCTGTTCATGGCAATCCCAAATCCTGTTGCCTGGCCTTGGGAAAGGCAGGATGTTTGGCCTTCAGTCCCCAGGCGGGGAATTATACCTGTACCCCTTCTCATGACTTCATGGAAGACTAAGTGGATTTCCTGCCCCTTTGACTTTGGGCTTGGCCATATGACTGACTCCAGCCAATGGGCATTTCAGAATGTCAAGCAGGGGTTTGCAATGTGCTTGGGGCTGGGCATGGTGGCTCACACCTGTAATCCCAGCACTTTGGGAGGCTGAGGTGGGTGGATCACTTGAGGCCAGGAGTTCAAGACCAACCTGGCCAACATGGTGAAACCCTGTCTCTGCCAAAAAATCTCAAAAATTAGCCAGGTGTGGTGCCACATGCCTGTAATCCCAGCTATGTGGGAGGCGGAGGCGGGAGAATCACTTGAATTCAGGAGGCAGAGGTTGCAGTGAGCCGAGATCCTGCCACTGTACTCCAGCCTGGACGACAGAGTAAGACTCCATCTCAAAAATAAAAAGAAATGTGCTTGTGCCATTGGTGTGCCCTCCTTGTGCTAATGGGCCCGAAAATGAGGCCCCTGGGGTCCAGACCTGAGGCCTAGAGCCACACCCAACTGAGCCCAGACTTCATCAGCAAACCCCAACCAACCCACTGGGTGTTTACTGCACAGCCGCCTGGGGCTGATGCAGCTCGTGATCCTGTTCTAGTCCAAGACACCAGGAAAACCTTCCAGAATAAGCAGAGCCTCCAGAGGAGAAACATTTTTGCCCCTGCCCCTCTGCTCCCCGCTGGGCACTGCTGTGAGGGCATGATGGTTAGTGCTGGGGCACCAGCTGGTGACCAGGGCAACCAACACAAAGGCAGCAGGCCGACAGACTGAGGATGCCCAAGCAGAAAGGACTGGGCCTAGGGCCATGACGATCTTGTCCAGCCACGGAGCAATCACTCACCTCTACATTTTTGTGAGAAAAACAATCTCCTCCTTTTTCAAGCCTTTATTAGTTGAGATTTCCTCTACTCAGGGCCAAAGCCATTCCTCACTGCTCTTGAATTTCCCAGGTATGGCAAAATCTTTTATAGATGCTCGGTCTTTATATCTCCCTCTTTTTTCTTTAGATCGGCTAGTTATTTCCCCCTATACCTTAGAATAGCAGGAAGGAAGTCACAAACTCTTGCTAATATCATTCAGTCAGTACCTGCTGCCGCTTGCCCCAGAGGAAGCAGCTTAGAGTTGCCCATGTGAGAAGCTGCATCTCCACCAACCTAGAAACATCCACCCTTGAATTCAGAGCTGTGCATTTCTACTTGAAGCTCAAGCTCAAGTTCTACTCATCTGGGTCCGCTCCAGCCACACTGGCCTCCGTGCTGTTTCTCTCTCTTTTTTTTGGAGACAGAGTCTCACTCTGTCACCCAGGCTGGAGTGCAGTGGCACTATCTTAGCTCCGTGCAACCTCTGCCTCCCGGGTTCCAGCAATTCTCTGCCTCAGCCTCCCAAGTAGCTGGGACTACAGGCACATGCCACCACACCCAGCTAATTTTCGTAATTTTAGTAGAGATGGGGTTTCACCATGTTGGCCAGGATGGTCTTAATCTCCTGACCTCGTGATCCGCCCCTCTCAGCCTCCCAAAGTGCCGGGATTCCAGGCGTGCGCCACCGCGCCCGGCTTCCCTTGCTATTTCTCAAACACACCAGGCGCGTTCCTGTATCTAGTTCTATGCCTGTTTTGCCACAGCATTTAAAACCTTTGGACACAGTATATCATCTACTTACTCATCATATTTCTTTTTTGTTTGTCTTCCTCTGCTAGAACCTCAGCCAAAGACAGGATTCTTTGTTCTGTTCACTGATACAGCCAAGGTTCTAAAACACTTCCTAGCATATCATGGATGCTCAATACAGCTTGTTAAATGAATAATTTAATTGATTTCTTGATCATTCTCTGCATGGGCAATCACATGTTCCTCTTGGGAATCTGTTTTGGCTTCTTTGTCTTTGTCTTCTCAAGGGGCCCCCTAGAAATCATACCTAAGTGAATTCTGCAAAGACCACACAGCCTCCACATCAAACAGGACTTCCAAACTCAGTGGAAGTCCTTCCACAGCGTGCTTACAAACAGAAACCATAGCGCTTTATTGAGATAGCATTCACTCACCATAAAACTTACCCTTCTAGAATGCACAGTTCGGTGGTTTTCAGCATATTCACCGGCTGTGCAACCATCACCACAATATCATTCTAGAATACTTTCGTCACCCTAAAAGGAAACCCCATACCCATAAGTAGTCACTCCCTCACCTCACCAACCCCTAGCAGTCACCAATGGACTTTTTGTCTTTTATGGATTTGCCTATTCTGGACATTGCCTGTCAATTGAATCGTACAGTGTATAGTCTTTTGCGTCCGACTTCTTTTCACTTAGCAAAATGTTTTCAAGTTTCATGCATGTTGTAGCATGAGTCAATACCTCATTTTTTTTTTTTTTTTTGAGACAGTCTTGTTCTGTCACCCAGGATGGAGTACAGTGGTGTGATCTTGGCTCACTGCAACCTCTGCCTCCCAGGTTCAAGCAATTCTCCTGACTCAGCTTCCTGAGTATCTGGGATTACAGGTGCATGCCACCACACCCAGTTAATGTTTGTATTTTTTTTTTTTTTAGTAGAGGCAGGGTTTCACCATGTTGGTCAAGCTGGTCTGGAACTCCTGACCTCGTGATCCACCTGCCTTGGCCTCCCAAACTGCTGGGATTAGCATTTTGGAAGTGCCACCACGCCCGGCCAGTAGTTTATTCTTTTTTATGGCTAAATAATATCTATGACCCTGGTCACCAAAATCTGTGGCGATTTCTCCCCACCAACCATCAGTCAATTCTGTGGCCATGCCAACTGGATGTCCTAGAATGTAACCCAATTCTGACAATATCTTCCTGGAGACAGCATCAGATCCCACAGGAAAGGGCTCAGTCCCACAAGATGGCCCCCACTTCACATACCAATTACAAGTGATAGGTTGTCACCTACACTTCTGACCAACTGGCTCTAAATTGGAGTTCCTACTAGCCCCTCCCTGGGTTCAATTTCCTTTGCCAGAACAGGACACAGAACTCAGGGGAACACATTTCCCAGTTTATTATAACGGATGTGACAAAGGCTAGAGATTAATAGCCAAATGGAAGAGCTCGTAGGGCAAGGTAATGGAAGGGGCACAGAGCTGTCACGCCCTCTCTCGGGTGCCACCCCCCAGGAGCCTCCATGTGTTCAGCTGTTGAGAAGCTCTCTGAACCCCGTCCTCTTGGGATTTTATGAAGGCTTCACTGTGTAGGCATGATTGATTAAATCATTGGCCACTGGTGATCAATCAGCTCAATCTTTACGGTTGAAGCTCGTCCTACATACAGCCTGGACAAAGTTCACAGGCAAAACGCTGAGCAAAGAAAGTCAGACTCGAAAGAGTAAATACTGTAGGATTCCATTCATAGGAAGTTCAAAAACTGGCAAATGAATCCAAGGTAATAGAAGTCAGTATCTCCCACTTTCTTGTGGTCCCTCCAGCTTGTAGAGCTGGCCAGGCTGGTCTCAAACTCCCGACATCAAATGATCTACCCACCTCAGCCTTCCAAAGTGCTAGGATTACAGGCATGAGGCATTGCACCCGGCTTTAAAATGTGAACTTTTTAAAAGTATATTTTGGATTGTTGTTTTTACAAACTGACCTGAAGTGCTGCTTCTGTTCTAGGAAAAAGCCAAGGACAACCTCTGGCCCTCAGATCCCTGGGTTCTGCAAGCAGTCGTCATTTCTCAGAAACTGGATTTTGACTCTAACTGCTTCGGATTGGAGAAGCAGAGCCGAGAGCGTGTAAAATTAATCTTGCCTAAGTGATGAGCTTATAAAGAGAGCCCCAGGGGAACGAGGCTAGTACACTACAAAGCATCACTTAGCTGCCACTACCTGGCCGAGTGTTGCAGAAGAGATCCTGGGGAAAGGAGGCTTAAAAGCTCCCGGACGTCCTGTTTTTTCAAAGCCTCAGATTGGCAGAAAGAGGAAGTCTCTGCAGGTCTTCTTGAGAAAATGGCCAACACTTTCACGAGCAGGGAGTAAGTCACATGGGAATTGTAACTCCCTTGATGATTTCTGAAAGTTTAATTTGGCATTGTCTTCATTCGGAGGTGAGGAAAGAAGAGCAGATGGAAAGCAGGAAATGTCCATGAGGATGATACTACTTATTGATTATATTATTGCTGTATATGGCTTCTCGGCCTTTTGGCTAAGATCAAGTGTTGTATTATTACTATAATAACCCATACCATGCCCACTTGGAAGCAGGCACTGGTCTGTACACGTCATACCCATCTGATGCTCACGATAACCCTCTGAGGTAGGTATTAAAAACACTTTTAGGCCGGGTGCATGGCTCACACCTGTAATCCCAGCACTTTGGGAGGCCAAGGCAGTCAGACCACAAGGTCAAGAAATCAAGACCATCCTGACCAACATGGTGAAACCCCATCTCAACTAAAAAAATACAAAAATTAGTTGGGCATGGTGGTGCACACCTGTAGTCCCAGCTACTTGGGAGGCTCAAAACTGAGGCACAAAGTGGTTGTGTGATGATATGGACTGAATTGTGTCTCCCTGTTTGCTGAAACCCTAACCCCCCATGTGACTGTTTTTGGAAACAGGGACTTTCAGAAGGTCATAATTAAGGTCAAATGAGGTCATGAGGGTGGAGCCCTAATCTAATAGAACTGGTGTTTTATAAGAGGAGGAAGAGACACCAGGAGTGTGAAAGCAGAGGACAGGCCATGTGAGGACACAGAGGGGAGGCAGCCATCTGCAAGACAGGGAGAGAGACCTCACCAGAAACCAACCCTGCCAGCACCTTGGCCTTGAACTTCCTGTTTTCCAGAACTGTGAAGACATACATTTCTGTTGTTTGAGCTACTTAGTCTGTGGTATTCGTAACGGCAGCCCAAGGGGACTAACAGAGTGAGTTGCCTGAGATCTTCCACCTGGCAAACGGAAGAGCTGGCATTTGAATCCAGGCCTTTTAGCACCTGAGTCTGTGCTTTTAATTAGCTACCGCAGCACCCCGGAGAAAGGAGAGAGTGAGAGAGACAACGAATGGAGAACATGACGACGATCACAGGAGCCGACACCACTCACGGGCATTGGCTCCTCACCAGCCCATCGTGAAAAGCACTTCCCATGGATTAACCACTTAATCCCAACAACAATCCCATGAGGTTAGTATTCTCATCGCCCCCATGTCACCGAGGCCTGAAGAGAATTCCACTGGGGCCCGCTCACTCCAGAGCCACCATCCCAGAACACCATGCTCTACTGCAAGCCATGCTAGTGATGAGACCATTCTGTTGTGCTCAGCTCCACCACCTGGCCAAAAGCGGTGCAACTGTGCCTCCAAGAGAAAACAGTGTTGACTCAAGTCGTAAGGAAGCCATCTCTGAGGTCTTTGAAATAAGTAGGCTATGAGGTAGGCATCTTCACGAAGATGTCACGGCCTTGGAGAAAAAAGGCGGATAGGCAGGCAACCCTCCCCTGATGGGCAGGAGCAGGGACAGAGAAAAGCACCATGAGAGGAGCAGAATTAGCCAGGACTGTTGCAGCTGGGGGTGAACAGAGCCACCCTTCTTCCCTTGGAATAAGCAATGGCTGGCGAGGACTCAGCAGTAGTCAGGTGAGAGTCAAGGTGGCCTGTTACCATCCCTGTCCCCAGCCACATTCACCTAGAGAGAGAGAGAGCACCCCCCTTTCCATTTCCACCACTCTCCTCTACCTCCCCCCAAATAGACCTTGTTTCCTTATTTAGGTGCCCGATTTTGTCCGTCCCACGGATAGGTTAGGAAGGACTGAAACCAAACCTCTCCATGCTGTGGGCATAGCATTTTCCAAAGGGCTCACTGTGTCTCACAGGTAGGCACACCTGAGACAGTTAGGCCCTTGGCAATTCTTACTCACTCTTGCCCAGTCAGTCCCCAGAAGAAAGCCTCAACTTGGTGCTAACATATCTTTCGTTCACCTCTCGTATTTGCTCATATTTGAACAGAGATCAGACTTGAGATCTAGAGCCTTCCATGGGCAGCAGCGTCCGCCCTCCTGCTTTTGAGAAGCTCCAGATCACACGTACAGGGTCCCACAGTTCACGGAGGCTTTGATTCTATTTGTTCATTCTTTTTACCCTCTGTGCTTAACTTTGTATGGTTTCTGTTGCTGTATCTTCAAGCTCACTAATCTCTTCCGTGATATATCATTTGCAGTTAAATCGTGCAGTGCGTTTCCCATTGCAGAAATTGTCATGTGTATGTCAAGAATCTGAGTGTGCGTCTTTTTTATATCCCGTGTCTCTTTTTAACTTTTCGATCATATGGAGTACGGTGATAACTTTCAATTTCTTTGCCTCTAATTCCAGCATTTGTGTCAGTTCTCGGTTACATGTTCATTTTTCTTCTCTTTATGGACCCTGTTTTCCTGTCTCTCGTGAATGTGACGTTGTTGGGTACTGAAGGTTTCTGTGTTTCTTTAAAATTATTCTTGGTCTTCGTTCTGGCATGCAGCTAAATTATTTACAAACAGTTGGATTCTTTCAGGTCTTTGAAGATTTTTTGGGCAAGATTCAAGCAGTGTTTAGCCTAGGGCTAATTATTCACTGCTGCTGAGGCAAGAACCTTCTCAGTATTCTATCCAATGCCCATGAATTATGAAGTTTTCCATTGTGGCTAGTGGGAAAAGCACTATCCCTGGCCATCAGTGCCAGGTACTCTCCCCTCTAATCCTTCCATGTAGTTCATTCCCTAGCCTCTAGGAGTTCCTCACCTACACATGCTGATCAGTACTCTGACTAGTATCTGAGGGGACCCTGTACAGTATTCCAAGTTCTCTGTGCAGCTCTCTTCTCCCCAGTGCTCTGTGCTGCGAGCTGTTGCCTTGGTCCTTCTAGACTTTCAGCTCTAGCTCCTCAACTAAGGGAGTGCACTGGGCTCCTCTGGGTTCTCTCTGCACACACCACAGCCTACGCAGCCTGAAAGTTCTCCAGAGTTCAGTGGGGCAATCATAATCACAGCTGGCTCTTCCCAGGGAATAACTCTTCTTCTATGTCTAGTTTCCAGTATCTTAAAAACTGTTGTTGCTATATGCCATCCTTTTTTGTTTGTTTGTTCCACTGGGAAAGTAAACCCATTCTTTGTTAGTCCATTTGGTTTGATGTAGAAGTCTCCTGTTTACTGGTTTTTTTTGTTTTTGTTTTTGTTTCTTTTTTGAGGCAGAGTCTCACTCTGTCTCCCAGGCTGGAGTGCAGTGGCACAATCTTGAATCACTGCAACCTCTGCCTCCTGGGTTCAAGCGATTCTCCTGCCTCAGCCTCCTAAGCGACTGGGATTATAGGTGCGTGCCACCACACCTGGCTAATTTTTGTAGTTTTAGTAAATACAGGGTTTCACCATGTTGGCCAGGCTGGTCTCAAACCCCTAACCTAAGGTGATCCACTTCCATCAGCTTCCCAACATGCTGGGATTACAGGTGTGAGCCACTGCACCTGGCCCTGTTCACTCTCTCAATCATCTTCACATTGATCATGTGCTTTCTCATTAAATTCATGCCTAAATATCAATTTTGTTGCTATTATAAATGGACTATTTCCTCCCCTTCTCCATTTCTAGGTACTTATTTCTAAAGTGGAGAAAAACTACTGATGTTTGCTATCATTTACATTTAATTTGCTGACATTTTCCCTGAAATTGAACCATCCATAGGTAGGCTGGAGCAAAAGAAATTGCAGTTTTTTGCTATTAAAAGTAATGGCGAGCCGGGCGCAGTGGCTCAAGCCTGTAATCCCAGCACTTTGGGAGGCCGAGGCGGGTGGATCACGAGGTCAAGAGATCGAGACCATCCTGGTCAACATGGTGAAACCCCGTCTCTACTAAAAATACAAAAAATTAGCTGGGCATGGTGGTGCGTGCCTGTAATCCCAGCTACTCAGGAGGCTGAGGCAGGAGAATTGCCTGAACCCAGGAGGCGGAGGTTGCGGTGAGCCGAGATCGCGCCATTGCACTCCAGCCTGGGTAACATGAGTGAAACTCCGTCTCAAAAAAAAAAAAAAAGTAATGGCAAAGGTCAAGCACGGTGGCTCACACCTGTAATCCCAGCACTTTGGGAGGTTGAGGCTGGTGGATAATCTGAGGTCATGAGTTTGAGACCAGCCTGGCCAACATGGCAAAATCCTGTCCCTACTAAAAATACAAAAATTAGCCGGGTGTGGTGGTGGGCACCTATAATCCCAGCTACTTGAGAAGCTGAGGCAGGAGAACCTGGGAGGTGGAGGTTACAGTGAGCTGAGATCATGCCACTGCACTCCAGCCTGGGCAATAGAGCAAGACTCCACCTCAAAAAAACAAAAAAAAAAATAGTACTCTCCTGGACCATTTCAAAAATAAAAATAAAAATAAAAAAATAGTAATGGCCAAAACCGCAATCACTTTTGCACCAGCCTAATAAATTTATTCAACAGCAAGTAAGGGGAAAAGAGGTGGACATCTAGGTACAGTTGCTCAGCACTGCAACACAAGCTCTGCTCCACTCTCTCTCCATGTTAGCTTTTATCCTCATGCTTGCTACTTCATGACACAAAAGGCTTCTGCAACTCCAGGGCTCCTGGATGTGATCCAAGGAGGAGGGGAGGAAAAGGGGCAGCACCTCCTCCCACATCAGGAAAGAAAAGGTTTCTCAAAAGAAAGTTAGCCTGTGTCCTATTAGCCAGAATTATAACATCTGACCACCTATAATAAGTCAAGCTGGGGAACCAAGTGTTTATCTGGAAATACTACCACAAATTCACAAAAACATCTGGGTGCTGGTTGATAACGAAGAATTAAACCAGGCAACTCATAATCTACACACTACTCCTGCATTCTTAGAACAAACCCTGCTGCGTCACAGTGAGTTGTTCTTTTAATTACATTGCCATGTTCTATTCAACAGTATTTTTAAGGTGTTTTTTGGCCGGGCGCGGTGGCTCAAGCCTATAATCCCAGCACTTTGGGAGGCCAAGGCGGGTGGATCACGAGGTCAAAAGATCGAGACCATCCTGGTCAACACGGTGAAACCCCGTCTCTACTAAAAATACAAAAAATTAGCTGGGCAT
>NW_016107402.1:3016094-3017203 GCF_001604975.1 Cebus imitator
TGCACAGTGGCTCATGCCTGGAATCCCAGCATTTTGGGAGCCCAAAGTGGGCACATCACCTGAGGTCAGGAGTTTGAGACCAGCCTGGCCAACATTGCGAAACCCCATCTCTACTAAAAATATAAAAATTAGCTGTGTATGGCGGCGTATGGCTGTAATCCCAGCTATACAGGAGGCTGTGACAGGAGCATTGCCTGAACCCAGGAGGTGGAGGTTGCGGTGGGCCGAGATCGCGCCATTGCACTCCAGCCTAGGTAACAAGAGTGAAACTCCGTCTAAAAAAAAAAAAAAAAAAGATGTTTTTTAAGGCTATTGTGAGGCATCAAGCCTTTGCGATAGATCTGTGATTAAATGCACATAGAAATGCCAGGATAGGAGCTGGGCTCAGCAGCTCATACCTGTAATCCCAGCACTCACGGAGGCCAAGGCAGGACTGCTTGAGCCCAAGAGTTTGCAATTAGCCTGGGCAACATGGTGAGACCTCATCTCTACAAAAAAATAAATAACCTTGTTATGTTCTTTTTCACATTGCAGTTGGGTATGAAAAAAAAGAAATGCCAGGAGGAGAAACAGGAAAAAAAGGGAGAGCAAAAATTTTTTTCTAAAGTGCTATGTTAAAGAGAATAATCTATTAATCACCAGTGGCATCACATGTTATATTGTCTTTAAACACTAAAGTTGAAGTATTTGAATTTTTTCTTTTTTTTTTTTTTTTTGAGGCAGAGTCTTGCTCTGTGACCTAGGCTGGAGTGCAGTGCCCACTGCAGCCACTACCTCCCTGAAGCGATTCTCCCGCCTCAGCCTCCCTAGTAGCTGGGATTACAGGCACCTGCCACCACACCCGGCTAATTTTTATATTTTTAGTAGAGATGGGGTTTCACCATGTTGGCCAGGCTAGTCTCGAACTCCTGATTTTAAGTGATCCACCTGCCTCGACCTCCCAAAGTGCTGGGACTACAGGCGTGAGCTATCACACCCAGCCAATATTTGAAATTTTCTGAGCTTCAGATTTCTTTGAATTTAAAATATCCCAATTAGATATTTAGCATTTAATTCAACATACAGAAAAAATAACTCTTTCTCTGGAGGTTTTTTTTTTTTTTTTTTTT
>NW_016107402.1:3023840-3025552 GCF_001604975.1 Cebus imitator
TTTTGAGAGACAGGGTCTCGCTATGTTGCCCAGGCTGGAATGCAGCAGCTATTCACAGGCGCAATCCCACTACTGATCAGCACGGGAGTTTTGACCTGCTCCGTTTCTGACCTGGGCAGGTTCACCCCTTAGGCCACCTGGTGGTCCCCCGCTTCCAGAAGGTCACCATATTTACGCGGAACTTAGTGCAGACACCCCAGTGGCATAGGGCACTACAGCCCAGAGCTCCTGTAGTCAAGCGATCCTCCAGCCTTAGCCTCCTAAGTAGCTGGGACTACAGGCACACAACACCACGCCTGGTTTTCTCTAGAGTTTTATGAAAATAAATCTATTGTAGTGATAATAGTGTTGTGGTCATTTTCTTTATCTTTCAGAGATACATACAAAAGTATTTATAGATGAAATTATATATACGGTATTTGCATCAAAATAAGAGTCGTGAAGGAGAAAATTGATAGAAATAAAAATGAAGCAGGGTTGCCATGAGTTGATAATTGTTAAACAGGGTACTAAGCATATGGGATTCAACAAGGGTACTGAAACTTCCCATAATAAAACGTTCTTTCAGTATTTGCAGAATGGAAGCATGTATGTGTAATATACAAATGTATACATACAAACATGTTAGGAATTCTAATCCAAAGCATTTTATTGCTTTTCAAAAAGGGAACTATACATGGTCAGTATCATGAGGGGATAGCTCACTCCTCCCTGACCTTGGTCACAGGCCGCCACAAGGAGTGACTGCCGCAGCCCTCCAGTAGCCACTGCCATCTTCCTCATCACTGTCCTTACCTTTGGAGTCCACAACCCCAAGTGGCTCCTGAGTCTAGACTCTGTCAAATTCCACACTGATTGCAACAATGACTGCATCTGATGTATGCTGCTGGCAATCTTAAGCCCAAAATGCTTCAAAGATTGAACAGTCATATACATTTAAAATACATAGAAAAATAATATAATTAGAATGTATACAAAGTAGATTTTTACAAAACAACTTCACTACAAGAAATACATCTTAAATCCAAGCACAAAAATGTGGAAATATACATGGAAGGATATACGTTTAAGAAACAGTATTTTTATTTCTAAATGCTGAGTGAGAAGACATAGACTACTAAATTCTAGATTACTGATAAAATTTCAAAAAGAACTTGATTTTGATAGAAATTTTTACCCCATTCTCAAGCTGCTATAAACAGTTCTTGAAGGAATTAGACAGCTGTTCCTCTTTCCAAATTCTGTTTAATTTCAGCCGTGTATTTCCCATAGAATCTTTCAGCTTTCTTGTTGAATTTGGCATTCCTTTCATTAATGTAGTCAATATCTGCATCATCGTTATAAGGACGTCTCCGGCTATATTTGTCTCGTTTTTCAATCCTGAGGAAAGAAGAAAATTTACAAAATTCAAAATTGCCTTCTCTTTTGATCTTAATAAGATATCACCAAACAGTTAAGAATAAAATCTACATTTAGAATCGCACACGTTGTGGGGGCTGGAGGAAGCCAGGCCAGTTTTCATCAAGTTCCAGTTGAAACTGAATTAATGGCACAACTCAGGATATGAACTATGAAATCCAGTAAACACAAATTCATCTTCAGATTGCTAAAGCAATGATTCAATTGTTGGGAACTCGACTGTACCAAAGCACCACTTAAAAGTAGATAACTTATTAGGCCAGGCACTGTGGCTCACACCTGTAATTCCAGCA
>NW_016107402.1:3025942-3031059 GCF_001604975.1 Cebus imitator
AAAAAAAAAAAAAAAAGAAGATAACTATTAGCTGGTCATGGCGGCTGATGCCTGTAACCCTAGTATTTCTGAAGGACAAGGCCTCCCCAAAGGTCCTTTGGGAGGATTGCTTGAGCTCAGGAGTTCCAAACCAGCCTGGACAACACAGAGAGATTCCATCGCTATAAAAAAATATTTTTAAATACATTTTTTAAGAGGATCACTTGAACTCACGAGTTCCAGACCAGCCTGGATAACACAGAGACTCCATCACTATAAAAAAATTTTTAATACATTTTTTAAATAAGAAGATAACTGTAACAATAATTACATTAAATAGGCCAGGCACCATGGCTCACACCTGTAATCCTAGCACTTTGGGAGGCCGAGGCAGGTGGATCACCTAAGGTCAGGAGTTCGGGACCAGCCTCATCAACATGGCAAAACTGGATCTGTACTAAAAATACAAAAACTAGCCAAGAGTGGTGGCGCATGCCTGTGGCCCCAACCACTCTGGAGGTAGCTTGAACCTGAGAGGCGGAGACTGCAGTGAACCGAGATCACACCACTGCACTCCAGCCTGAGCAACAGAGTGAGACTCCGTCTCGAAAAAAAAATTATATTAAATAATCATAGCTAATACTGAGTGCACAATATGTGCCAGACACTGCTTTTTGTTTGTTTGTTTGTTTTGACATAGGGTCTCACTCTGTCACCCAAACTGGAGTGCAGTGGTGCAATCACAGTTCACTGCACCCTCGACCACTTAGACTCAAGTGATCCTCCTGACTGAGTCTCCCAAGTAGCTGGGACTACAGGCATGCACCACCATGCCCAGCTAATTCTTGTATTCTTTTTGTAGTGACAGGGTTTTGCCACGTTACCCAGGCTGTTCTCAAACTTCTGGGCTCAAGCGATCCTCCTGCCTCAATCTCCTGAAGGCCTGTGATTACAGGCAGGAGCCACTACGCCCAGGCCAGACACCATTCTTAATACTTTACACGTATTAACTCCTAATATATTTTCATTCTGCTCTACTTAATAGTTGCCTCTATCAGAATTAGGAAGCACAAACATAATTGAGGAACATATACTACAACATTCTTGTTTCTTCAAATCAAACAGGGGAGTAACTGTTAAAGTCCTTAAAGAAGGATCCTTTTTTTTTATACCTTTCCCCTTTACTTATAACAATTCCATTTCATCAACATTCTGCATCTCCACTCCAAGTCATACATGTTCAACCCATACTTGCTATCCACTCCCAAACCACTATAGATGCATCAGAAATTAGCAAGTGTAATTTATATCTTTTCAATTCATTCTAAGCACATGAGATTCAGGTGCATACTTTAAGTGCATTTGTCACTAACTATTTACAATGTCAGGCTGCTCTACTGAATACTTACTGTTTTTCCAAATCTATGACCATTCTGTCAATTTCCTCTGTGGAAGGCACATGTGTTCCATGAAGAAGACTATTAGATGTTGGGAAAAACTCTTCTCCACTGAAAAGACAGCAAAATTAACTTATGGGAACACTATAAATGCTCCATTTTCAAATGTCAAATGAAACTACCATTCATGATGAGAAAGAAAATATACACGTATATTTACTGTGAGATCCTACTTTAATTTTTTTTTTTTTTTTTGAGACAGGGTTTTGCTCTGTTGCCCAGGCTGGAGTGCAGCAGCAAGGTCTCAGCTCACTGCAACCTCCACCTCCCAAATTCAAGCGATTCTCCTGCCTCAGCCTCCTGAGTAGCTGGGATTACAGGCACGCGCCACCATGCCCAGCTAAATTTTTTCTATCTTTAGTAGAGATGAGGTTTCTCCATGTTGGCCAGGCTGGTCTCGAATACCTGATTTTGTGATCCGCCTGCCTCACTTCCCAAAGCACTGATTACAGGCGTGAGCCACTGTGCCCAGCCCAATTTTTTTCTTTAATAAAATACAGGCCCAATGTGGTGACTCACATATGTATTCCCAGCACTTTGGGAAGTCAAGTCAGGTGGATCATTTGAGGTCAGGAGTTCAAGACCAGCCTGGCCAACATGGCAAAACCCTGTCTCTACTAAAAGTACAAAAATTAGCCAGGCATGGTGGCACACACCTGTAGTCCCAGCTACTCGGGAGGCTGAAGCAGGAGAATCACTTGAACCTGGGAGGTGGAGATTGCCATGAGCCAAGATCACCCCACTGCACTCCACCTTGGGCAACAAAGTAAGACTCTGTCTGAAAAAACAATTTTTTTTTCATTAAAATAAAAATATGGCCATGCACAGTGGCTCATGCCTGGAATCCCAGCATTTTGGGAGCCCAAAGTGGGCACATCACCTGAGGTCAGGAGTTTGAGACCAGCCTGGCCAACATGGTAAAACTCCATCTCTACTAAAAACACAAAAATTTACAAGCATGGTGGCGGGCGCCTTAATCCCAGCTACTTGGGAGGCTAAGGCAGGAGAACCCCTTGAACCTGGGAGGCAGAGGTTGCAGTGAGTTGAGATTGTGCCACTGCACTCCAGCCTGGGCGACAGAGCGAGACTCTGTCTCAAAAAAAAAAAATTGAAAAATACAAAATTGATTCAGATCTTATGAGAACTAAGAAAAAATTTTTTAAATATTTTTTAAAATACAAAATTGAAAGGAAACTAAGACATCATCTTCTCCAACACCTTCATTCTACAGATCAAAGAGCCAACGGGCAGAGGCTCCAGGACTTATCAAAGGTTACAAAGTGCTAGGGACAGAGCTGGGATTAGAGCTCCATCCTGAGGTTATTTTCTTTTCCACTAAAGCAAGCTGGCAAACGACAGCCCACCACCTGTTTACGACAACAGTTTTACTGGGACACAGCCGCACCCATTCTTTCATGAATCCTCTGCAGCTGCTTTTGCACTGCAGCAGCACAGCTGAGTAGCTGTGACAGAGACTATATGGCTCACAAAGCTGAAAATATTTACTATCTGGTTCTTCACAGAAAAAGTTCACCAACCCCGGCTGGGCATGCATGGTGGCTCATGCCTGTAATCCCAGCACTTTGGGAAGCTGAGGTGGGGGGATCACCTGAGGTCGGGAGTCTGAGACTAGCCTGACTAACATGGAGAAACCCTGTCTCTCCTAAAAATACAAAATTAGCTGGGCATGGTGATGCGTGCCTGTAATCCCAGCTACTCGGAAGGCTGAGGCAGGAGAATCGTTTGAACTTAGGAGGCGGAGGTTGTGGTGAGCCAAGATCACACCATTGCACTCCAGCCTGGGCAACAAAAGCCAAACTCCCTCTCAAAAAAAAAAAAAAAAAAAAAAGTTCACCAATCCCAGCACTAAAGCATTCTGCTTCCTAAAACAGTACATCAGTAACAAGTAACTACGACGATCAAGGTGTTAATCAATCAACAACCAGTCTTAGAAAAAAACAAAACTACCAGTTTTTAGGAAAAAACAAAAAACGGGTGATCAATTTAATTGCTGTGAAATAAGCAATAAACAGTGCTGTCAAAACAGAGACCAGGCCTGGCACAGTGGCTCAGACCTATAATCTCAACCCTCTGAGAGATGCCAAAGTGGGAGGATCACTTGAGTCCAGGAGTTCGAGACAGCCTGAGCAAGACAGTGACACCCCACCTCTACAAAAAGTTAATTAGCCAGGAATCATGGCACATGCCTATAATCCTAGCTATTGAGGAGGCTCATGTGGAAAGATCCCTTGAAGCCACAACTTTCAGGTTACAGTGAGCCATGATGGTGGCAATGCACTCCAGCTTAGGCAACAAGCGAGACCCTGTCTCTTAAAAAAAAAAACAACAACAAGCAAGGAAGGGCCAGGCACAGTGACTCAGCTGTAATCCCAGCACTTTGGGAGGTCAAGGTGGGCAGACTGCTTGAGGTCAGGAGTTCAAGACCAGCCTGGCCAACATGATGAAACCCCATCTCAGCTAAAAACAGAAAAATTAGCTGGGCATGGTGATGGGCCCCTGTTATCCCAGCTACTCAGGAGGCTGAGGCAGAAGAATCGCCTGAACCCAGGAGGTGGAGGTTGCAGTGAGCTAAGACCGTACCACTGCACTCCAGCCTGGGTGACAGACCAAGACTCCATCTCAAAAGAAAAAAAAACACAAGGAAAAAAATCCTGAAAAAACACAGACCATCCTTAGACAGCTATTAATAACCCATACAGCATTAAAGCATGATTCTATTTATGTACATGTGTACACATACACACACGTACACACAAATACATCCACATCACCTCAGGATGAATAAAGGACTTACTGTTTTTCTCTCAGTCTCTCATATGTTTCCATGTCAGGTTTGATCTGCTTGGTCAAACGATGGTACTGGCGTAACTGGGCAGCAGCATAATCTAAAAACATAAAATGAGAAACAGAGATGATATATTTCCCTCTTTGGACCTTCCTATTGAGAGAAAAATCTATATTATCCCTTATCCAAAATGCTTGGGATTGGAAGTGTTTTAGATTTTTTCAGATTTTGGAATATTTGTATTATACTTAAATCCAAAATCTGAAATGCTCCAATCAGCATTTCTTTCAACCATCACAGCATCATACTGGCACTCAAACAGTTTTGGATTTTGCAACATTTTGGATTTCAGATTTTCAGACTAGGGATACTCAATCTGTATGAAGTAGTATATGTTCAAAACACTATTGTAAGCATAGCTTCTGTCCTGAAGATGCTGACGAACAGACTTTAATAAATTTTACCATCAAGTATTTAGAAACCCAGCTAACTGAAGTACAGCCTTTTTTCATTTCTGTCCTAAGAGACGTAATTGTACTTTTCTTGGTCTTGGGCCTCGAAAAGAATATCCCATGAAGGAAGCCAAGAGGCAGATCCTTTCTTGAAACCAGAGACAATAAAGGAAATGATTCTCAGCCCAGCTAATAAAGTACAGTTCAATAAAGGTCACTCTGACCTGAAAATCCCAGATCAGGGTTTTTCCTCTTCTTTTTCCTCTCCCATCTTTCTGCATCTTCTGCACTGATCTCCAGCAACTTCACTTTCTCATAATCTTCTCCTCTTGCTGCACATTCCTAAACAGAAGAAAAAAGCTGATACCTACAATTATGATACAAGCAGTAATTTGATTTACTTTATTTTTTTTTTTTTTTTTT
>NW_016107402.1:3031855-3036939 GCF_001604975.1 Cebus imitator
AAAAAAAAAAAAAAAGACAGGCTTTTGCCATGTTGGCCAGGCTGGTCTTGAACTCCTGACCTCAAGCAATCTGCCCACTTTGACCTCCCAAAGTGCTGGGATTACAGGCATGAGCCACTGTACCCGGCCCCTTTAATAATATTTAAAGGAAATTTGGGAATATACTATGGTATATAAGTGAGTACATGATATTTACCGACTGTTTATCAGGTATCAGACCTTGTTTTAAATGTTTTACATGCATTAATTCATTTAAATCATAATTAACTCAAATAATTATTGCTATAGTCCCCGTTTTATTGATGAGAAAACAGAAGTACAGAGAAGTTAAATAAACTCACCCAAGGTGTTGCAGTTGGTAACAAGCAGGGCCAGAATTTCAATTCTGGCAGCTTGGCCTAAGAGCCAGTGTATTCAACCACTATGTTGTAGTGTTTTGATATAACAGAATGACTAAATAAATCACTTATGAAGATAGAATAGTTCCTAACCTTTTTCTTTTCTTCTTCCTGTAATTCCCACTCCAAACGAGCTTTTTTGGCTTCCCAATTTGCAGGTAGTTTTAGTCTTTTATCTTCTTCCACAACTTCTTGGTGATTTAATTTACGAGCTTCATTCTAAAATTGTAACGTAAGAAGTGTGTCAGCTAAAACATGAAAATAAATCCAGATACATCTTATCTGCTTTGAGGAGGATCAGGCACGACATATTAATAAGGTGACCCCATTTATCCTAAAAGCAATAGAGAGCCATCACGGGATTTTAAGCTAGGGAATAGGCTAACAGGGTCTACATTTTTATGCAGTCAAGAAAAATGTGTTGAGTTGCACTGGTTTGCTGTTCCAGAGCACTAGAGGCTAAAATCAGCTTTGCCTCTATAAGTTGTGTGATCTCTTTTTATTGCATCAGAACAAGGTTTTGAAATATGGGGGAACCATACTACAGTGGCATTTAAGTAGACTTTATTGGGCATTTAATAATATTAAATTGGCAGGGTAAGGTGGCTCATGCCTCTAATCCTAGCACTTTGGGAGGCTGAGGCAGACGGACCACTTGAGTTCAAGACCAGCCTGGTCAACATGGCAAAATCCCATCTCTACTAAAAATACATAATTAGCTGGGCATGGTGGCACACAGCTGTAATCCCAGCTACTCAGGAGGCTGAAGCAGGAGAATCGCTTGAACCCAGGAGGCAGAGCTTAAGGTGAGCCAAGATCACGACACCGCACTCTAGCCTGGGTGACAGAGCAAAACTCCATCTCAAAAAAAAAAAAAGAAAAGAAAAGAATTACACCATATGCTATGAAAGACACTCTAACTTCAATTCTTTTTTTTTGGAGACAGAGTCTCATTCTGTCGCCAAAGCCGGAGTGTAGTGAGTGGCACCATCTCAGCTCATTTCAACTTTTGCCTCCGGGGTTCAAACAATTCTCATGCCTCAGCCTCCGAGTAGCTGGGATTACAAGCATGTGCCACAATGCCTGGCTTATTTTTTTGTATTTTTAGTAGAAACAGGGTTTTGCAGTTTGGCCAGGCTGGTGTTGAACTCCTGGACTCAAGTGACCTGCATCCCTCAGCCTCCCAAAGTGCTGGGATTACAGGTGTGAGCCACCGCACTGGGCCTCAATTATCTTTTAATCCTAATTCAGAAAAAAGCCTCAGTTTGTTTACAGAATTTAACACCTATCTTCATGCCTCTAACCGTTTCCAAATTCCCCTCCTTTTTAAATATTTTAACAATTTACATTGACAAATGAAAAATGAAAGGAACTTTCCATTTGAAGTACCATTGAAGTGTCTTTTTTTTTTTTGGAACTGGGGTGTCCGGGAGAAGAGTCTATTTTTAAATAAACTTAATTGCATAAAACCAAAATGAGTATATCATCTTAAGGAAAACTTAAGTTAGACATTTAAACATTTTTTAGGTCATAAGCTGGTAGCATTTTGTCCAGGAAGCCCTGTCTCCTAATTTCCAGACATGTGTTTCTTACACAATCACTCTAATATTTAAGCATGCCTTTTTAATTGTTTATTAGATTAATTTTTCCTAGGCAAAGAGAGCTACTCCTCCCAACTACCATCCCTAGTATATTCTTGGGTCTGGAAAAGCCCTCCAATTAAAGACACCAAGAACACACCTACGGTCAACAAAGTTGAGTTTGTTGCATAGAAGAGAGTAAACCACAGGGACCCAATGGAGATTTGAGTGACAGGGTGTTAGCAGGGGCTTATTCCAGTATTTGGGTTTGTATCAGGTGACTGGGGGGAGGGTTAAGGATCTGGATTGGGTATGGTCAGAAAGCAGGGGCATTCTACAATTAGGTATCTTAAATTTTTATACAGGAGGCAGGAGTAATGGAGTGAGACTAAAGTTGTATTTGGTAATAACAGTCACTGGTGTTAGCCAGATGAAAGAGATGTGTGGTCCTTTTTGTGATTTGAAAAGTCTTCTTTGTCTCACTACAAGAGTCAGTGATTGTGGGATTTTGTGAAACCACGGCCTAGCTGCCAGGTCACTCCATGCTGAAATGGGGGCTGCTTTTCTCTTCCTCTGCTCCAACTGCAGCCAACTATTTGCTGGACTCTTATCCCTAACACAAATTATTTCTTTGCATTTGTTCCCTCTGCTTGGATATCTCTTTCTCCAACTCCTTTAGTTGTCTGATAATAATACACTTTTCAATCAGCAGTTTAGGTGTCGCCTATTACATGAGGTATTCCCTGGCGACCCACAAACTGCATTCATCTCTCCTCTGCACTTCCAGGGCACTTAAACATCCGATTCCCTATCAACTGACTGAACTACCACGCCGTAGACTTTCAAAGGTTTGCTCATTATTTTTTTCTTTTTTCTTCTTTCCCCACAGAAGTCCTAGAGACAGATGATTTTCTTTCTTTCTTTTCAAACAGATTCTGACATAAAATTATTTTTTAAATAAAGTGAACGAGATCTCCTATTGACACCGTACAAGTTTCTTCCTCTCTCTAGCTCTACATATTTCCCTAGGAAAAAATCAAAAATTTGTTAGAATCACAGAGCAGAGAGGTTGTTAGTAATAGAGACTCCCAAACCTAACCCAGATACATTACATTGGATGTGCGTGGGAGGGGGGCTGGAGTGAACAGGTGTATTTTCAAATGTTCTCAGAATGATCCCAATGTGCTGCCAGGGTTGAGTACCACCGGATACAGCTTTCATCTCAGATGATCCCGTTCTGTGGGTCTGTCAGATGCAGTGGTGTGGCTTTATCGCCTCATCTACAAAAGCGCCTGGCCCTGGCCAAGTGACCAATCTGGACCGGCCTCCAAGACTACTCACCCGCTTCAGGTGCAGCTCCCGGAATTTGCGCAGTCTCTGTTCGCGCTTCTGAGCGGCCAACTCCGCCGCCGCAGCGGGGGACCCCTCCTCCACGCTGTCCACCAGCACCTGCGGTGAGGAGAACTGGCTTCAGGCAGAGCCGGCTCGGCTTCTGCCGGGACGGCCCAGGCCGAGTCCCCGCCGGCCCGGACAGGCTGGGCCTAAGGTGTCGACCGCCGACTCGACCCCACAGTGTCTGCGCCGACCTGAAGCGAAACTAGACTTCGCCTCCACCTCTCTCCCAAGCCGCTCCCCGAACCCTCACCAACAAAACCCCCGGTGCGGGGTCGTCGAACTCACCTCGGATGCAGCTACAGCCGCCATCGCAACCTCTCTTCCCACTTCCGGCAACAACACAGAGCACTTCCGTCAATCTTCAGACAACCAGGCCGAGACTTATTAAAGACTACCATAAGCCCCGCCCCTTGCGGGCGGCCTCCGGAAGTTGGAACCGTTTTAGCTGTGGAATGTTTTGGGTTGTGCAGGGTCTTGCGCCGCCACGGAAAGCAACTGGGGCAAGGACGGGTAGATGAGTCGCCAAGAAAAGAATCGGACAGCTGGGAAGAAATGACCAAAAGGACCCTGGTAGAAAATCATCTACTCTGCACGGTGTTCCTGGAAACCGCCTTTGCAAAGACAGTGAGAGAAATCTAACATGGCTCACTCCATCTTGCCTCTAGCCTCGCAGGCTGGCTGTCTTCGGTCATTCCTGGGCATAAGCCAAGCTAAACATGGGAGAATTTATAGTTTAACTTTTAAGCAAGGATGATCATAGTCCCTCCCTTAAACGGGCCCCCTCCCTGTTCAGGGGCTGAAACTGTCTGTGTAAAACTAATGAAAGATCAGGAGGTTAGGATTCCGAGAGTGCCCTGAATTCTGCTAAAATGTACTTGAACGATAAACAGCTATTGTTTCGGAGGACATCGGATGTGTAACTTCCGCAATTACTCCTGTAGTTAACGTCCTTATTGTAGAACTTAAGGTTAGTCTTTTGAGGCATTCTTCAGACTTTTCGCATTCTGGCAACTAACTGACCCCACCCAGACTCGTGACTCATGACCCAATCCTTTCTTCTGCCCCACTCCTCCACCCAGAGGCGGACTCAGGGTGCTGCTAACTGGGCGGATAGCATCTCCAACTGGTCAGCCGCACCCATTCCCTACTGCCCTGCCCACACCAAACTCTGAAAACCCTAACCTCTGAGCTGAACCTTCCGGAAAACACTTGAGTGGTAACTCTTCTTCCCTGAGGCCAGCCTCACGTTAATACAACTCTATTGCGGTAGCATTTAGTGTAGTGCTAAGCACTAGGCACTTAGTTAATTGGTTTTGTCAGCAGCGGGGCTGGAAGAACCTGGGTGGGATTCATTCCCATGAGTAGAAATTTTTTTCCATTTAGAGCTTAGCCTATTGTCACCTCCAAGAAGCAGGTCTTGGCAAGGTGTGGTGGTTCATGGCTGCAATCCCAACGCTGGGGGGCCGAGGCCGGAGGATTGCTTGAGCCCAGGAGTTCAAGACCAGCCTGGACAACAAAGTGAGAGTCAATCTCTAAATTAAAAAATAATAAAAATAAAATTTTTAAAAATGGCCGGGCGCGGTGGCTCACGCCTGTTAATTCCAGCACTTTGGGAGGCCAAGGCGGCGAATCACGAGGTCAGAAGTTTGAGACCAGCCTGACCAACATGGCGAAACCCCGCTCTACTAAAAACACACACACACAAAAAAAA
>NW_016107402.1:3037214-3040681 GCF_001604975.1 Cebus imitator
ACAACCAACTTTTTTTTTTTTTTTTAAGACGGGGCTTCACCATGTTGGTCAGGCTGGTCTTGAACTCCCATCTCAGGTGATCCGCCTGCCTTGGCCTCCAAAGTGCTTGGATTACAGGCGTGAGCCACCACGCCCGGCCTTTAATTCTCTTCAATTGCATAAGTTTTCTTTTTGTCTGTTCATTTTTCGTTTCCTTCATCAGCATTATTACTGGAGAACAGCAGGGTCCACCTGTCTTGTTCACTCTTACCTGCCCAGTAGAGAGGCAATGCCAGCATTAATAACAGTGCTAAAGTTAATAAGATAATTCAGTCAGGTGCTGAATACAAGAGGAATACATGAAAATTATTTTTTTTTTTTGCACTAACTACTACTAGTTAGATGTAGAAATGAAAAAGGAATCCCTAAAAAGAAAAGCTATATAGGTACGAAGTTTAAATGGTAACAAACATAAAAATAATTTGAATTAAATCTGAATAAATGATGGATAACCTATTTTCTGGTTGGAATACTTAATATCGTAAAAACAATATCACAAAGGAGCATCTCATATGAGTTTTTTGGGCGTTTTTTGTTTTTTTATATTTTATTGCGTTTTAGGTTTTGGGGTACATGTGAAGAACATGCAAGATTGTTGCATAGGCATATACACGGCAATGTGGTTTGCTGCCTTCCTCCCCATCACCTATATCTGGCATTTCTCCCCATGTTATCCCTCCCCAACTCCCCACCCGCCACTGTCCCTCCCCTAGATCCCCCCCCCGCAACAGACCTCAGTGTGTGATGCTCCCCTCCCTGTGTCCATGTGTTCTCATTGTTCAACACCCGCCTATGAGTGAGAACATTCAGTGTTTGATTTTCTGTTCTTGTGTCAGTTTGCTGAGAATTATGGTTTCCAGGTTCATCCATGTCCCTACAATGGACACAAACTCATCATTTTTTATGGCTGCATAGTACTACATGGTGTATATGTGCCACATTTTCCCTGTGCAGTCTATCATCAATGGGCATTTGAGTTGGTTCCAAGTCTCTGCTATTGTAAACTGCTGCAATGAACATGCGTGTGCGTGTGTCCTTATAATAGAATGATTTATAATCCTTTGGATATATACCCAGTAATGGGATGGCTGGGTCAAAGGGAATTTCTATTTTCTTTCTTTTTTTTTTTTTTGAGACGGAGTTTCGCTCTTGTTACCCAGGCTGGAGTGCAATGGCGCGATCTCGGCTCACCGCAACCTCCGCCTCCCGGGTTCAGGCAATTCTCCTGCCTCAGCCTCCTGAGTCGCTGGGATTACAGGCACGTGCCACCATGCCCAGCTAATTTTTTGTATTTTTTTAGTAGAGACGGGGTTTCACCATGTTGACCAGGATGGTCTCGATCTCTTGACCTCGTGATCCACCCGCCTCGGCCTCCCAAAGTGCTGGGATTACAGGCTTGAGCCACCGCGCCCGGCGGGAATTTCTATTTTCAAATGAGTTTATTAATGTCATGTTATTCCCATCAGAATCTCAATGGGTCATTGTTTTTTGTTTTTTTGGAACTAGAAGATAATGTACCAAAAATCTTAACGTTCAACAACACACTGTGTTGGTAAGGCCGAAGAAACATGAATCCTACACATATTGGTGGTAGGACTAAAAATTGACTCAACCCCTAGGGAAGGCAATTTGGCAATATCTGTAAATTAAGGCATTTACTCTTTGACTCAGCTCTCGTAATTCTGGGAATTTATGTTACAGATACAATTACACATCTGTGAAAGGAAAATAAATCTTGGGACCCCAAAATCACTAAACCAAAGGGAAAAGTCAAGCTGGGAACTGCTTAGGGCAAACCTGCCTCCCATTCTATACCTTAAAAAGCCACTAAGATAGAAAAGCTACATACCTTCCTCACAAGGAATTTCCCTGTGAACAAAGGACAGACAAAGGCAGGCAGATCACCTGAGGTCAGGAGTTCGAGACCAGCCTGACTAACATGGTGAAACACCATCTGTACTTAAAATACAAAAAAATAGCCAGGCTTGATGGCGGGCGCCTGTAATCCCAGCTACTAGGGAAGCTGAGGCAGGAGAATTGCTTGAACTCGGGAGGCAGAGGTTGCAGTGAACCGAGATCCTGCCATTGCACTCCAGCCTGGGTAACAAGAGCAAAACTCCATCCCAAAAAAAAAAAAACCAAAAACAGAACAATAAAAGTTTGTATAGAAAAACTGAGAATAGTCAACAGTATGTCTAAATAAAAAATAGAATCACTGGAGCTCAGAAGTTCAAGACCACCTTGGGCAACACAGTGAGACTCTGCCTCTACAAAAACTTAAAAAAATTAGCTGGACATGGTGGTGTACACCTGTAGTCCTAGACACTTGGCAGGCTGAAGTGAGGGTTTACTTGAGCCCCAAGGAGTTTGAGGCTGTAGTGAGCTATGATCATGGGACCACACTCCAGCCTAGTCAACCAAACGAGACCCTGTCTCAAAAATTTAAAAAAAAAAAAATAGGAGGGGCTTGTCTTATGAGGAATTAAAACTTAATAAATGTCTTTAGTAATGAAAAAAATATGATACTTGCACAGGAAATGACACATAAATCAACAAAACAATATAAAATTTATAATGAGATTCGGTGGAAAAGTGATGCTTCATAGAATACATAGTGCTTGCATGATTTGCCTAAATCTGCACAAAACAAAACTAGTTTCCTGTAGAATATGGACAAACAACATCACCAACAGTCCAGAAATGAAAATGAAAACAGTTCTATGTGGTTTTGTGCCTCTCAGATTGTCCAGGAAATCCAATAGTTATTGGGGATGAGTAGTGCTTGTATCCTTATTTTACTGCTGTTAAGAATCCTGGCTGAGCACGCTGGCTCAGGCCTATAATTCCAGCACTTTGGGAGGCCAAGGCAGGAAAATCCTTTGAGCCTAGGAGTCCAGGACCATCCCTGGCAACATAGCGAGACCTCATCTCTACAAAATAAAAAAATTAGCCAAGCATGGTGGCCTGCCCCTGAAGTCCCGGCTACTTGAGAGGCTGAGGTGAGAGGATCCCTTGAGCCTGAATGAGGCCTGATCGTACCACTGCACTTCAGCCTGACACCCTGTCTCAAAAAAAAAAAAAGTTCTGTTCATTCTTTTCTCTGTTCCTGCCAGTAAAATTGAGCTCTATATTACCAATTTGCTTATATTGCCAATTAAAATCTGCAAGTCTGGCCTTAAAAAAATGTAAATGTTCAACTGGGCATGATGGCTCCTGCCTGTAATCCCAGCACTTTGGGAGTCCGAGGTGGGTATATTACAATGTCAGGAGTTCAAGACCAGTCTGACCAAGATGGTGAAATTCTAATAAAAAATACAAAAATTAACCGGGCAGGCCGGGCGCGGTGGCTCAAGCCTGTAATCCCAGCACTTTGGGAGGCCGAGGCGGGTGGATCACGAGGTCAAGAGATCGAGACCATCCTGGTCAAC